>NC_063334.1:112733846-112747121 GCF_021869965.1 Rhincodon typus
CCCAAAACGTCAGCTTTCCTGCTCCTCTGATGCTGCTTGGCCTGCTGTGTTCATCCAGCTCTACACCTTGTTATCTCAGATTCTCCAGCATCTGCAATTCCTACTATCTCTCGGCATCAAATAGTATTCTGGTTATCCACCTCTTGCTAAAACTGGTAGCTCTGTGCCTGGAGAAAGCATAGCTATAAACTTATATCCTACTTTATAATGGTGCAATATGCTATGATCTGAAAGCATCATTTTTTTTTTCTTTATCACTTTAACAGGAGAGGTGATGGCCTTGAGGTATTTTTGCTGGATTGTTAATCCAGAGACCCAGGTTTGAATCTGACCATGGCAGATGGTGGAATTTGAATTCATTAAAAATCTGGAATTAAGAGTTTAATGATGACCATAAAACCATTGCCAATTGTCAGGATAAAACCCAGAGTCCACACATTGTTGTGGGTCCATACTCACATGCACGCCAGACCAGGTAAAGATGGCAGATTTACTTCCCTGAAGGATATTAGTGAAGCTATGACCATTAATTCTCACTTACCTACATTGTCTTTTGATCTATCAGCTCAGGGATTCTAAGTTGACCATCCTTGTTTTCAAATTCCTGAATGGCCTTACACCTTCTTTATTCTGTAACCTCCTCCAGCCTCTCAACTTTCAAAGATAACTGTACTTCTCTAATTATGATTTCTCCACGTCCTTTATTTTTATTCCTCCATCTTTGGCCAAGGTCCTAGCCTCTCCCTAGACTTCAATCCCAACTTCTCTATATCTCTCTCCTCCTAGAAGGCAGTCCAAGGTTTAGTCGTCAAACTTAAGATTTTCTTACGTGGCCAAGTAACAAATTGCATTTGATAATGCTCTTATGAAGTGCCCTAGGGAAGTTTTTCTATGTTAAATCACTACGTAATTGCAAGTTGTTGTTTATGGAGACTGTTTTGTTTTCATTTATTATGAATTATTCAAATTTTTCTTTCTCCCTCTGCTTTTGTGGCTCAGTACAATTTAATTTCCAGCTAAGAGCATAGTTATCCATGCCCAGATTCGTGATTGATGTCTACAATCTGCATAGCAGATATGGCAAAACATCTGACATTCACTTCCTCCTTTTGGCAACTGTCTGCCCTGTGCTTGACACATTCTCCTCATGATACACAGCACTGTGCTGGCATTTTAGATTCCATGAATTCTTGGAGTGAACTCCTACCTTACCACATTATAGCACAGGGGCTCAGAGCACAGACATGTTATACTGTTCAGTTCTAGTTTTGTTCTTCATGATAATGTATTGGGATTTTTTGAATGCTACATAAATTATTCATAATTTACTTAAGGATTATATGGACCAGAATATTACTCTTGTACAATAAATATATATCATAATAGAGACCACAGCATGTCCCAATAAAAACGAATGAATGGGTATGAGTTCTTGGGGATTCAGTCGTCTGATTGGTCTCCTTCAGTGCAATAACGACTACTTTTCATTTCAATTCTTTGAAGAGAATGAAGAGAAGTACAGTTCGAATGAAAATAGAGAATCACTGGGCTTAAATTTCAGAGGGAAGAACTCCCACAAATATCCTACCATCATCATCGTTGCATCATGTTCTATTTTTAGGAGTTTTCTTTATAACGGGTGGAACTTTCAATCAACTCATGCAAGGATAAAGATTTCAAAGGGCATGACCAAAGGCTGAGATCCCTGCTTTGAGTCTCGCTGTCCTTTTGCTTCAGTCAGAAACAGTTGAAGCTGGTTGTGAGCTAAGACACGTTTCTAAAAAGGCAAAGGTGGATCCCAACAGAAGAAGCAAGGACAAAGGTCAGTCCCTTTAGACACTCATGGAGAGAATGTATGAGGTTTAGTGAAAACAAGAAGACAGTTCTCGGCAACCATTTTATTTTCCTGCTGATGATTAGGTTGGCATGGAGGTTTCCAGGCACTCAGGGTGCCATGTGCATTGGACATGCAGCTAAATTAGTATTTGCATCTCCCTAATCAGATGTCCCACTTCTGACGCTGAGAATTGCAGCTAAGTCAGCACCACAAGTTTTTTCTTGGCCCATTGCAATTTATTCACTGAGAAAAAGAATTGAGCGAGCAATGAAATCATGAAAGGCACCATATAAATGAAAGCATTTTCATTCTTTGGATTTCACTTCCCTGGTCCATGCCATCTTTCCTTTCTCATTTGTGGTTGTACCTCTACCTTTTTCTTCAGCAGAAGTCCATTCAGCCCATTATGTTATGTTGCCTCTTTGAAAGGGCCATCAAAATAGTTCTCCCCATTCTTTCCCCATTAGCTCTGCAATTCTTTTCCCCTTCAAGTATTTCTGCGTACCCTCTTCATACTCACTGCTACTTACTGTTGAATCTGTTTCCACCACCCTTCAGTTAGAGCATTCAGTTCCAAAACAGGGCTTTTTCCTTTTAACACATTATTCTCCTCAGCTCACTGTATCAAAATGAATTGATCCTCAGCAAAATTCATTCTATAAAATTCCTCCCTTCTTGCACTCATATTTACCTCAATTGGTAATGTTTTTCCTGTGATTCAGAGGCTGGACACCTCAATCAATGTAGCCCAGTCCCTAGGAGGTACAATGGCCTTGGACCAGTGATAGCTGTCCCTCAGATTTTTACCTTCCCCTTGCACTGGAAGTCCTTGCCCCTGTTCAACTCTTCTCCCAAGGCGGCATAGACGTAGAGTCATAGTGTTCGACAGACCCTTTGATCTAACTCATCCATGCCAACCATATATCCTGAATTAATCTAGTCCCATTTGCCAATGTGGCCCATGTTCCTCTTAACCTTTCCTATTCATGTACCCATCTAGATGCCATTGTATCATGTTGCAATTGTACCAGTGTCCACCATTTCCTCTGGCAGCTCATTCCATACTCAAACCACCCTCTGCGTGAAAAGTTGACCCTTAGGTCTCTTTTAAATATTTCTCATCTCACCTTAAACTTATGCCCTCTAGCTCTGGACTCCTGTACCCTGTGAAAAAGACCTTGGCTTTTCACCCCAGCCATGTCACTCATGGTTGTATAAACATCTGTAAGGTCACCCTTCAGCCTACAATGTTCCAGGAAAATAACCCCAGCCTATGCAGCCTCTCCCTATTGGTCAAACCGTCCAACCCTGGCACCATCCTTGTAGTCTTGATGAAAAAAATGCAATAGGGTATGGCGACGGGGAGTTCAAATTTCTGTTCCCCATTACTGTGCTTTTCCTGATGAAAACTTAATTTTCATCTTGAGATTTGGTGAACATTGCTGTACATTTGAAAAAAACAACACACCCACTCGGTTCAGCAGCATAATGTTTAGAGAATATTCAAATCACTCTCTGGGATTGCAATAGTTGAGACTATAATATCCAGTTAAGTCCACCAAACATTTGAGCAGCTGTTGTAATGGACTTAAAGCAGAGTGATCTGAATATAACATTATTGAGAATAGCCCAATAATACAAACAGCTGTTCTGCTTGTGTCCCTATGATTCAGGTTGACCAACTGTAGAAATTCATATTTAGATGTCTAAAGCTTTTCTCCTTATTGATTTATAAAATAAAAAAAAACTTTCCACAGAACTTCCCCTAATGTTGATGGATTGAATCTCTTTTGTGGGAGCCCTTTATTGCAGACAGGTCTTAGATTCGAAATTCAGTTGGGTGACTGTCGTCCCTCTAAATTTCTCTAACCACTAACTTCAGCTCCTTTATTTCCTAGCTTGTTTTTAAAAGTTGAATACAAGCAATAAAGCACAATATTTCTGTCTGTTAAGTCACACAATGTACGAGATAAACTCAGTTGGGGCGCACATTAAGATGACAGCTGCTTTTTCTTAAATTTACAGTTGATATAGAATAGTAACATAAGTCAAGATAATAAATGTGTTGCCATCAAGCCTATTTTTATCCCCCATGGGTCACTTCTAATGAGTGAGCACAGCAGCTCTCAGAGGCACCAGTCTAAATGATTTATCAAAAGATTCAACTACATCATAAAATTCAACATCACATTAAGCAAAACATACATATATACATTTTAAGTAAAGTGTCTCCAACATTTATCATCCAATATTATTAGCCATCATGAGTCAAAATGGCAGCTACGTATTTGTTGCTATCATATTCTTCCCTCTTGTAATTCTACTCTTATGCATCAACCAAGGCCTTACACTGAACACAGGGCAGACTACAGCCAGTCTTTCAGCCCAAGGCAAATGAGCAATTAGGAAGACAGAAGTTGGATGCCAAATTTAGACTAAAGACCTCAGATCTAGAGCACAGAGCAAGAGATAAAAAAAAACAACCAGACCGCTAATTGACGGCCAGCATTCAATAGTATAAAGGGGCCGGTGACGGTACCCAGAATAAAGCTCTTGTGCCGTACATTCATTAAACAACAAGCATTCCTTTGCCAAATGCTTTTGTTTCTTCTCAAGAGCCCCAGCATTTTCACATGTTTTCTTTTTCTAAACAAATCAGACCTTCAAACTGGAGACACAGAGATCTGTATAGAAAAATGTAATCACTGGAGGAAAATAAAGATATAGAAAAGGTGATGAAGAGATTTAGAGAAAATGTTTTTCTAACAGGATAATTTAGAATATGCATATATGTCTAATAACATCTATAATGAGACACTCTGTAGGTTCACTCCACCACTCCAAAAAATAGGATAATAGAAATTCATTTTCACTTGAATTTAGACACTCATAATGTGCTAAGACAGTCATAAGAAAGCATTAAGTAGATTACAGCTAACAAAGACAGTTCAAATACAATTCACCCAGTGCAAATATTTCAAGGAACTCTACCATTTTAAAATCAGAATTCTTGCAACCATAAATCTGCATAATAAATAAAAATAAACATACAGACACATGTACATACACATATGTAAGCACTTACATGCATGCACACATATATACACACACACACACACATCCACACATATGATACAAGTACACACAATTCACAGACACTTAAGCAGTTTTTGAAAGAAACAGAGAACAGACCAACTCACAGCTTCCAACTAATAACACATTTTATTTACAAATTTACCATGCATCTTAGCCATATAAGAGCAACAGGAAAAAAAACATGCTTTTTAAGATGTTTGCTTTAATCAATACCTTTCTGTGTTTGCCCTTCTTCCATATTCTCTTCCATTGCTGTATGCTGTCAGTCCGAGATGCTGCACAGAATTAAACAAAAGCTTCAATTAGGAGCTTATGAAGGGAGAGAGAGAGAAAAAAATTTCCTCTGGATCTTCCTGGTGTCTGTGGCTTGGTCAAGTCCTCAGAGCTTGGCTCCTACTCTCTCACTCCCCTCCTTTGCCTTGAGATTGCTTGTCAAGTGTAATTTCATTCAAATTACTCTTCCGTGAAGATTATCAATTTTTCTCCTGAATACTGCCCATTGTGTACCACTGTAAGCATATATTGAGATGACTGAGCCTGCTGAATACAGACACAACTTTGAATTGTGCTTTCCCCTTCAGGATGATTTGCTCCTGCGAACAAAATGATTTCAACAAATTGTGTTTTGTGCAGAATTTTGGTGACTTAGACGATGAGGAGGCTTTTTAGCATGGAGCATTTCTGGAAGGGGTGTGCCATTAACATGAGAAAAGCCCACCAACCCATCTCCCCCTCTTTCGACAGTGGGAAAGCCCGATTGCCTGTGGGCTTTTGTGCTGATCATTCTCACCCAGAGAAATATAGGGAGTGTGTGTGTGTGTGTGTGTGTGTTTATGTATTTGTGTGTGTGCCTGTTTTTCTTTCAAAAAAAGGAGCACAAACTTGTAAAAGAAGTGTGTTTAGCTTGATCTGTTTGCAATTTGATAGCCATTGCTAGTGTCAAGTAATCCAGATCTCCATTGACAAGCTTATAAACCTCTTTAAATTGAACATCATTAGTCTGTCGACACCATCACTGGATTTGAATAACTATTGCCTATTGGCAGTCAGGTTGCAGGGGTAACTCCATTTGTTTGGAGCATTTGTTAAAGATGCATGTAAGCTGCACTTCCCCACTGATTAGAACATTCTAATGGTACCTTATAACACCAAAAATGGGTACATACATTACATCTCGATTAAATAACTACTTGCATATACGTAGAATTTTACCAACAACGAATGAATTCTGCCACATATCTGCTGATTGTTTTGGAAATGTATAAATGCAAATTTCACCACAGGGGTTCCCAATCATTCGGGGAGCGTGCTTTCAAATGCAAATGACAGTGTACAATCTGGAAATAGATTCACAATTTTACACTTTCGTCCAGAGTAACAGTGAGATGATTGATTGCGAATAAAATCAGTACTTTTGAGTTGAAAGAATGATCATTTTGTTTCTCTGTTATGGCGTCAACATTGCAGAGGGTGTGAGTTTGACATACTTCTGATATAGTCAGTTTTACAAGGTTAAAAATAATACATGCAAAGGGTGGCCACTTGAATAAGATTTTTTTTGATGGTGAGGGAGAGCCACAATTAACTATTTCAAATGTTTTCTTGGTGTCACCTCTTTACAAATGTTGATCCCCATAGTAGAACTTATTCCTACTCCAACTACATTTGCAAAAATAACTAATGTCAGCCACACGTGACTGAAAGCTGTGCTATCACTGTAGGAAATATAATTTTAGGTATGCGCGGCATCTAAACTCAAATGATAACCTGTCAACAGTCGTATGATACCACAGCAACTAATGGTAGAAGGTCTGATGATTGTGACTGCATTCCCCAATAGAATCCTGCCACCAACCCCCAGGCTTTGGACAACCATTTTGGAAGCCTACATTCAGACAAATGCAAACTTCAAACCAATAATGCCTAAGTAATACACAGTCAAACAGATTGATTTAGATAAAGTGTTCAGATTAGCATTTTTACAGTTTTACACAGAAGCAACCCCCAATTCTGGCAGTGTGTTAATGCAGCACGCAAAGGAAGAAAATACCATCACCAGATCTCGGTTAGTCCAAGTTATGGCAGCATTAAATAATTCATCATAGAGAGGCAGTGGTCTCGTGATCTTATCGCTGGGCCATTAATCCAGCCACCCAGGTAATGTTCTGGGTTCAGATCTCACTACAGCAGATGGTGGATTTGAATTCAATAAAAATTAAGGGTCTAATGATTCCATTGCCAATTGTCCAGAAAAAAAACTGTCTGGTTCACTAATGTCCTTTAGGGAGGGAAACTGCCATCCTTATCTAGTCTGTCCTACATGTGACTCCAGACCCACAGCAATGTAGTTGACTCTTAACTGCCCTCTAGGCAATAAATGCTGACCTAACCAGTGACATCCTCATCCCATGAATCATAAAAAAAAGACCTTTTTCAGTACATAAAATAGCTGATAAATTTGGGCAATCATTAATCTGAAATTGAATTAATTAATTAGTTTCTAAGGTTTTGGAGTAGATTTGTAGCTCGGGTTATGGGTGTTGAGGTTGGTTGGCTCGCCGAGCTGGTTTGTTGTTCCGCAGACGTTTCGTTACCATGCTTAGTAACATCCTCAGTGCAGCGCTGCAGCTGCACTGAGGATGTTACCAAGCACGGTAACAAAACGTCTGCGGAACAACAAACCAGCTCGGCGAGCCAACCAACCTCAAATTAATTAGTTTAAACTAAGTTAGAAATGTAAATACTTTACACTGTGTTGTATAATGTTTCACAGCAGATGTGCATTGTACCTTTAAGATAGAATCACTGCCATCCCTGGGGAAAAAAAACTAATAGCATAAAACTCTCAGTCTTCATTTTACTGAGCTCTGCTCTCTTGCAGCATGTCATGTTAAGGGAAGCATGCTACAGTCTGTCTGAACTGTTTAGTTAGAGCCCAGGGATGCAAATGCCTGTGAAAGTAATGGACATATGTAGATACCAGGGGCCGTAGTAAACGCTTACTGCATTCCTCAATACCACATGACCCACATCTTCTCCTTATTTTATGGGAGTCAACCTAAGTATCACAGAACAATAATGGTAGATCATCAGTATATTTCACCACATCAAATCATGCTACCACCCATATCACACATTGTACCAAGTATTTTCAGTGCATACTGTCTGTGCTGCACAGTCTATCAAAATTTTCACTGGTTTTTTTTCATTATATTTGTCGTAGCATTTAAATTTGACTCCATAGGGTTTATGCCTTATGGGAGATGACAGATGAGAAAAAGGAATGGGGGCAATGCTCCCAATTATTTCCAGCAGAGCATAGTCATTGTTCAGTCAATACAATGAGCAGTAAGCAGAATGGCTAGTTCATGATGTTAATCAGTGTCAAACTTTTTTTTAAGCACACAACCTGCCATTTTGGACTTTAAGTATCTGTCAATACTCTCTGTGAAGAACTCCCAACTGAGCCTGTATTCAGCAGCTTGAAGGGACCTCTACCAGTGATTTCCAACCAACTTCAGCTGCAATCATTTTGATTTTCCTTTGTTGCTGCAGATTTAGTGGCAGAATTGTGAGATGTGGCATCATGGCGATATCACTGAATTTGTATCCTGATGCCTAAGGTAATGATCAAGTGACAAGGTTCAATACAGAAAAAGGATAAACTTGCCAGAGAGGGAGTACATCGGAGGTTCACTCGGCTGATACTGTAGATGATAGGACTGTCCCACGAGGAGAAACTGGGTCATAAGACCTGTATTCACTACAGTTTAGAATGATGAGTGGGGATTTGATTGAAGTTTATAAAATTCTAAGAGGGCAGAACAGACTAGATGCAGGGAGGGTGTTTTCCTGGTCAGGGAGTCCAGAAACAAGGGACAGTCTCAGGATAGAAGGCAGTCCATTTCGGACTGAGATTTTCTTCACTCAAAGGGTAGTGAACTTTGGAATTCTCTACCATAGAAGACATTGGAGACAAAATCACTGAACAGATTTAAGAAAGAGAGAGATGTGGGGAGAAATCAGGAATATGACATTGAGATAAAGGATCAGCCATGATCATATTGAATGATGGAGCAGGCTCAAATGGCTTACTCTAGCTGCTAGTTCCGATATTTCTTTTGGAGAATTGTCTTTTGGGCTGAGGGGATGCATCCAAACCTTGGAAGAAAACATTTTTAGTTTAAGTTTTCAGAAACCTTAGTTGAAGATCGATGTGTAAACCAGTTGTTGCTGAAAAAGGGATTTAGCTTATGACTGTTAAGAAAGAGTTTACCTCATTGTAAATGCTTAGTTTAAACCTTCAGGGCCAGAACTGCTTGGTTAAAACCCTGAAGGGGTTACTTGAAATTGAGAAAGTCAAAGTTCAGTTGTATGAAGGTTCCAGGAAGAGGCTATCAGATTTTCTGGCCAGGAATTAAAATCACAGCCTAGTCAAACCCAATATGGAACAGGGAAGAGAACTGTGTCTGGTATTAGGGTGTTGTAATGGGATGCTATTGGGACTAATATGATTGCATATTATCATGTGTCTCTAAATATTTATATCTATGCATATATGCAAATAGTTTGGCTTATTGTATTTTATCTTCATTTATTTTGCATAATAAACTTCAGCTTTATTGCTAAACTCAAAACTGAAGCATTGTATGTTTATGTTCCAGTGAAAGACCAACTCATTAAAATCAAAATTTAAACAAAAAACTGATCGATCAAGCCAGATTTTACATTGGGGTCTGTCTTGCGTTATAGTAAGCTGGGATCATAAGAAGAGAAATTTCCCTCTCTCCCAAAATCTGCTGTACTTCTGGTCCACATTACAAGAAAGCACCAACTTTATGTATTAACATAAGAACTATTCAAATACAGAAGCCATCATAGTTGCTGGATCTGACTTCAAGTGATCACCTCTTTGTCTCTCTCACAGGAACTCAAGCATAAGGACTCAATGGTATATCATGGAGACTTACTGGACTTTCTTCTTGTTAATATTCTTTTGTCTCACCTTTTTGTGATTGAGCCTTGAGATCTACAATTTCTTGTTAGTTATTTATCTCCTTATCCCTGAAGAATCCTGGGTAACTGAATACATAAACACAGCAGGGAAAGTTGGTGTGACAGGAAGTGGGGCGGACAGAAAGCAATAGGTCCATGGTCACACAATCTTAAGCTTAAACATTATGCCAGGTCGCAAGATGAAGGTGAAAGAAATTTGTGAAACTTCATAAAGCAGGAGCCTGCCATTACCCTGGATGGCAGCAATGAGGTTGATTGCAATAGCCTCAGCATCCTCCAAGCCGGATCTGTGTCTGCAGCCCATGACGGAAAATGGCATCAAAATAGTCAATCCGTCATGGTCTATTAGAGTCATAGAGTCATTCAGCACGGAAATAGACCCTTCGGTCCAACTCATCCATGCCAATCAAGTTTCATAGAGTCACAGAGACATTCATCATGGAAACAGGCCTTTCTGTCTAACTCGTCCATGCTGACCAGCTTTCCCAAACTGAAGTAGTCCCATTTGCCTGCATTTGGCCCATATTCCTCTTAAAGTTTTCCAATTCATGTACCCGTCCAAATGTCTTTTAAATGTTGTAATTGTACCAGCCTCAAATACCTCCTCTGGCAGCTTGTTCCATATGTACACCATCCTCTATGTGAAAAAGTTACCCCTCAGATCCTTTTTAAATCTTTCCCGTCTCAATTTAAACCTACGGCCTCTAGTTTTGTAATTCCCTATCCTAGGAAAAAGACCTTTGCTATTCACCTTATCTATGCCTTTCATTATTTTATAAACCTCTGACACTCCAGGGAAACAAGTCCCACCCTAACCAACCTCTCCTTATAATACAAACCCTCCAGTTTTGGTAACATCCTTGTGAATCATTTCTGCACTTTCTCAAGTTTATAGCAGTGCAACCAGAACTGTATGCAGAACTCCAAAAGTGGACGCACCAATGTTTTGTACAGCCATAACATGATGTCCCAAATCCTAACTCAGTGCTCTGACCAATGAAGGCAAGCATGCCAAACATCTTCTTCACCACCTTGTCTACTTGTAATGCCACTTTTAAGAAACTATGTACCTGAACCCCTAGGTCTCTCCTGCAGCCTTTATTGAATAATGGCACCATATTAACTACCCTCCAGTCTTCTTGGATGTCTATGATACAAACATCCCTGCTAGGGGCCCCACAATTTCTGGATCAATGGTTCTGAGATAGCCTGCATCACCTGCATCTGACTTCCAAAGCAGTTTGCATTCACACTCCTAGAAACAGACCTAATCCTTTTTTTCCCTATAGTGTGTGCCAACACTCACTGTATTCAAGCTTTTCACAGTGCTCTGTGTACCAAAAAGCCCATTTCTGCACTTTATATTTTATTCATTTAGTTTGGTATGAAATTGACAGCTGAAATGAACTTTTTCTTTTCAGTATTTCTGATTCCACCCTTAACATTAAGACAGAAATGTCTTTGAGAACTTACCTAACATGCTGATGACAATGAACACTATTAAAATTGTTGACAGAAAAATCAAAGGATCCCCTGTGAAACTGATGACTGTGTCCATTGATAATTCATCTCCTTTGCACCACCAGTCTCGCTTGCAACTTCCAGTAAGTGACTGCAACTATGTCATCAACACTCATATTTGGCCAATTTCCCATTTATTGGCTCAGTTCAGATTTAGGCCTTGGTTCAATCTTACGTTAATTTTGACTTAACACTTGGTGCTTCAATTGGATTTTATTCCTAGTTTAGAAACCCTTAGCTGTTACTTAGGTAGTCATAGTCAGCCATGAGTCCATCCCTGTATTTATTACAGATTCATAGAATCATAATCATACTGAAAGAGGCCAACTAGCTCATCATATCCATGCCTGCTCTCCGCAAGAACAATGAATTCCTTTTTCCATATCCATCATAACAATTTGTTTTATTTGATACCATTAATATAATAGAACATCTTAAATTTGACACTGTGCGGAATGTTAGGACTGGTAACTTACAGCTTGATTACAGTGGTGAAGGCGTGGAATTAGTTTTAATTAGTTAAGCTTTAAATTTTCAGTGAAATTATAAAAGTAAATGGAAAACTCAGATGTACAAGGGAGGCAGAAGCATAGGAGCAGCACTATTAGAAATACAGACAATGTCTGTTAAAACTATGGGAAAACAATGGATAATGTAATATGTATGATGTAATGCTTTGTATGAAGCTTGGTGGTGTTTGTTGATTTCACACTTCACAGTGATAAGACTGGCTTCCCCGGCATATGCATGACATTAAATAATTAAAGACCTGATGCCTGACTCCTCATCAATTTGTCGAGTGTCTGATAACAGTGGTATATTTTAAAGAGTGTATCAAAGGTTAAAGAGAGGTAAAAAGGGGGTTGAGGTTTCAGGAGGGAGATTTTGGAGCTGAAGGCGTGAATATCAATGGCAAAAATAGAAATTGCTGGAAAAGCTCAACAGATCTGGTAGCATCTATGGAGAGAAATCAGAGTTAACTTTTCAGGTTGAGTGGTCCTTCATCAGAGTTCTGAGGAATCAATTTATGTTTTTGCGTCTGATTTATACCATCCGCAGTTCTTTCAGTTTTTATTTAGCATAAATGTCAGTGATGGACTGATTGAATCAGGCATCCAGAAGATGAGAACTGGAGGATTACAAGTATCTCAGAGGGCTAGAATACTTCACAGTGATTAGGAGGGTTGAGATGTGACACAAATATTGATATTTAGACATGTTGCCCCACCTGACATTCATGAACTTGTTTGTCAAGATTATACCCACATCATTTGAACTGTAATAAAGTATGCATGTTGCCTCCCATAGCAGATGAGCTCCTGTTTCTAAACCTGTCATATCAGGTTAAGCCATGACTGCCCTAAATATAAGTAAATTCTTAGTCACCTTAATGGATTAATTCCTTGGTCTTGAGGTGTAGAGTTATTTCTGATAACCAGAAAATTACATTGAAATGGCAATCTCGATGGCATGACAACAAATGCTTTAAGACTTTCAATGCTTGAAGTTATAAAAATAGCATCAATTAGTATGCAGCATTTTAAAGTGATTATGCAATGTGTTTTGAATGCATTATGTTTAGCTAAGGTTGAAGCAGAATTTATTTTTTAAGCAGGAATTTAGTACTAAATATATAAACTTACAGTACAGAAGACCAGAGATAACAAGGTGTAGAGCTGGATGAACACAGCAGGCCAAGCAGCATCAGAGGAGCAGGAAGGCTGACGTTTCGGGCCTAGACCCTTCTTCAGAAAATGGGTCTAGGCCCAAAACGTCAGCTTTCCTGCTCCTCTGATGCTGCTTGG
>NC_063334.1:112747621-112750332 GCF_021869965.1 Rhincodon typus
AACGTTAACTCTGATTTCTCTCCACAGATGCTGCCAGATCTGCTGAGCTTTTCCAGCAGTCTCTATGTTTGTTGTAAATATTATTGTCTGGCATACATTACCACATAAGAAAAATAAAACTAGACTAAATAATATACCACAAAATACACTTTTGCAATTTATATATAATTTAAAGCTGTCCACAGAGTACCTACTCTCATGTTTGGCATGGTTTCTTGATTACGTTACCAGAAGAAAACTGAAAGGAAATTGCATAAAGTGTGTTTCCAGCTATTTCTGTGCCTGTTAGAATGTACTTGGACATTCTCTGGCATTTAAACAGGACAAGATTGTTTCATTTGTGATGTGTTTTAGGGTGTATATGAACAAGGAACAAGAGTTGGTCACTTGGCCCTTCGAAACTGCTCCACCGTTCAATAAAATCATGGATTTTATCCTCAACCTGCATATAACCCTGATAATCTCTCATCCCCTTGGTAATCAAGAATCTATCTAGCTCTGCTTTAAAAATATTTAAAGATTCAGTATCCATTGCAGTTTGAGGACAGGAATTCCAAAGACTCACAACCGTGTGAGAGAAAAGAGTTTCTTTGCAGTGTTCAAATTACATCCTCTGCTGATTGCACAATTTCTCTCCAAAGACTACTGTAAGAGGAGGTGAGACAGCAGTGAGTGGATAGGCCAGAAGAAATAGCACAGCACCATCTGATAACTGCTACTGAGAAAAACATCACTAAAATCTGAGAAAAAGAGTAAAAGCTTCAACAAATCTTGGGAGGCTCCCCTTCAGACATGCACTATAACTTTGCCGCACAGTGTTGGAAAATGGAAGGAAGCTGATCTGCTGTTCATGGGAATATCAGAGACGAAATTTACTCCTTTCCCGCGTCATGGAAGTTGGGATTGGGGGAGCAGAATGGAGAGGTGCAATGGAGGAGAGGAAGGTAAGCGACTTCTTTTACTGGGACATGAGAAGCGGCGTTACAAATTGAAGTTTCACCTTCCTAAACTGCTGTGTCTCAACGCGACCAAACATCAAGATCAACTCTACTTTCTTGCCCAATATTCTTATTCTGTTACTAGCCAAAAATCTATCATTCTCAGTTGCGAGTACACTCATTGATTCTGTAGCTCTCTGGGATAAGGAATTCAAAAAATTCACAACCTTCAAAGTGAAGAAATCCAACCGTCTATCTCCAAGCTGTGAACCATAGCTTTGATCTCTCCAAAGTGGAGAAATACCTCTCATCATCTCATTTATCAAGCGTCTATGAAATTTATACATCTATATGAGGGCTGTCACATAGGGTCCAGATCCACCTTGAAAAAAACACTTGTTCAATTCTCCAGAGTGCGTAGAGACTATGTTTATGATGGTTGACATGAGGTAAGCACTGTTGAGGCCTTGTAACTAAGAACACTTCCCAATAAGCCCACAAACTCCATCAGGGCCAGTGTTGGATTTCACTGACAAGTGGTATACCCAGTGCCATTGCCAGCCTCAGGTGCCATGGGTTTTTAAGCCCAGTGCCTACTGAAGGCCAGGGCTGTGAAGACTGTAGCAACTCTATTAAACAGCTTAAGTTCAATTTAAGATGAAAACAAGCACAACTAATCCACTGGAAGACTAGGGCAAGGCCAATTTGTCAGCCTTATGCAGGAGAAATGCAAATCTTTTGACCCTTCGAAGTTTAGTACCTGCGTTGATGAGGTGAGCACCTTCAGGGCCCACGTGCACAGATGCTGCCTGACCTGCTGTGTATTTCCAACAACTTTTATTTACAATACAACTAATCTAATGTTGGCTTTGGTTCAAGGTTTAATAAGTATGTCCTCACTAACTGCTTAGATATTTTGGTTAATATTTAGCTGTGCTGTTAGCTATGGCACCTTACCTTTGAGAATTGAACAAATTAAATGTTGGACTTAGGGATTGGGTTTTGTTACATTTGATTTGATGTCAAATATTGGATGTAATCTTGCCTCCCACCACTGGATGGCATTTATAGTCACATTGTGTGAAAGTAACATGGATGTTTTGCAGTTGGACGATGAGAGAGAAAGCTCAAGTCGGGATCAAAATGACAATTTAAATTGAGAATATACAAAGGGCAAAGAGCAATGGAGACTGTAAGTAATGTAAAGGAGAAAATACTTATGGATGACCTGATAGTACAATCTGGGTGATAAAAACTTGAGCATTATATTAACTTTACATACTGAACCTGATCAAAAACAACTTTGGGAACAAATAGTATGTTCCTGTGAAGGCCAAGTTAAGAGATAGGAAAAAAATTGAACTGAAATGTACAATGAGTTGCTGTCAGCTGTTATTGTTCAAGGCATTTTGCAGTCAATAAGATTGTTAAAAACCCATGTTGAGATGAATAAATAGTTTAGACAGTTTCTCTTCATGTCCAGGGAATCTAAGAACTCTGATAGCTCACCAGAATCGTTAACATCACCAAAGTCACAGGAACTGTTAGGACTTTGGGAAGTCGCACTGCAATTGCAGAGGGTCTTGGTGACCCTGTATCTAGAAGACTGTGGTCAGTTTTATTTTCCTGAGCTAGGCAAGGTTTGACTTGCCATATTAGGTATACAGTGAAGACAGATTTTCTGGGATGAGATAACAAGGTGTAGTGCTGGATGAACACAGCAGGCCAAGCAGCATCAGAGGAGCAGGAAGACTGACATTTCGGGCCTAGACC
>NC_063334.1:112750732-112798354 GCF_021869965.1 Rhincodon typus
CCTACCTTATACTATCATCCATATGCCTATCTAATAGCCGCTTAAATGCCCCTAATGAGGCCGACTCTACTACCCTCTCCGGCAATGCATTCCACGCCCTGATCACTCTCTGAGTAAAGAACCTACCTCTGACGTCTCCCCTATATCTACCTCCACTCACTTTAAAACTATGCCCCCTTGTAATAGCTACCTCCGCCCTGGGAAAAAGTGTCTGGCTGTTTATTCTATCTATACCTCTGATCATTTTGTACACCTCTGTCAAATCACCTCTCATCTTTCATCGTTCTAAAGAGAAAAGCCCAGCTCTCTCAACCTTTCCCCGTAAGACTTTCCCTCCATTCCAGGCAACATCCTGGTAAATCTGCTCTGCACCTTTTCCAACGCTTCCACATCATTCCTGTAATGAGGCGATCAGAACTGGACACAATACTCCAAATGTGGCCGAACCAGGATTTTGTATAGCTGGAGCATAACCTCACAGCTCTTGAAGTCAATCCCTCTATTAACGAAAGCTAACGCACCATATGCCGTCTTAACAACTCTATCCACCTGGGTGGCAGCTCTCAAGGAACTGTGGACATGAACCCCAAGATCCCTCTGCTCCTCCACAATGCCAAGAATCTTTCCATTAACCCTGTATTCTGCTTTCAAATTTGTCCTTCCAAAATGAATCACCTCACACTTTTCAGGGTTAAACTCCATCTCCCACTTCTCAGCCCAGCTCTGCATCCTATCAATGTCCCTTTGTAATCTAGAACAGCCCTCTGCACTACCCACAACTCGACCCACCTTCGTATCATTCTCACTGTCCACGGGTAAAGTGCCGGAAGATTGGAGAGTGGCAAACGTCATTCCCTTGTCCAAAACCCCAGAAAGTCTTGAGGGGCTTGATGGAGATGGGGAGAGGGTAAGCTGCTGTGTGGGTATTGTCACTGCCCAGAGAGTCGAGAATGAAGGATCAGCATAATGGGCAGCTATTTTGGGCTGTGATGAGGAGAAATGTCTTCACTGAAAGAGTTGTAGATATTTGCATTTCAGTATCCCAGCTGGGAGCGCTCTGTAGTTGAGTATGTCTGAGTCTGTCACAGAGTATAATTAAGTCAGAGATTGATGGAAGTTTTGGTTGCCCCAGCACTGATCCTTTACAGCCTGCCAACTTGAAAATGCTCAGTTTATCCATGTTGTCTGCTTTCTATCCATTAACCAATCCTCCATCTATGTTAATATATTATCCCAGTTTTTTTTAATTCACTCATTGGACCTTGGCTCACCTACTGGCCAGCCTGTCTCTATTAGGCCTTGAGAAAGTGGTGGTGAGCTGCCTTCTTCAAATGCAGTCCACCTGCTGTGGGCTGACCCACAATGCCCTGAGGGAGGGAATTTCAGGGTTTTGACCCAGCGACAGTGAAGAACTTGTTCCATACACATTTTACATGTTGATTTTTTTTCTGGCATATTACCAATGCCTTTTGAAATTCTGATGATATAATATCTACTGGCTGTCCTTTCCATGCTACTAGTTATACTCTCAAAAACCTTACTTCTTAAAAAAATGTATTTACTCATAGGATGTGGGGTTCACTTGCTAGGTTAATAATTATCACCTTTCTGTAGTTGCCCTTGAGAAGGTTTTGGTGAGCTGCCTTCTTGCACTGCTGCAGTCCATATGTCGTAGGGAAATCCATAATTCGTTTAGGGGGGAAGTTGCAAGATTTTTGATCCAGTAATAAGATATTTTCATCCTGGATGGTGAGTGGATGGGAAGGGAATTTTCAGTTGGTAGTGTTCCCATGTATCTGCCTCACTGGTCTTTCTAGATGGCAGTGGTCATGGGGTTTAAAGGTGCTGTCTAAGGAGCCTTGCTTGATTTCTTCTGGGCATGTTACAGATGACACTTGCTGCTGCTACTGAGCATCAGAGGTGGAAGGAGTGAATGTTTGTGGATTTAGTGCCAATCAAGTGGGCTGCTTTGTCCTGGGTGATGTCATGTCTCTCGAGTATTGTTGAAGCTGCACCCATCCAAGCAAGTAGGGAGTATTCCATCGTACTCCTGACTTGTGCCTTGTATATAGTGGACAAGCTTTAGGAAGTCAGGAGGTAAGTCACCTGCTGCTGTATTCATGGCATCTGACCCGCTGTTGTAACCGCTGTATTTATGTAGCGAGTCCAATTCAGCTTCTAGTCAGTAGTAATTCCAGAACGTTGATAGTGGAGATTCAGCAGTGGAAGTGCCGTCGAATGTCAAGGGGCGATGTTTAGACTCGTCTCATTGGTGACGGTCTTTGTCTAGCGTTTGCATGGTCTAAATGCTACTTGCCACTTGTGACCTCAAGCCTGGATATTGTCCACATCTTGCTCCATTTGAACACAGACTCCTTCAGTATATGAATCATGAATGATGCTGAAGATTGTGCAGCCATCAATGATAATCCCTATGACTGACCTGCAACACCACAACGATCTTCCTATGTGCCAGGTATGACTCCAACCACTGGAGAGTTTTTCCCTGATTCCGACTGAGTCCAGTTTTGCTACGGCTCCTTGATGCTGCACTCAGTCAAATACAGTCTTCATGTCAAGGCAGTCACTGTCACTCTTTTCATTTTTGAGCTAAGGTTGTAATGAGGTGAGCAGCTGACTGGACCTGGTGGAACACAAACTGAAAACCAGTAACCATCACTGAGTAAGTTATTCTTAATCAAGTGCTGCTTGATAATATTGTTGGTTACATCTTTCATCACCGTATTGACAATCAACTGATGGGGTAGTAATGGGCTGGGTTTGTCTTGCTTTTTGAATACAGGACATACCTGAACAATTTTTCACGTCGTGTAGATGCCAGTGTTGTAACTGTACTCGAAGAGCTTGGCTGTGGGTGGGGCGTGTGGGAGATGGGGGAGTTGAGGTTGGGGGGAGGGAGCAGGTTCTGGAATGTTGCTAGAATGTTATCAGGGCCCGAATGTTTGGTATATCCACTTCCTTCAGCTGTTCCTTGATGCTCCATGGAATGAAATGATATGCCTGAAGATTGGCATCTTTTATGCTAGGATTCTTGGGCAAAGATGTATCATCCAATGATGCTCTAGAGACTTGATGGTAATGCTACATGGGTGATATGTTGGACTAATACAACGATTTCTCTTTCATAACATCATGTTGGCTGTCTGATCCTGCTATTATTTTCAAAACCATTGTTAAGTCCGAATTTAATATTTAATTCCAATATTGCCCAATGTCTGATGCTTCACTGGAGTTTCCTGTTTTCTCTATCCCTACTTCCTTGACTAGCCCTGTTACATTTGCTAACTTCCAATCTGCTGGGAATGTTTTTTAATGTAGGGAATTTTGGTAAATAATACTAAGGGCTGTATTTCTGCTGCTTGCTGTTTTGAACTCTGGGGTGTAGATAATCAGTCATGGGGATTTGTTGCCTTTTAATCCCTTAAGTTTATCTACTAATTTTCCTCTGCCGACATTAATGTAGATTTTTCATGGTTATTAGTCCCATGGTTGTCTTAAGACAGACCCAAAGTAATTTCTCAATGTCTCTGCCATTTCCTCATTACATAGAAACATAGAAAACAGGAGCATGAACAGACCGTTCGGCCCTTCGGATTTGCTACACTATTCAATATAATACTAGCTGATTATCCAACTCAGTATCCTGTTCCCGCTTTCTCCCCATACCCTTTGATCCTTTAGCCCCAGCAACTATATCTATCTCCTTCTTGAAAACATTCAATGTTTTGACCTCCACTGCTTTCTGAAGGAGAGAATTCCACAGGCTCACCACTCTCTAGGTGAAGAAATTTCACATGTTCTCTGTGCTAAATGGCCTATCCTTAGACTGCAACCTCTGATTGTGGAGTAAGCAGACAGGAAGGAGTTACATTCAGCACACCACCTCCCAACCTCTGAGTGAAATATCCACCGTAGGCTGAGCGTCGGGGTGGCAAATCTAAAAAATCTAGCCCAATCTCTTTTGCAACATGGGCCTTTCCTATTTCCCAACCTTCGTCTGCTTCACACACAGTTATTCCAGTCCTTCGCCTGCGATTCTAAACTTCTTTTAGGGCTCTCTTGGGATTGAGGCAATTCTCCTTCAGATCCGTGGTCACTGTGGCGGTTTCCTTTCATATTCACATAAACCAGCAAAAGGAACTGTTTTCCTCCAGAGGACTGCGGCATTGCTAAGGAGCAGTAGCTCATGTTAATCTCTGGCAGCTCACATAATGAATTCCAGGTGACCCTGTGGTACTGTTTCATCACCAGATAGAAATATACATATAGACTAGGGATATTTGGTATTTGTTGAAAAGTTGGAATAAAGTTTGCAAGATAACGGCTGGGAGTGATAATGAGGTTTTAATCCTTCTCCCTCTCACTCGACTCTGATTTGAGTCATTCCCCTGTTAGTAGAATAAAATAAAACCTTGCCAATGAAGGAAATGTTTAAAATACTTCACCATTTAATCGAAGCGTCTAGTAAGAAATAAGGGGAAAAGTGCAAGAGAGGCGATTAATGTCAAACAACAAACAGGTAAACTGGGCTTGTCATTATTAAATATTGTGGCTATAAATTTCTTATTAAGAAACGAGAAGGCATTGTGCTGTTCATCTCTTCTATCCAGAAAAGGTACATTTGAGCAAACATCATGAACGACAGTGGTGTCTTGAAGAGAAATGGTTTTGTCAGTGGTGTGTGGATTTTAACTTTTTAAAGAAAATATTTATTACCCCTAATGTTAACTCAGATTAAATTAATTGGTGTGGATCAAGGTTAAGAATGCTTTTCCTCACCAACTGCATTAGGGGATCAGTGGCTCACACTCCCCTGCAAAACTGTTAATGCCTCTGTCAGGTAACTACCTCCAAAATAAATGACATATAAAACCAAAATAATCCAACTGCTGGTCATATGAAAGAAAATAGAAAATACTGGAAACATATAACAGGTCAGGAAGCATTTGCAGGAGAGGGCGAGAGAGTTGGTTTCCTGGCGGGGTCAGAATCCAGGCGTGTGAACAGAAAGTGTAACAGAACAGAATGGAAGAAGGGTCATATCACATGCGAAACATTAACTCTGTTTCTCCCTCTAAAAGTACTGACAGACTGGCTGAGTTTCTCCACTGCTTTCTGTCTGTAGTTCAGATATTTCACATCCTCAACATTTTGCTTTCGGATCATATTCCCAAAACCTGCCTCAATGCTGGACTTGGAATTCGGAAATGATCACGAAAGAACTTTAGTCAAAATTGATGGGTGAAGCTGCATTTCCAAGGGGAGGGCTGCAGTTAGGCCTCACTGGCAGACCCACTGAGAGACGTGGGCCCTGCTGAGGCTGACAGGAGGTGAATGCTTCTCCATTGAATGACCTGTGCCCATGACTTTGACCATCTGGCATAGAATAAAAATTAGGACCAGACCGTTCAGGAGAGATGTTAGGAAGCACTTCCTCACACAAAGGATGGTGGGTGTTTGGAACCCTCTTGCACAAATGGCAGTGGATGCTGGATAAATTGTTTGTTTTAAATCTGAGATAGAAAAATTTATTAAGGAATATGGACTAAATGCAGATATATGGAGTTAGGCCACAGATCGTCCATGATCTTATTGAGGGGCTGAATGGCCTACTCCTGTTCCTACATGTGGCAGTGGGACCATGTCCTTGCTAGGACAAGAGGGCATAGCCTCAAGATTAGAGGGAGCAGATTTAGGACTGAACTGAGAAGGAATTTCTTCACCCAGAGGGTTGTTAATCTATGGAATTCCTTGCCCAGTGAAGTAGTTGACGCTACTTCAGTAAATGTTTTTAAAAAAAGGTAGATTTGTTTTTGAACAATAAAGGAATTAAGGGATATGGTGAGAACGCGGGTAAGTGGATCTGAGTCCACGAAAAGATCAGCCATGATCTTATTGAATGGCGGAGCAGGCTCGAAGGGCCAGACGGCCTACTCCTGCTCCTAGTTCTTATGTTCTTATGTTCTTAAAGAAGACATTGTTGGCTCTCCAGCTTCGGCAGAGAGGCTGTCATTGGGCAACACCAGGCTTTGGACTTTTTGGTGGGAGGGGGCTTTTCCTCCATTGGGAAGATCCTGGTGGCATCACTACTTTAACTTCCAAGTTGGCTAGTGCAAGATCGTGGGGAGGTGCCATGTGTTGTGGGGCTTGTACCCACCAACTCCCTACCTCCCCCTCCCTGACATGAGAATCAGAAGTTTTTCTCCTGATCCCATCTCCACAGGACCAGGATACATCATCCCAATATTTCACGTCAATGAAGATCTTTCCAATGAAGGGTCATCGACCTGAAATATTAACTTTTTTTTCTTTACCCAGAGATAATCCCTCACCTGCTGAGTATTTATTGTACCTTTTGTTCTTATTGCAAAAAAAAATCACTATGTGGTAGAATGACGTTGAATGACACAGAAACAGGCTATTAGGTCCAACCAGCTATGATAGCCTTAATGTTCCATTTGAGCCATCTATTAGAATTTGAGTCCCTTATCTAACTTGATAAGCATGACCCTCCATTCCCTACCCTCCAATATGCTTTTATAGATGACCAAAGCTTTTTGCGATTGGTTTTCAAATGGAAAGTCTTCACAGGGATCGGCTTGAACCAAAGAACCAAACTGAGTTTAATTATCATCAATTTGTGACATCTCAATGGCCTGCAGAATGTTCCTTCATAGACATTCCCTCAGGATCAAAGACGACTTGCTTCCATTCTGTTTCAATATGTCTGAGTCCACTGTGTGACACACACAATCTGCCACATGTCAACCAGCTGGTTGTTTCTAAAATTCATTCACGCGATGTGGGCATCATTGGCTAAGCCAGTACTTATTGCCCATCTCTAATTGCCCACAGGACAAGAGTTGAGAGTCTGTGGGTCTGGAGTCACGTGTAGGCCACATTTCCCCCCAGTCGACACTGGTTTCATTAAACCCAGATTTTTATTGAATTCGAATGCTGCCATGATGGTATTATGAGCCTAGGAACCCCTGGGTGTCTGAATTAACAGGTCTGGCGATAATACCATGAGGCCATCGTCTGTGCTGTTCAAAGACAAGGTGTTTGGAGAGGTGTGCACACCCTTGGATGCCTCAACTTCACCTTGGCTTTTTCCCAACAAAGTCTCCTGATGTGTTCAGAGCCTTGGAGTCATTGGAACCATACGGTGCAGAAGAGGCCCTTCAGCCCATCTAGTCTGCATTGACAAGGAAAATCTGAATGAATTCCTGCAATTTGGCCGGTCACAGGCCAGGGTTTACAGTGAGGGGACTGGAATGTTTGACCTCGTCAGGAATACTTTGAGGACATTCGTGTCCTTCTGGGAGTCTCCTATCATGACTAAGTTGCAAGTAAAGCGGTTCCTTGGGGAGTCTGGCATTCCAGCAGAATGTGCCGCCCACTATATCTGGTTTTAAGTGAAACCATGTGGAATGACCAGAATAGCTGTGGCTGAGCCTAGAGAGTATGTGCGTCAGTTCACAATATATTGTGATTATAATCAAGTGTTCAGTCATCTTCCGTCATTGATTGAGGAACTGACCTGGGCTTGATGTAGTGTGATTCCAGAAAGCTTGTTACTCATACAAATGTGACATCATTTTTGCATACAATCGAAACAACTCCTTATATAAAAAAAACAGATGAAAAAGGTACTTGAGAAGTTAAAACATAACACCAAAACAATGGACCAATAAAGAAAACAATCAGGGTGACCTTTCGCGAAAGAGGTCTATTGTATGAGTCTCAAAATCAACTTGCTTGCTATTAAACAGGATGCTGCACCATTTCCCATTGTGTGCTTTATAACGCTTGATGAAATAGTTTAAAATTAGTGTTATGTCCATGGGAACTTGCTTTGGTCATTTGTGTGATGTTAAACAGATCGCCTTTGATTTTGGAAGTCATGTGGGAAGAACTGTCTGATACTGAAAAATGGTGCGAAGAGGTGGGAATGCTGATGGGGTACATCGCAGTAACTCCCACGTGGGAACAGCGGGAAACTGAAATCACAGGGGAAAATGTTGGGAAGATTCAGCGGCTCAGTCAGCATCAGAAATATTAGGTAAAATGTTTCCTAATTTGGCAAGTGCCTCATCAAGCGCAGCATTAAATTTGCCTCTTACTTGTCGTTTAATACTGCTTACACCAATTGATGCTAGTGAGAGTTTTACAATGTTATAGGTTACCTTGCTGTTGAGTAACCATTTGACATTGGATTGTGAGTGAGTGACTTGACAAACTCAACCCAGAGATAGTGCCCAGATTCAGTGCCTGAGAAATGAATGTCCAGGAGATGAATATGATGGGAAGTGTCTCATGACCCACAAAGGCCAAGTAGCTCATGTCATTTTTTGTATTACTTTTGACCACCCTTCTGATCACTTGCCCATGAGCTGTCTTGGCTTTGAAGCTGACCTATAACCCTCAAGCCCTGACCATCAAATTATATCAGGATTCCCACTTAGTACACATAGCTGGACTGCTTTGGTCAAGGTAGCCCTGTTTGGCTCAAGCTTCAGGGGATGACACAAATTGGTGCCCCCTGGCTGCCTGCTTCTTTAGGGTACCAGCTGAATTTCCTTGCCACTGATTGCATTAAGTTAACTGTGAGTCCTTCTGGTAGCTGGGACTTCAATTGCCTAAGCTTGGGAATTTCCTCACTGCACCTCTCCACCTCCCTCCCTCACTTTCCTCCTTTTAAGAAACTCCTTTCCCCGGTTTTTGGGCACTTGACCCCATGCTCCTCCGATAGAATTTTGCTGTTCCCTCACAGGTGGATTTGTCGGCTGGGAAACCTCTTAAAAATTTCATGCTAGCTAAATACTGTCCACCCAGCTGTGATTCTACAAGTTGCAAGCAAGGCCTGGGCAAGCAAACTGAGGCCTTAAAGTGGACAAATAATGGATATTTTGGAGGTACTTCTCAGGCCAACCACCTCATTTGTCCAGAATATAGGAGATTGGGTGGGTTGGGAGACACGTAGCCCCGCTGATTAATCTCCTTGGGCATCTTGGGCGTAAAAGGTACTACTTTATGGGCTTCCTTTTCTGATCACAAGCATCCCCCATTCCCCACCCCATGGAGAGGTCATTTCCCTACCCCAGGTGGCCCCTTCCCATCCTGACATTTTGGTCCTCATCTCAACCCATCTATGCTGCCTGCAGTCCCAGAAATGGCCATCGCTGTGGGTGGTGCTGATGGGACCAGACAGCTGCCAACCAATCATGTCATAGATAACTCTTGGAGACGGGACTTGCTTGTCAGGTTGGGGAAAGTGGGGAGAGGAGAGGTGGCTAATTGAAACTAGTTGATGCCCCCCCAGAAATAATTAAATCAGGGGCGCATCAAAAGCTAGCTTCTTGGCGTAGACATTTTTTGACAAATAATTAGATCAGAGGTGTATCAAAATATACCTTCTTGAATATGCAATGCTTAGTAGACTGTCAATTCTGGAGTGACCGTGTGGAATAGGATTGTGGCTGACTGATTCTACTTAAGTGACTGCAAGTCCAGTTACCTATTATCCAAACATATCCATATGTTGTAAATGAAGTGAACAGTCAGGACCTTAACCAGGACCCTGAGGTTGTAGCTAGTATCATGGGAAGCAATCAAAACTTTCACTAGACTTTAGCAGTTGCCATCTGTTTGAGAGCTCCTTTTAACTTCACTACATTATTCTGGTAGTCAAAACAATTCGCAAGATTCCATCCTTAATGGTTTTTCTTTAGCCTTAGAGACCAGGCTAACCTGTTGTCATCTGCAAAGGTTTATACATCAGATTTTCAAATGCCAAAACGGCTGTGATGCTTTGAGGGGGGGCTCCAATTTGAAAGTCAGCCCCAGAGGGTGTCTGAAATTTTCAGGGCTGCATTAGCTGCCAGTGCAGCTGCAGGGGTCACACCCACTGCACATGCCTGTGATAACATTGCATTCCACCAGGAACTTAGCATCAAATTGCAGGGCAACAGTACAACTGTGAAGTCTAATAAACAACATTGCTGAAGACGTTGACACATACCCCTACTCTTTAAAATTTTAAACCTCTTCATGCAATGTAGGTATAAGCAGATCTATCATGCAGCACATGATAGCCCCCTAAACATGATGCAATCTAATGAAAGGCTCAACAATCAGTGCCAATGTATTCTAAGTTGCTAATGTAAACATGGCTTGCTGATAGTTCACTGTACAACTTCTCCACTAGGGGCAGCAACGAAGCAGCGAGGGGAGTAGAGAATGGGGCAGTAAGCAGGGCAGTGAGGTGGGGTTGTGGTGATTGGGGAGCAGGTCTGCAAGGGAACAGCCAGCGCTGGATCGCTAGCTCTGGTCTTAGTTTTACCTCGTCATCCTTATTACCCGGCATTTATCCTGCTGAAGCTGTGATGAGGAGCCTCCTTTGCATACCGAGGCTGTGATACCGAGGCTCAAACATGGCAGCTGCCTTCATGCGGGACTAGAACTGGACAGACAGTTCCCATCACTTCAGACTATCGGCGCCTCTCAATTAGGTGCCAAGTTTGCCTCCTATCCAATTAGTGCATTTGCACCCAAAATTAGCATTGCATTAGTGATGCAAACAATGCCCATGGTCAAGTTCCAGAATTCATCTGGATGTTGGGTTCCTGTTTTGAAAATCTGACCTCCATGATCGGAGCAGTATGCTAATGTGCATACTGATACAGTTATAGTTAAGATTTTGCGCACATATTCTGTTCCATTATTGATGTTCCGTGATGATGGAGTATGAAGTATGAGGACTCTGGGTCTATACTTCATGAAGTTTAGAAGGATGAAGGGGGATCTAATTGAAACTTACAGAAACCAGAAAGGCCTGGACAAAGTGGATGTTGGGAAAATGTTTCCAATGGTAGGAGACACTTGGACCTGAGGGCACACCTTTGGAGTAAAGGGAAGACCTTTTAGAATGGAGATTACGAGAAACCTCTTCAGCCAGAGAGTGGTGAATCTATGGAACTCACTGCTACAGAAGGCTGTGGAAGCCGGGTCATTGAATACATTTAATACTGAGATAGATAGGTTCTTGATTATCAAGGGGATCAAGGGTTATGGGGAGAAAGCGGGAGAATGGGGTTGAGAAACTTATCAGCCATGATTGAATGGTGGAGCAGACTCGATGGGCTGAATGGCCTAATTTCTGCTCCTGTATCTTATGGTCTTATGAAGTTGAAGTTGATTCCACAGAAGTAGTAGGTCAGTATCTATTGTTGAGACAGCACTGTTTGTCAAATCTGACGGAACTGAAATAGCTTGCATAACTCAAAGCATATCTAGGGTTGGGGAAGCATAGTGGGGGGATGAGGTACCACAATGGCATAGTTATTGCTAATAGTTGCAGAAAGGTTCATTTTTATTTATCATCAGATTGATAGATGGCCAGTCTTTTAAATAGAGTAGGTGACATGTGTGCAAATTGAGGGTAACGAAAGATAACAGATTCTGTATACTAGATACCTTGGTTGTTCTGGCAAGCTCATTCATCTTTTGCCTATTCGATACTAACATGAGTTTCATAAATGACTGTCATTGCTGGATCTCCCTGCATCCCTTTCACTTTCTGTCTTAGCATTCTGCTGCTCTGATTCCAATTTCTCCTGATTTGGATCTCAATCAACAGGACACAATCAAAGTCAAAGGCACTTTCTTTTTCAGATTGATGGCGGTCTCAGGTATCTCCTGTTCCCTTTCTGACTACCCTCAGCCTCATTGTAATGGGACATCAGCCTCACCAAATCATCCTGTCCTCAGACACGCATTTGATGTAGCTACTCCACTTGTGCTCTATATTCTTGACATGCTGCCCATCTCTAGCCACTGTCTCCCATGTGACTATCACCGTAGTATAATAACCTACTTCAGCTTTTCACTCTTTATTATAGTTGGCAGGCCAACACTGCTCAAATTCTGGGGTACCATCCATTACCTCTGACTCCCTTCTTCTTCAGGTCCTGTGACAGACCTCCTGCCTTATTCCTGCTCAGTTCTGGCACACAGCATGGAAGGTTTTTTGTGAGGTTTTATTTCAGTGCAGAGGCTCAGAGGAAACACCGTTGTCTTTGAGACAAGAGGGATCACAGATTCAATGCCCATTATAGGAAACCTAAACATGTAAGCAAGGATGAATGTCTCTTCCGGCACTGTTGGAGATGCTGTGTCTCTCATGAGATATCCATCTAAGACCCTGTAAACTCTCTCAGAATGTTCTGTAAAGCCCCAAGACAGTATTCTGCAGCAACTTCATTAAGGTATCCTGGGCAATATTTAACCCTCAATCAACCAACATCACCAAAACAGATTATGTGGTTTGGTTTTTACTAGATTGATGTTTGTAGGACCTTGCTGTGTGCAAAGTTCTGCATTTCCTGCATTACAATAATGATTACATGTCAAAAGTACTTTTTAACTGGCTGTAAAACACCTGAAAGGCTGTATCATAAAAGTTTACAAGTCTGTCTTTTAGCTCTAGCGGTTTGCTCTTATAGCTGTTTTTAGCAGTTTAATATATCTGTCACTTAAGGAGAAAATTACTACTCTCGTGATTCTGAACTCTTTCACTCATTCGTTCATGGTAATCCTTTTGATTCTGTACATACTTTTGAGGATTTAATGTGTTTGCACTTTTCCACACAGTTTTAATTCTCATTCTTACTTGCTTGCAGCTAGTCTCTCATTTTCCCTTCAGGCTGCCTCCAAACATTAAGATTGGAAGATTTATGGCTATATCAGTGGGAGTGCAGCCAATTCTCAGCATGGTTTTAAAAGCTATATGAAAAGAAACAAATTGCTTCCAAAAGAAATGGCATCTGTTTAAAATGTTAGGAAATGTGTAGCTTTTGTTTTATTCTGCAGTTGTTCATTTTTAGTTCGGTCTCTGATTAATTCACTTTATATATAATTTTCAGTCTTGCCACATGCCCATATTCCCTCTATATCCATTTAATATTTCCCTCTTTTTTTTACAATTAACAAATCAGGCAAATTTATTTAAGTACAATGAAAAGTGCCAGAAACACAGTGGTCACTGGTTAATATGTCGCGTATAAAGTCCTTGCTCAGAGCTGCTTTGAATGGAACAGCGTCTCAGAAGAATCACATCTTAA
The DNA here is from genome assembly GCF_021869965.1 of Rhincodon typus. Lineage (NCBI taxonomy): Eukaryota > Metazoa > Chordata > Chondrichthyes > Orectolobiformes > Rhincodontidae > Rhincodon > Rhincodon typus. The sequence continues at coordinate 112,763,875 of NC_063334.1, forward strand.
TTAGGTGACATAATGATATAATTGCAATATAAATGATGCCACTGCAGTATACTTAAGTTTATTGGGACATAAAAGAGACATAAGGAACCTAAAGAAGCTGCAGCGGAGAGCCACAAAGTGGATCCTTGATGTTGAGGAATGGACTATTAGGAACAATTTGGCAAAATGAATCCTTAGCCTCAGAAGCATGTCTAAGATAGGACCCATCAATATAATGATATCCTTACTATTTTATAAATATAAGGAGTTGTTATTCTTGCATGAAATGTGGGTGTTGTTGGCAAGGCCAGCAGTTGTTGCCAATTCCTAATTGCTCTTGCACCTGATTGGCTCTGTGGACCATTTCAGAGGGCACATTGCCATGGGTCTGGAATCACAAGTAGACTAGGCCAGGTCAGGCAGATTTCCGTCTCAAAAGTACATTATTAAACCAGATGTGTTTATACGACACTCAACAGTGTTTACCATTAGGCTAGGATGGCACTCCAGCGCAAATCCTGAGGGAATTTTTCACTGTCAGAGTTGTCTTTCAGTTGAAATGTGAAACTGAGGCCTCTTCTTCTCTCCCAGGAAGCTTTAGAAGGTACCCTGATCATATCAAAGACCAGCAGAGTTCTCAGTTGTGTCCTGGCCACCAGTTATTCCCCATCCGTCATCACACAAGTAGATGACCTGGTGATTTATCACTTCTTAAAAATTCATTCATGCCAAGTGAATATTGCTGGCAAGGCCACTATTTTTGCCCATCTTTAATTTTTAATTTCATTCTTGGGACATTGGCAGCTCTGGCTGGCCAGCATTTTGTTGCTAGTCCCTAGTTGCTCTTGTGAAGAGGGTGGTGAGCTGCCTTCTAGAACTGCTGCAGTCTACTTGCTCTAGGTAGACCCACAATGGCGTTAGGGATAGAATTCCAGGATTTTGACCCACAATGCCGTTAGGGATGGAATTCCAGGATTTTGACCCACAATGCCGTTAGGAATGGAATTCCAGGATTTTGACCCAGCGACAGGGAGGGAATGGCGATATATTTCCAAGTCAGGACAGTGAGTAGCTTAGAGGAGAACTTGCAGGTGATGGTGTTCCCGTGTATCTGCTGCCCTTGTCCTTCTAGATTGAAGTGGTCATGGGTTTGGAAGGTGTGGTTAAGGATATTTGGTGAACTTCTGCAGTGCATCTTGTAGATAGTACACACTGCTGCTACTGAGTGTCAGTGGTGGAGGGAGTGGATGCTTGTGGATGTGGTGCCAATCAAGTGGGCAGATTTGTCCTGGATGATGTCGAGTTTCTTGAGTACTGTTGGAGCTGCACCTATCAGGCAGTGGCGAGTATTCCATTATGCTCCTAATTTGTGTTTTGTAGATGGTGGACAGACTTTGGGGAGTCCTCTGTCTAGAGGCAATGATTAAATTTCCTCTTCTTGGAGATGGGCATAACTTGGTATTTGTGTGGCATGAATGTTACTTGCCATTTGTTAGCCCAAGCTATTGTCCAGATCTTGCTGCTTCAGTATCTGAGGAGTCACAAATGGTGCTGAACATTGCGCAATCATCGGCGAACATCCCCACTTTGGACCTGATGATGGAGGAAAGGTCATTGATGAAGCAGCTGAAGATGGTTGGGCCTAGGATGCTACCCTGAGGAACTCCTGCAGAGATGTCCTGGAGCTGAAGATGACTGGCCTCCAACAACCACGACCGTTTTCCTATGTGTCAGGTATGACTCCAACCATTTTGTGTCCTGATACTCATTGATTCCAGTTTCAAAGCCACACTAAGTTGAATATAGCATTGATGTCAAAGGCTGTCTGTAATGCCTTGAGAAAGTGGTGATGAGAAGCCTTCTTGAACCTCTGCAGGTTGTGTTATGTAGGTTCACCCACAGAACTGTTTGGGAGGGAATTCCAGCAATTTAACAGAGCAAGAGTGAAAAAGAACTGGATTATATTTTCATGTCAGAATGATGTATGACTTAGGGAGAAACTTGTAACAATTGGTATTCCCACATGTCTACTACCCTTGTTATTCTAGTTTGTACAGGTGGTGGATTTGGAAGCTGCTATTAAAGAAAACTTGAGATAACAAGGCGTAGAGCTGGATGAACACAGCAGGGTCTAGGCCTGAAACGTCAGCTTTCCTGCTCCTCTGATGCTGCTTGGCCTGCTGTGTTCATCCAGCTCTACACCTTGTTATCTCAGATTCTCCAGCATCTGCAGTTCCTACTATCATTAAAGAAACCTTGTTCAGTTGTTACAGTGCATCTTGGAGATGGTGCGCACTGCTGCCACTGTGCACTGGTGGTGAAAGGAGTAAATGTTGAAGCTGGTGGATATGGTGCCACTCAAGCGGGCTGCTTTGTCCTGAATGGTGTTGAGCTTCTTGAGTGTCGTTGGAGATGCATTCATCCAGGCAAGTGGAGGTAATTCCATCACACTCCTGACTTATTGGATTTGGGAGCTAAGTTACTCTCTGGAGAATACTCAGTCTTTGACCTGCTCTTGTGACCATAGCGTTTATGTATCTGGTCCAATAGGAGTCTGTACATGGGGCATGAAAGGAGCTTCAGAAGTGGAAATTCTTTCTTTAAATATTCGAGTAACCTCACATAATGATGCACTGTTTGGAGCTGGAAAAGACCCAGCAAACGGAGGAGTTAACACATATTAATTACACTTTAATGCATGTAATGGTTGCACAGAGGAATATGGCTTTTATGCCTGTATTATCATAGATAATTGTGTTTTGTTCTTGGGTATAAAAGTTACAGAGCCTAATCGAGCTATTACATGAAACAATACAGCCACAGCGGGGCCTCAGGATGCTGGGCCTGCTATAGCAGTTGCTAAGAAGAAAGAAAAGAGGCATGAAAGGAGGTCCGTCATGTTCAGTTGAGTTGTCACGAAGTGTCTGGGTGCTGAAACCTATGCTCAGAAGCAGCGAGGATGTTATAAACTCTAAAGCGCAGCCCTATACTTGTCTCGGGAAAGTACGCATTGTGTTTAAATGAGAAGAACAACCTGTAATACGCGTACAGCTTCCAAATTCACCAAGTGATCTGCAGCAACTGGTTGGCTATCAGCGGATGCCTGAATCCCAGGATCAAATTGAATCCCGATTGCCTCACAGAATTCTGGATGGCTCACTGCATCTGTTTACCACAGGGCTTTCCAAAGTGAGCATCGAGACCCCCAACTGGGTCATGAGCTGATATCTTGGTGTCTCGAGCTCCAAAGTAGGAATGGCTAACCCCTTCCCGCTTGTTCCCAAATGTCTTCCCCACCTCCCGCACAACTCGCTGAGGCAATTTCTAAACCTCAAAATGGGGTCACAGTGGGAAAAGAAAATTGGGAAACACCAGTCCACCGACAGCTTGAGATACAGGCAATGTCACTAGAGGAGGAAGGAAGACACACGAGATGTGTAATACAGGGCAATGACTGACTGCCCTTCGGTGCGAAACGCTGTGCACCAACATCTCCCTGTGCGCCTCCACCCCGACACAGCATCAGCCCCCTCCCAGTCAGCGCCACTCCACTTATTGTGACAAGAATGTTACTGAGGAGAGGACATTGTGCTTTTCAGAAACTGTTTTGGCAATCTGTTGAGACGACGGAGAATAAACTGCTCACACTGGGAATTCAAGTGCACAGCAGGACATGGGGTCAGAGATACAGCAACCATCTTTGAAACCTGTGTTGTCCATACAAAATCAGTATTCAAAATTGATGCATACTTTGAGCAGTGTGCAGTAATCCTCATTCCAAAATAGCTAGAAGGAACAATTCTTTAAGTTTGGCAGTCGTACCATTGCAGGAATAAGTGCACTGATACAACATCAAGTTTGGGAGAGTGGTTTGAGCCAGGGTTGGAAGGAACAAGTGCATTTGTCTCAGAACTGGCAGTGACACAATAATATTCAGATCAAAAAGGAAAATTCCACTCCTAGTAGCCAAAGTAAAGTTTCTTGAAAACAGATCAGCAGCTGATCAGAAATGGGAAAGTTGTTTGACAGTGAATCATATGAATTAGAAAAAAAAAGTTTTTGGCACCAACATGGTCTAGAAATCTGGTTATCGTTTCAGTGCTACGTTTTTTGCATGTATCATCCTGATTCTAAAGCTTGTAATCTCCAGGTACCTGTGAGTTAGCTTCATTTACCACCCAGTCACAATGTGCAGTACATCTTTTAGAAACGGTCGTGAAAAAAGCAGATTTGCAGCACTGTTCTCCCAGAATGCTTCACTGCTGGGTTCCATGTTGCGCTTTGCTGACGTTCTCTCATTTGCGCATCGTTAACAGGGGTCACTGAAGAGATATCTGTAATGGAAATGAAAGAAATGCATTTCTGTAGCGCCTTCACAGCTTCAGACTCTGTCCCCAACTCACAACAGGCAATCAAGTGAAGTGGCTGTAATGATGTGGGAAACAGATCTGTTAATTTGAATGCAGGAAGGTCCCATGCGCCGCCAGAAAATGTGCTTTCTCAGAGACCTTGATAAAGACACAAAGGAGTATTGTATAAACGCACAATGTCAACCATTGCCAGTGTGTGGTTAGGTAGATAGCTACCACCATCCCCTTTCCTGCCTTGTTGTACAGATCTACTTGGTCTAAAGCAGTAGAGTAGAGCAATTAGGTAGTCTAACGAGAGGAGGCTCTAGTTCTAAATAAGATGTAGTTTATGACACGATAACAATCAAGTAAAAGTTAGACTAGTAAGGCAAACATTGTTACAAATTTAAGGAAGAGACCAAGGATAACTTTAAACTGGCTACTAAAGTTAGATCACATGGGATCCAGGAAGAGCTAGCCAATTAGTTACAAGGTCTGGGCCCGAAACGTCAGTTTTTCTGCTCCTCTGATGCTGCTTGGCCTGCTGTGTTCATCCAGCTCTACACCTTGTTATCTCAATTAGATACAAAATTGGCTTGATGTTAGGAGACAGCGGGTGGTGGTGGAGGGTTGTTTTTCAGACTGGAGGGCTATGACCAGTGGTGTGCTGCAAGCATCAGTGCTGGGTCTGCTGTTATTTGTCATTTATATAAACAATTTGGATGAAAATATAGGAAGCATGGTTAGTAACTTTGCAGTTGACACCAAAATTCATGGTATAGTGGATAGTGAGGAAGGTTATCTAAGATGTAATGGATCAGACCAGACACCCTAAATATAATTTAAGAAAGTGGTTTAGACGCTAACATTTTCTTATTTTAAAGGTAGATGTGAAGTGCCATGTTCCAGATGCAGTATGACTGGTTAAGGAAAACACAATTTATTTAAACACAATAGTTAAAATACAAACAAAAGAAAGACGAATTTAGAACAACTTAACTGTAGGAAAACTTAACCAAATAATAGATACAGGAACATATTACTAATTAGCTGTTCAAATTAGTAACACCCCAAAAACATACATAAGAACATAAGAACGTAAGAACTAGGAGCAGGAGTAGGCCATCAGGCCCCTTGAGCCTGCCCTACCATTTAATAAGATCATAGCTGATCTTTTTGAGACTCAGCTCCACTTAACCACCCACTCACCATAACCCTTAATTCCTTTACTGTTCAAAAATTTATCTAGCCTTGCCTTAAAAACATTCAGCGAGGTAGCTTCAACCGCTTCACTGGGCAGGGAATTCCACAGATTCACAACCCTTTGGGTGAAGAAGTTCCTCCTGACCTCAGTCCTACATTTGCTTCCCTTTATTTTGAGGCGATGCCCTCTCGTCCTAGTTTCACCTGCTAGTGGAAACAACCTCCCTGCCTCCACTTTATCTATTCCCTTCATAATCTTATATGTTTCTGTAAGATCTCCCCTCATTCTTCTGAATTCCAATGAGTATAATCCCAGTCTACTCAGTCTGTCCTCATAATCCAACCTTCTCAACTCTGGAATCAACCGAGTGAATCTCCTCTGCAGTCCCTCCAGTGCTAGTATATCTCTTCTCAAGTAAGGAGACCAAAACTGCACACAGTACTCCAGGTGTGGCCTCACCAGGACCCTATACAGCTGCAGCATAGCCTCCCTGTTTTTAAACTCCATCCCTCGAGCAATGGCAGACAAAATTCCATTTGCCTTTTTAATCACCTGCTGCACCTGCAATCCCACCTTCAGTGATTCATGCACAAGGACACCCAAGTCCCTCTGCACAGCAGCGTGGCAAACACCCCTTGGCAAAAAGGAAAATTCAGACACAGATTCTCACATGCAGTTTGCCAATCCAGAAGGAAAAAACATCAAGAGAAAATTCAGAGAAAGTAGCAGCGAGGAGACATTCACTGAAGCTTTCAACTCTTTTGAGATCCCAAAGGTTTCTGCTTAAAACTAAACCTAAAAATTAATATAAACTAGAAAGCCTGGTCTCTGAGAGCTGGCCATACCTAGGCTGATTCCATTACTCCAACTTTAAAATAAAACCCAAGACCTCACAAATTGTTTACTTTCTTAAAGACAGCTCTACCTTACAACCTCTCTTTGAAAAAAAGGACAAAATAATCTCTTAAAGTGACAGCATCGTCAAAAAGAGTACAACAGGGTCTTGATCAGCTGGGCCACTGGGCCAAGGATTGGCAGCTTGAGTTTAATTTAGATGAACATGAGGGGCTGCATTTTGGTAAGACAAACCAGGCAGAACTTACACAGTTAATGATGGGGCCCTGGGAGTGTTGTTCAGAGAGACCTAAGGGTTCAGGCACATAGTTCCTTGAAAATGTGCCACAGGTAGACAGGGTGGTGGAGAAGGTGTTTGGTAGGCTTGCCTTCATCGGAGTCGGAGGATTGAGAAAAGGAGTTGAGACGTTTTATTGCGGCTGTAAAGGACATTGGTGAGGTCACTTTTGGAGTACTGCGTACAGTTCTGGTTGCCCTGCTGTAAGATGGATATTATTAAATTACAAAAAGGTGAAGTAAAGATTTACAAGTTTGCTGCTGGGACTGGAGGGTCTGAGTTGTGCGGAGAGGGTGGATAAGCTGGGACTTTTTTCACTGGAGTGTGGGTGGTTGAGGGGTGACCTTATATAAGTTGATATGAAATGCTGGAGTTCAGAAGAATGAGGGGGAATCTGATTGAGGTATATAAAATGCTAAAGGGGAATGATCAGGTGGACGTTGAATAGATGTTCCACCTTCTGGACAGTTTCGAACAAGAGGTCATAGATACAGAGTGAGAGGAGGTAGGTTCAAAACTGAGATGGGAAGAAACTATTTCTCCCAGAGGGTCATGAGTCTGCAGAACACACTGTCCCAGAATGCATTGAAGGCAGAATTAATCAACAGATTCGAGAAAGAAGTAGAAATGTTACTGATAAAAAGCAGGATAAAGGGCTATGGGGAGCAGACAGGAGAGTGGTGTTCAGACCAGGCTAAGATCAGCTATGATCATGTTAAATGGTGGAGCGGGTTCAAAGCGCTAAATTGCCTGCTTCCGCTCCTAATTCCTAAGTTCTTATCGTGATGGACATTGATAAGGTGAATAGCAAAGGTCTTTTCCCTTGGCTAAGAGAATTCAAAAGGCATAGTTTGAAGGTGAGATGGGAAAGATTTAAAAGGTACCTGTGGGGCACCTGTTTCACACAGAGGGTATTGTGTATATGGAATGAACTGCCAGAGGAAGTGGTAGATGCAGGTACAGATACAACATTTAAAGTATATTTGGGAGGTATAAGAATAGAAAAGGTTTAGAGGGATATGGGCAAAACGCAGGCAAATGGGACTAGTTTACTTTGGGAAATGTAGTTGGAATGGACGAGTTAGTCTGAAGGGTCTGTTTCCAGGCAATATGACTCTATGACAGACTCCTTCAAGATTCTAAAATATCCTGCCTTTCCCCACCCTTATAATGCTGTCAGTTTGGATGGAGCTTTACGCACACTTCAGCATTAACCCTTTCGGCATCATTATACAAGAGAGAAACCAATCCAGTGTCTTCTCTTGACCTGTTCATGTAGGGCAGATTCTAAACTAGGATTTTCAGGGGAGGTTCAGGCACAGATCTGAACTGCTCCCTCATTGCATAGAAATACAGTTAAATGGCAAACTGTGTCTTTCAAAGGAAACTGAAGCTATTTTTTAATCCAAGATTCCCCGTGATCTCATCCACTCCATAAAGCCCATCCTTCAAAGTAAACACCAAGCAAGATTTTGACAACCTTAATCAGCAATGCTATAGCACACTTAGCTGGTGAGTGAAAAGGGCTGAATCAGCGAAAAGAACAGCTGAGGTTATAAAAACAGGAGTGGACCAATCAGCATCCCTTTCCCACCAAGCCTGAAACTGAATTCCTTTAACTCATCTTTTGTCCATGTCAATCCAGACTCTTAGCTAAACAAAAACAAAAACTCTTAACAAAAACCTTAGCAGCTGAATGTTAATTCCTCTGTTCTTTGTGCAGATGCTCTCTGCCCTTCCAAACGTTTCCAGTGCTATGCCCGAATCTGAGTCAGTCCTAGTTATTTTTTAATATGATTGTGGTGATTTTTGAGAAGTTGCTGGTGGGCCCTCTCCATGTACTGGCCCTTGTTGTCCCGTGCAGAATTAGTAGAAATGATTTAATCAGGATGATGTGTGGCTTGGGGACAGGTGATGCCATTTCAATCTCATTGCAGTCCCTTTCTGTGGTAGAGATATGAGTTCAGGAGTCCCTATCAACCTAGGCTTAATGGGTTGATGCCTTGCATTATCCTGTGGCTAGCAGTCATTGTCAGAGCTGGTCAGTAGATCCAGGGGCGCTCATCAACCTTATTGCTCTGTTCAGATTTGGCGTTAGGCTTCCTGATTGTTTTATGCTGGAGCGGACTCAGGCAAACAAGTGTTTCCCCACAGTTCTGACTTGAACTGTGCATTGTGGAGAGACTGCGTGGGGTCAGAAGGTGGGTAAGCCGTCAGAACATACCAAGGCATCTGTCCTGCTATTGTATCCATATTGTATGGTCAGACGTTCTGGTCAGGCTATTTAGAGAATAGCCAATTTTTGTCCTTCAATCAATATTACTAAACCAGATTATTTGGTTGATATTGAGTTGCTGTTGGTGGAAGCTTGCTGTGCACATTTTGACTGCTGTGTTTCCTACTTTCACAAATGTACCCAAACTTCAAAAATCTTCCATTGGCTGTAAACTGCTTGGGATATTGCGATGTTGAGGAAAGCTCTGTATGAAATGAATTTTTTGAAGAAGGGTCCAAACCCGAAACGTCAGCTTTCCTGCTCCTCTGATGCTACTTGGCCTGCGGAGTTCATACAGCTCTACACTTTGTTATCTCTGTATGAAATCAAACTCTTTTCTTTCTAGTAATTTATCCTCAGCGAAGGAAATACAGCGTGCTTGTCTAATGTAGACATTTTTACTGTAATAGTTTATGAGCTTTTAGTTCTGCTGGCAGACGGCAGTGTTTAGAATGGAGTATTTATTAAGATTTCTCAGAATAGTGGAAGCTAGGTGGTCCTCAAATTGCACTTCCCATCATTTGCAGTGAATTATAAACCATGCATGGGTTGTTTAACAGTTGGTGACTCACTGTACTTCCTTTCAGACATGGGTTTATGAGGCAAATTAGGTGCACTGTCCAGAAAAATAATTACTTTTAGAATGGAGTTTGTATTTAATAGATATACTTTAAAGAGGGAACTGTACTCCATGCGTCAAGAGTTGTTTATGCTCTTGTTTACTTAGGTAGCCTGATAGAGGCAAGAATTGCAGTGAATACAGCAATATTATAAACTAGATAACAAGGTGTGGAGCTGGATGAACATAGCAGACCAGGCAGCATCAGAGGAGTAGGAAAGCTGACGTTTCGGGTCTGGACCTTTCTTCAGATTTCTGATGAACAATATCAATTGAGACAAGTTTGGCCTAGTTAATGTTACGCTGAGTCAGAAACTGATGGAAACAAGATTCCACATGTTCCTGATACTTTCATAAAGATCTCCAATTTTATAACCTCAGATCAGGTTAGATCACTTTAAGATCAGATAAAAGATAATGAATAGTTGGCGGGGGTTGCAAGACAATAATTTAATCAGGGCTATATGGTTCATACCCCAGTGCCAGACAATAGTTTAATCAGGGCTATATGGTTCATACCCCAGTCTGCATGGGCACAGCTAAATGGCCAAGTCCTGCTGTTGTACAGATATGTCCAGCAGGCCTGGCTACAGGCATCGGGTAATTTGACTCTCATAGCAGGAGCTATCTTGAAGGGGATGTGAACTACAACATTATCATTATATAATTGGTTGGTCCGTACTCTGATTGAACATTGCTTCCTAATAAAGGTGCAGAGTTGCAAACTTACTTGATGCTGTGAACCAACTACCTCATAGAGCGTAGAACATAGAACAGTACAGCACAGTACAGGCCCTTCAGCGCACGATGTTGTGCCGACCTATTATCCTACTAAGATCAATCTACCCTGCATACCCTACATTTTACTATCCTCCATGTGCCTATCCAAGAGTCGCTTAAAAGTCTCTCAAGTATCTGACTCCACTCCCACTGCTGGCAGCGCATTCCACATGCACACCACTCTCTGTGTGAAGAACCTACCTCTGACATCTCCCCTATACCTTCCTCCAATCACCTTAAAATTATGCCCCCTTGTAATAGTCATTTACGCCCTGGGAAAAAGAACTGTGGAGCATTTTAAATGAAGAAAATATTATTGGTTAAAACATCCATTTGGAGAAAATTACTTTGATGTTTTTGCATATTAAATAAAATAAAATCGAAGAGACCACTGTGACTTAAGTGTGCTGACAAGTAACTGGTGAGTCAATGGCTTGATCCAAATTTATGGCCCAATGGTTATGGCTCACACAGCTTAAACTGTCAATGTAGAACATAGTATTAATAATTCACAATCAAGACATCAGAAAGGTGTTTTCTTGTCCCTCCACTCAAAAGTGGGTGAATTAACATTGTCTTTCAAGACAAGAGCCACAGAACACAAACAGGAGAAGGCAACTAGAGAACAAGGAAGGGGCTGAATCTTTGTAAGGCCAGGTTCATACAGAGACCTGAAGGGGCATTTGGAAGGGATCACTGTTCCACATAGTACAACTGTACAAGAGACTATGGATACAAAGTCTGAGGTGAGAATTGCAGCCAGAAGCTGGCCAAGGTTATGCCTCAGGGAATTCCTGACCAATGGGCACTTCCTTTATACTTTGCCCCATGAGACATGTCCTCAAAAATTCTGCAACATGGAAGGCAAAATTAGCCATGGTTTCAGTTACTGATTTTTTTTTTCCATTGTAAAAGGAATGTTTGTCATTATAAAATGAGAATAAGTTTAAGCTTTTCCAGAATTGAGTAATTTGCCAACTCCTTTCAGTCTGCTGGTATAGTTCATGTACAGAAGGCCCCAAAAAAGGGAGTAAAGGTATCTGGGCAAGTCAAGTTGATTTGAAAATATGGAAGATCGAGAAATTTGGGATAATTTTACTGAAACAGAAGGTGCTGTAAGTACACAACACTTTTACCATAGAGCAAAGACAGATGGTAAAGATAAAAGGTTCAGGCTGTTTATAATAGGTTTACAACTGAGGCATAGTCTTTTCTTTTCAGTGTCTCACACATCCCCAGTCATTTACAATCTATATTAATACTTGGATGAAGAAGGGGTATTACAATCAAAGTCTTGGATAACACAAAAGTAGGTCAGAAGGCAAGTGGCAAGGATGACAACAAGAGTCTGCAGAGGGATAGACAAGTGAATGGAAAACAGAACTTGTCAGATGGAATATTATGTGGGGAAATATGAGGTTATGCACTTTGGCAGAAAGAAAGAGGAGCTTAATATTATTTAAATAGAGAAAAACTGCAGAAAGCTCCAGAACAGAGGGATTTGGAGTCTTCATCCATGAATAACAAAAAGCCAACATTCAAGTCAGTAGGTAATAGTGAAAACAGCTTGAAGATTGGCCTTTACTTCAAAAGGACTGAAATATAAAAGTAAGGAGGTTTTGGCTGTATTGGCTGCCCTGTTTCCTACATTGCAACTGGTGTCTACATTTCAAAGCTGCTTCACTGGTTGTAAAACACGTTTTGGAATATTGTGTTATGTTTCGCATATACCTTTAAGAGACATACTGTATCACACTATGCCTTTTAAGAAAACATGATTGAGATATTATCACTGTGTCAGAGCGTATGACTTGATGGCATAATGATCACAAATACTATCTTAACTTGGATCACTTGAAGCAAGATTATCTTTATAATTTAGTGGGTTAACTTTGATGTCTCTGTGAACGTGATAATCACATATATTATTGAGCTGTAATAAACATGTACTGGGGGATCTTCCAATACTGCATTAGTCGTGCCTCACTTCTTTTTGTAAATGATAACATTAGCATCACCACGTCAGGGCAAATACACTGCTGGAGATAAAATCCACATCAGCACTCATTTAAGTGAAAGGTTTTCTTTCTTTTCTGAATAAGGGATAATGCACTGATACAATGTAGAATAATTTCTGCTCTACTGAGGATAGAATTTGATATATTATAGTTCAGAAGAAGACTGGGAGCAGTTTAGATTTGAGACTATTATAATCATTGATAGAAAGAAGCATATAAGTTGATATGGTGTCTATCACATCCTAAAGTGCTTTATAGTCAATACATTGCTTTGGATGTGTAGTCACTGTTGTAATGTATGTTATCACTGTGAAAATTATCTACCTCAAGTTACGACAAAGATGTTTTCTTTCTATCTAGTCAATGTTCCTTCTGTCATGTCTTATAAAAGATTTCTTTTTGTGGTATGACCGTATAGCCACCTTCAGATGACTTTATTTATCATTTTTTCTAAATGTCAACATTGTTTTGACTCTGAAATAACTCCACAAAGGCTGATATTCTGTCACCAAGTCACCCTGGCTCGAAGGGCCAGACGGCCTACTCCTGCTCCTAGTTCTTATGTTCTACACCTGCACAGTACATGAGCTCTGACCAGCTAGCTCAGGGCCAGTCCCTAGAGTGAGGAGAATCCCTGTGAATCCTGTTTATATCTGTCAGCCGGGGCTCCCTGATGGGCCCAAGTGAACAGCCTCAATCAGGGAACTCGTACTCAATGAGATCCACCTGGCCAACCTCATTCCAATCACTACAAACCCATTATAACTGGGCCATCCGCCAACCCTTACTCAATGTCTCAGTGCAAGTAAGATGGAAAGCAGTTAGCAGCTGCAACCATAGCTGGTTTACCATTTCCCCAAACCAGGAGTGCTGCTGATAACATTAGCACCAAATTAGCTGCCTCACCACAGTCTGGGATCTACCTGTCCTGTGAGGCTCAGAGGTTTGTTGTGGAAGCTCACTGAACCACCCGCAGAACCTGAATGACAAGTACATGGTGAGCCCGTTGACCTACTTCGTATGATTAAATTCAGCAGAGAAGAAAGTTCTACATAAAAACCAAAAGAACTGCGGATGCTGTAAATCAGGAACAAAAACAAAGTTGCTGGAAAAGCTCAGCAGGTCTGGCAGCATCTGTGGAGAAGAAAACAGAATTAACGTTTTGGGTCCGGTGACCCTTCCTCAGAACAGTTCTACAGTTTGCTCACCCTTAGATGCTATGAGCCACCAAATCTGGAGGCCACACGTGCTGTAGAAAATGCTAAAAATAGAGTTAGACAGCGGTTCAAGTCCTGAAAGTAGTGATTAGAAGTAATGCCTGTGAGATGATAAGGAGCACAGTGTTAGGCCAGCATTTTTAACGGGTTTGAATCAAATGTGTAAATAAAATCCCTAAATTGTACTGAGGATAATTTGATGTTTACTTCCTTTTCCCTCCCCTGCACAAAGCATTCATTCATTTTAAAATATCTTCCAATAAACCAGCTACACATTTGGTACAGATCAGACTTTTTTTTGATGGCTGAAGCCTATAATCTGGTTGGATTCTTTGAGTGCTTAACTGTCAAAATGCTGTTAGTCGAACAGCAAACAGCAGAATTAAAATTTTTTCCTGACAATTCAATCGACTCCTGTGCAGTTGCCATGATTTTATAAAGCCTCATCTTTTACACTTCTAAATGGGGCCCTACCTTAAAATCATTTGATTTGTTCTACTTTACCAGACAATAGTGTTCTTTCACAAAGTTTGGGAACAAAATGTACGTACTTTGGTCATTCTCGGCACAAAATTTTTGATGTAAATAGTGGCCCGGACTCGTGAACATCTGGATTTTAACAGCGAGGTTGTTGATAATGTTGTGGGGAAAACAATGTTGCATCTGGGACCTTGGTGATCAAGGGGACGAACTCTGTAACTGATGACTTTTAAGAATTAACAAACGAAACAGAGGAAGAGTGAAGAAGACAAAAGAATTAAAATGGATTAACTCAATGTCACACAACGTACAGAAAGAGAAATAATGCGAGAGAAAGAAAAATTGAGTTCTGAGTGAGACAGTTCATGGATGACCTTCTTGCCCTATCACCAATTAAGGCTGTTAAGTAATCAGTTAGCAGCCATCTAAGGGCCTAACCTCACTATTTCATCCATTAAATGCCTTCCCCGCAGGCATGAAATGCAGCTAGTTTCTCAACCAAGAGAATGAAGGTGACCTGCCTTGCAGAGGAGTATTTATTCTTCAGCTGAGGGAGGACAGTACGTAGTAATCAGCAGAGGTTACTCTGTTTGTGTTTAACCTGAAGCCATGAGATTTAATGGGGTCCAGTGTCAATATTGAGGTCTCCCAGAGCAACTCCCCTGCAACACAATAGCACTATGTCACCACTTTTGTTCCCCCTGTCATGTTGGTTAGACAGGACATACCCAGGGATGGTGGTGGGACATTGTGTGTAAGATGTGATTCCATGAGTAAAAATGTGTCAGGATGTTGGCTTGACTAATCTGTGAGACAGCTCGCCCATTTTGTCACTAGCACCCAGATGTTAGTGAAGAGAGCTTTGCAACATAGACAGGGCTGTGTTTGCTATTGTCGTTCCTGGTGCTGAGGCAAGATCCATCTAGTTCATTTCTTTTTTGTTACTTGTTAGCAGTTGAAAACAGCTGAGTGTCTCACCACGCCATTTCAGAGGTCAGTTGACAGTCCACCACACTGCTTTGGGTTTGGGTTCATATGTAAGACAGACTAGATAAGGATAGCAGGTATCCTTCCCCAAAGGTAGATTAGTGACCCAGATGGGTTTGCACTTCAGTTGATTCATGATCATCAGGAAGCCTTATCTTGGTCTCTGGATTAGTAGTCCAGCAATAATACCACTATAGCAATGCCTCATACTTGGAGTGACAGATGAGGAAGAATGGGATAGACACTGAAATCCATAATCCCTGCATATTATCTCCACAGATCAGAAAAACTCGCTGCACGAGGTAATTACCAAGCTAATTGAGTGAGTAATAGCATCTTCCAAAACATAGAAAGGAAAAGCCATTCGTGGTCTGAAATATTGCATTGAAAAAAATAGAGAAAAACAGAAATTTTCAAAAAGTCAATACTTAACAGGCTGGCAGAATGCTTTCTATATATACATATATATAACATGCATTATATAATATATATTATATATATTATATATATATGTAGTTACAGAATTGCTCCAGTAAGTGAACTGATAATGCAGTTTTATACTCTCTACTTGTGCCACATTTGCTCTAATTATCTCTTCCCTTGATTCCTTTGTCCATCATGTAAGCATTAAGTCTGTCCTTCAGCACTTCAATTCCTGTCTGCTTTTACCACTCCATGTTCTACATTCTCATCATTCACTGTATTAAAAAGTTCTTCCAAAATCCTTTCATTCATTCTGCACATGATCGTCTTATATTTATGTTGCCTTGCCCTGGACTTCATTCAATTGTCTTTTTGCTATCTCTTTTCAGGCACTACCTGTTAGTTGCATTTCCTCAGTTCTAGAAACACCTGTAAATATTTTTTCCACCTTCTCCAGATCTTCTGTATCCATTTTTGGTAAAATAGAAACTGGAACTGCACACAGGACTCCAAACTCACTCTAGTCAAGGTTCCTGATTAACATGACAACTCTGCTTTTTTATTCTCTTGCTGTGGAAACGATCTTCAATCCTTTGTTTGCACAATTTATGTCTTTATCAGTTTTACCAGTATCAGTTTTATGAGTAGCTAATTTTAATGATTATGTTTCTGTAGTCAAGAACTCATTGCTCCTTTCCCCTTTTAGTTACATAACTTGCAAGAATGTGGCTTCTATATTCCTTATATCAAACTGAACCTCTTCATCATTTTGAATATTTCACTTTTATCCACAATGTCTGCAAGCGTGTCTACATATTTCTGTATCTTGGTGCAAAATTCATCATCACTAATTCCCTTGTGTTTTCATGGCTTGGCATCAATTGAGTAATATTGACACAATGCCACTAATCTCTCTGTCCAAAACATGAATGTAACAGGTTCTTGAGTGAGGCAGATTGATCCAACAGCCAGCCTTTTATCTGTCACTGCTGGGAGCTTTTTGTGTCAACTTTGCACCCCTTCAGATCCTGACAGTGGAATCTCGAAGTCACGCATTAGATGTTAGGGATTTGCAAACTTTCCGGTGAACTGGGATGAAATATAGGCAGCTAAAGTGCTGGTCATTGTAAAAGAAACTCCCCAGCTCCCCCAGCTCCATAACGCTCCAATTCCAATTTTCCCACTTCCCCTTCTGAAGGCTGGCGTACCAGCTCTACACTGAGGGTGGTAAGTAGCTCAATTGGCTTAGCAGCAGATTAATAATACCAACAAAGTGGGGTGAATTCCTGCACTGGATGTAGTTACTGTGAGGGCCCTGCCTTCTCAACTTCAGCCCTGACCTCAGCCTGGTGCTCCCCAGACATCTCTCTCCAATGAGCAAGCAGCCCCTGGGTCTAAGGCAACTTTCAATCTCGTCAGTTCCCACAAAAATTTGATGCGGCCATTCTTTTTATGTGCATGTCAGCAGTGTAGGCAATGACTAGGCAGTGAGAGTTTTGCTTTCATTTTTGGAGTTCATTATAGGCTAGTCCCTCTCCTACCAGACATCAATATCTGTTTAAACAAAAAAAAAGGCCGATGAATATTGAGATTTGTGTTTGTCCATCTTAGAATCATAGAATCCCTACAGTGTGGAAGCAGGATATTCGGCCCATTGAGTCCACACTGACCGTCTGACAAGCATCCCACATAAACCCAACCCCCTATCTTATACCAATAACCCTACATTACCCATGGCTAACCCACCTAGCTTAAACATCCTTGGACACTATGGGCAATTTAGCATGGCCAATCCACCTAACCTGCATATGTTTGGACTGTGGGAGGAAACTGGAGCAAACCAACGCCGACATGAGGAGACTAACTGCACACACACAGTTGCCTGAGGCTCAGATCAAACGCAGATCCCAGGCACTGTGAGACAGCAGTGCTCACCACTGAGCCACTGTGCCATCCAAGGGATGCTCTTTGGAGAATCAGTGTGGACTTTTTGGGCTGAATGGCCTGCTTCCACACTATAGGGATTCTATGATTCCAAGATCAACAAACATAAGTCTATTGATCTTAGGAGGTCCCTTGGAGATAAATGTCTCACTAAACCAAATGGAGTTGAAATGCAGCAGAACCACGATCTACCCATTTGAATGGTGGAGCAGGCTTGAAGGGAAGCATGTAGTAATGTTGATGCATTCTTAATTGTAAAGTTGCAGTTATTTCCACAAACAAATCAACTCATTGCAGACTGGGATACTGGGACTTTTGATTCAGATCACTGATGATCACACTAGATGGCACTTTTTGAAATTAGGTCGACTCTTGAGAGGACCTTGTTTTTCAAAAGTGTTTTAAATGTGACTTTTTAATTTGCTGAATATAACACTTTCAGCTGCTTTCCTTAGCTGGAATAAAGCAACGATCCCCACTTTGTGTTGGGCACTCAGCCTTTTTTATACACAAAATAATCCAAACACCGATCAAGTGAATATATCTCACTGGTAAATAGAAGCCAAGCAGTCAAGATTACTGGTGTGTGTTTCTGCACATGCCAGGAATCTTGGTGCAGTAACTGTCGATTAAAATCAGGCTGTTGGGAATGAAGCCCTCATGTAATTGTGGTTTCAGTAAACCTTGCTTAATTAAATCCACTACATCCTACAGGAGTCTGTGCATTGGAGATTTGACAGTGATTGAGAGCTTGTATATTGTAGTTCTTACTATAATACCAACATTGAAAAGGCATTCAGATTATCATGTTCAGCTGTTGTGGAGTGTATTTTTGTTATTCTAGTGGAAGAGGAATGAGAACCAATTTTATTAATCCTCTGAGAAGACTTTCTGTTTGTTGGCATTTCTTGCCGCAGCCATTCCATTGTGGATCCGAAACCGTCTGATCAATGTATTAATTAACCAGTGGCGAAACAGAAAGCCAGGGTTTGATTGGCTAATTACAGGGTTGCAGATACTCAATAATCCCTTCCACATTGACAAGAGATCTTCTTTAAATAGTTGGGATCTACAGCAGGAATTCTTTTTGGGTCGAGCCTAAATTGTACTTAAACGCTGTGATTTATATGCAGCTTAAGTGACTTTGGCATTCAGGAATGAACAACTTGGACTTATTTTGAAATCAAAGTCATGCTGAAATACTGATCATTGGAGATGCCCGAGTCCCATCTTTTGACCTTTAAGCATTAGGGTACCCTACCGCTGCTAGGATGCAGCACAGTTTAAGTGAGCTTTTGTTTATTACTTAAAGGCAATTCTCAAATGAATATGTCAACATATGCTGTGACAGCTTCACCCAATTCTTTTCAAATTCACGCACAGTTGCCAGCTGGTCCTGGTTGTGATTAAAAAGGACCTGCACCATGCCGGCCCATAACTTGACGCGACTGTGTGGCCATTTTTGTTCAAATTTATAAATAGGATCACACAAATGAAAGAGTTAAAGTTTAAATCTCAATTGAAGCAAAGTAGAACAGCAAAGTCTGAAAATTTGTTGCAGCCTTCAGAAGGAAAGCCAAACATTCAGTCAAAACTTCCATCTTGGCATTTAGCACACAGAAAAAAAAATGTTTGCTCGATCATCTCAAATGCAGATTAAGAATAAGTGTTACTTCATTCAGCTCTAAATAGTACATCATATTATGGAACAATCAATGACAAGCTTGGAGTTAATTGAAAAAATAGCTCAAATGACTATAGAATTTTTCAGTTCAAATTCGTAGAGATTGTTTTGGATTGATGTTTAACTCAGCTTTTTGTCTATAGCCAGAAGTGCTTTCACACATAACTAAGCATTTTTGTCCATCACCATGTTACTTTTCAACTTTATCTACCATCACTAAATCACCCGTGTTCCCAATTAATTATCAATTTACGTGCAAAGTCCATCAGAGGTGTTGCAATGACACCAAATTAGCTCAGCTGTTTTTTCTCTTTGGTTTTCCTTTGTACACAGAAGTAATTTCACACACAACTGAATGGCTGTCCCCACCACCAAAATATCTGTGGCAATTTGTATCTATTAACCACCACCAATCTAACACTTGCATTTTCCAATTGATTATTTCACATGCACAGCCTGCTAAGGGCAGTGCAGATGGTTAACTCTGTTTTTTTTCACAGAATGATTGAATCCTTGCAGTGTGGAAACAGGCCATTTGGCTCATTGAGCCCACACTGACCCTCCAAAGAGCATCCCCACCCAAACCCATCTCCCCACCCTATCCCTGTAACCCTGAAGTGCTCTTATACAAACTGAGCATTTCTTTTCCGTCACCAAATCAGCCATGATATTTGTTTTAATCTATTAACCACCACCAGTTAATCACCCATTAACTTACAAAGCCTATTAAAGGCAATGTAGTCTGTTAACCGAGCTTTCAGCTCCACATCCCAATGTCTAACAGCTGGAAATTATAAATCCTTTATCCAAAGTCGATTTGCTTATCTGATAAAGAGAAAACATTGTCAGTTAATTAAAACAAATTAAACACTCGATCATGTACATAAATAAACTTGACAGCCATATCATCACATTGCAGGCCATTTCTTCAAAACGAGTTGCTTTATTATTTAACAATTGACTAAGATAAAATGTCACATGCCTGATTTTGGCTTCCAAAGCTGGGTGACCTAATCTTTAACAGAAGAGTAAAATAATGGGATGTGTCAAATCCAGCATGTGGAAACCCCTGTGAGTGGAGTTTCGGAAGATGGTCAGAATCGCTTTACCAGATTTCCTTAATGCAGTTTGTCCATACAGAATCCAATTAGGCAGGATCAGTCTTTAATCTCTTTACAGTTGACAGTAATATAGTGATAGTGGGAATTATATGTCTTGATTTTTACAGTGTGCCACATAAACAGTTTTTAATGGTCCCTATTCCCTCATACCCACCCCCCAACCAAAGATAGCGATTCACTCCATGCTAAAGTTATTTTCTTATTTCTTGACAAGGCTTGAAGATTAGCAAAAATAAGTTGCGTTGCATTGTTACATAGAAGTTTGAGGAAACTTAGGAACATAGGTAGGATTTTCAGCCTCACAAGGCTGTTCTTTCAGAGTTAGATTGAGGCTGTTCTGAGCCTTCTCTCAGAGGGTTGTGAGTCTTAGGAACTCGTTGTCACAGAGATCTGTGGGCGCAGAGTTCTTGTGTATATTTAAGGCTGAAATAGATTCTTGATCAGTAGGGGAATCAAAGGAGTTGGGGAAATAGTAGGAATGTGGACATGAGGAATGTCAGATCAGCGTTGATTCTGTTGAATGGCAGAAAAACTCAAAGGGCCAAATAGCCTGCTCCTGTTCCTATTTCTTATGCTTTCATGGTTTTAACTTCAGCCACCTACACTTAACTTCATCCTCCTACACTATTTGGACACTTGCTTAACACAATTCTATAAATCCGCATTCAATTAGCTTTGCCTCAGCAGCTTTTTTTAAGAGAGAAAGCTCCAAGCTCCTACTCCTTGTTATGTGAAGGAATGTTTCCCAGCTGAACAGCTAGGTTCTAATTTTATGTGATGCCCCATTGCTCTGTACTTCTTTGCCAGAGGGAATCGTTTCTCACTATCTACCCAAGAAACTCCTTTAGTCATCTTAAACACCACAATCAGATCATCCCTTTATTATTTTACTTATGCATTTCTTGGGGCAGTTGTGAAGTTGGCTAGGGCACCTTTTAATGGCCACCCCTAATTGCCCTTGAGAAGGCATTGATGAGCTCCTTTCTTGAATCACTGCAGAATATGTGTAATGCACTGACGGTGCTAGTAGGAGAGTTCCTCATATCGGTGGGACTATAAATGAATTTCAGTGTTTGTTCCTATAAGCAATTGCGCACTACATTCTTTTCAATGGGGTGATGTCTGCAATAGACAATTATAATTTTATTTTAATAGAACTTTATTTTATCTTATCTCTGCATTGATCCTGAGACATGTCATTGGTGCATTCTAGGTGTGATATGAAGGTAAAGGTGGGTTGGGGTGATGGAGGGATATGGGG
Source organism: Rhincodon typus (assembly GCF_021869965.1). Taxonomy (NCBI): domain Eukaryota; kingdom Metazoa; phylum Chordata; class Chondrichthyes; order Orectolobiformes; family Rhincodontidae; genus Rhincodon; species Rhincodon typus. The sequence continues at coordinate 112,785,348 of NC_063334.1, forward strand.
TCTTCTTGAGTTTGCTCAGGAGCTATGAAGCATGATGGGTGTGTGGAAGAAGGGGTATAGTTTGAATTCAGATGGCATAAATTGGCATGCACGAGGCATGGGGCGTGTGTGAGGGAGAGGGATATGACGGGGTGGGTGGAAGTTTTGTGTTTTGTCCTTTTTTTTCCAAATGAAACTATTGCCTGTTCACCAAGGCAGGCTTTCCACATAGCTCTCCTTCACAGCCAGAACCTTCTATTCTTGTTCCCTGTGGCTTGCTCCACTGCCCATTGGAACACATCACTTCACAACAAAAATTTCCGAAGGTGTCCCGACTCTGTGAATCCATGCCCATATAAGAACAGATAAAAACTTTAGATCCAGGAGTGGGCAATTCAGCTCCTCGAGCCTACTCTCTCATTCAGTACGAACATGGGATCTGACCTCCATCTCAATTCCATTTTCTTGCTGACTCCCCCTAACCATTTAGTCCGTCACTAATTAAAAACCCCTGGTTTATCTCCTCCTTAAATTTATTCCTGGCATCCATCGCACCGTGGAATAGTGAGTTCCACAGATACATGACCCTTTGAGAGAGGTAATTCCTCCGCATCTCTGTTTAAATCTGCCATCCCTTATCCTAAAACTATGACCTCTCGTTCTGCATTGCCCCACAAGGGGAACATCTGCTCCACATCTATTTGTCAATCCCCTTTAGCATCTTACACACATCATTTAAGTCTCCTCTTATTACAAACTTCGCGAGCATAGGGCTAAACTGCTCAATCTCTCCTCATTAGACATGTCTTTCATCTCTGGAATCAATCTAGTAAACCTTCTCTGAACTGACTCCAATGCAATTACATCCCTTCTCAAGGAAGGGGACCAAATCTGTATGCCTATCTTTATGTCTGTGTGGATTCAATTAATACAAATTAATACAATTAATACAAAATAGTTTAACAACTTTTACCCCCCACCCCTTCCAATTTTTCCAATAATTGTTTTGAATATGAATTTCGTTTATAAACTGGATTTGACAACACAAGTAGCCTTGCTAGGAGTTGAACTCCCATTTTCAGGCATATTAGTCCAGACTTCAAGGATAGTTGCACCAGTAACATTATCACTACACCATTTAGCTCTGGTGTTCTTTATTGAGGTGCACAGGCCATTTATCTTTGTGGCTTTTGTATTTTATCAAGTGTATCAGCAGAATTCATTGCTATGGTGCAATTATCTTTCAATTCCGAACAAGTCAGGGCCATCTGTTGCACAATGTATCATCCAGAAATGGGATTCCATATATCTAGTGACAGGATAGCCTCCGTTACAGTCAAATATTTGTAAATGTGTGCGCCAGGTCATTGTGCTGCCCTAATTTCAAGCATTACCACATCTGTATTGCTGCCTGTGTGCTGTTTCACTGACGCTCTTTGTGTTCTTTGTCAGGGTCATATGAGCAGTGAACTGGAACATCAGTTGCGGTCTGTATCCAGTGTGGACGAACTCATGACGATATTTTACCCAGAGCACTGGAAAATGTTGAAATGTCAGTTGATGAAAGGCCGACCACTCTACAGAGAAACTGGCTTCGGAACAGTCACGGAGGAACCCGTGACATTTGCAGCAACATATTATAACCCTGAGATTCTAAAAAGTAAGTTGCTGTCTTGAAGCTGAAAGCTTCCCTCAACAGCATTCCAAACTTTTGACCAAAACATTTGTTATTGTAAACTGCATTTCAATCATTAACCCGTGCTGAATTTAGTCATGTCCTCAATGTGCAATCTACAAATATCTACCCTTTTAACTGAAAATAACTTTAAGGTGATTGTCAAAGTTTTTTTTTAACTTCTGAAAGAGAGTTTAGACACATTTAACAACAGCACTGGCAGAGAAATACAGTTCAATGAGTTCTGCTTGGAAGGGTATGTTGCCTGCCCCTGAAAGTATGTACCCCATTTGGAATCTGTCTCAGATTGTCCCATGCTACTACATCACTGGTCATTTCAGTTTCCCTCCAGGATTTTTGAAGGGTTATCATAGAACTCCTACTTTGTGGAAGCAGGCCATTTGGTCTGTTGAGTACACACTGACTCTCTGAAGGACATCCCCTACCCCGACCCAACCCATCCCTGTAACCCTGCATTTCCATGGCTAACCCACCTAGCCTGCATATCCCTGGACACTCTTGGCAATTTAGCATGGTCAATCCATCTAGCCTGCACACCTCTGGACTGTAGGAGGAAACCAGAGCACCCAGGGAAATGCATGCAGACATGGGGAGAACATGCAAACTTCATGCAGACAGTCACCCAAGGCTGAGAATCGAACCCAGGTCCCTGGAGCTGTGAGGTAGCAATGCTACCACTGAGCCACTGTGCCACCCCTAATTTTCTTCTGTAGACAGCAAAGTTTCCCTACCCTTCAAAAGAAATGCATTATAAATGGCTGGCAGTACCTGAAACCCATAGTTTTCAATAAATGCAGGAAGGAATAAAAGCACCTTGTAAGCTTCAACATTTACACATTACAGAATAAGTTGGTGGTATTTAGGAACAGATGTTCATACATTTGAAAATATATGCATATCTGTGTCTGCTTTTTTTGGGGGACATCTCAAAGGCCTTGGAGGTGTGATGATATATGTGTGAATAGATTGCCTTGGATCGCGTTTACAATTTGATGCATTGAAATTTGTATTTTTGTTAAAGCTTCATGATTCTCAGCTTTACATGCAACTTGCAAGATCTATCACTGCCTCTTTTAAGCTCCTTCATATGGATGGTTGCTAGTATTTCTAGCTTTATAACAGGGTAGAATGATCAAACAATTTAACTGACTGAGTTTGGAAGACAAGTTAGTGTACCTGAAGGAACCATTTTGGTACCAGGTTTGTAGGAGACATCTCTCTGTATTTCTAGCAGAAGTCATTACAGTCGTTGTGACACACTTGTCAGTAGTTTGCAGCAAATTGTTCTTCGTGGATTGTGATTGCTTTCAGCAAATTGTTTGTTGAACATTTGCATAGAATCTTTTGATGCTGAATTAGTTAATGTTTCACATGTTATATTGGAATAATTGGATTGCGCTTGTGATATATTTTGGAATCTAAATGCAATTGGTTTGTCATCTTGCCTGATACAAATGTCGAGTTCCAGGATTGTCTTCATCCTTGGGACTTGCTACGACATTTTCTGCTGTCATTTCATTGAAAGATCAATTATCGAACATATATTGATGGACCTCATGCATATGTATGGTCTGTGTTTCTTTAGGTGCTTTCATGGTCTCAGGTGGGTCAAGAGAGGGATAAAAGTGGAGGTGGTGTTGCATTATTAATTAAGAATAGATGATTATTTTGAAGGATCTTCAAGTGAGGCTTTGTGAGTAGAATTTAGGCATAAAAAAAGGGGCAGTCACATTGCAGGGAGTGTATTAGAGGGCCCCAAATAGTCAGCGGGCAATAGAGGAGCCGATATGTAGACAATTCATTGAGGGGAAGTTAAGAAGTTTCAAGTTGTACATCATTAATTGGGACAGTCAGAGTGTAAATGTTTAAAGGGAGTAGAATTCTTGAAATATATTCAGGGGAGCTTTTATATCAACACGTGGAAGATCCAACAAGGGATGACTTAGTGCTTGACCTAATTCTGGGGAGCAAAGCGAGATAGGTGGTCAAGGTAGCAATGAGGGATCAGTTTAGTGATCATGACTACAACTAGAGTATGATTTAAGTTTGTTATGGAAAAGGAGAAAGATGGTCTGCACTAAAGGGTTTTCAATTGGGGACAAGGCAGATTTTATTAAAATAAGGCAGGATCTAGCCAAAGTAAACTGGAAACAGCTGCCTGTGGAAAAATCTACAGCAGAACAGTGGGAGGTGTTCAAAAACAAAATGGGGAGAGTACAGGCCCAACATGCTCCTTTTAGTGTGAAATGTAGGAGCAACAAGCCCAGAGAACCCTGGATCTCTAGGAATATTCAGGGCTGGATAAAAATGAAAAGAGGCTTTCAGGTAGAAAGGGAACATAGAACATAGAACATAGGACATTACAGCGCAGTACAGGCCCTTCGGCCCTCGATGTTGCGCCGACCTGTGAAACCAATCTGAAGCCCATCTAACCTAAACTATTCCATTATCATCCATATGTTTATCCAATGACCATTTAAATGCCCTTAAAGTGGGCGAGTCTACTATTTTTGCAGGCAGGGCATTCCACGCCCTTACTACTCTCTGAGTAAAGAACCTACCTCTGACATCTGTCCTATATCTATCACCCCTCAATTTAAAGCTATGTCCCCTCGTGCTAGCCATCACCATCCGAGGGAAAAGGCTCCCACTGTTCACCCTATCTAATCCTCTGAATCAATGGTGGCAGTAGTGGAGTATAGAAAGTGCAGAAGGGGATCTCAAAAAAGCAAATAAGAGAGTAAAGAAAGGGGTATGAAAATATAACTGGCAGGTAAAATTAGGGAAAAGCCAATGATATTCGATAAGTATATTAAAGGGAAGATAGCCAGCGAATGAGTACAGTCCATTTGGGACAAAGAATACAATCTGTGTGTATGGAGCCAGAGGACATGAGTAGGGTGTTCGATGAGTACTTCACTTCTCGCTTCATGCCGAAGAAGGGAATGTAGGTTCAGAATTTGGGGATAGTGTCTGAGAGATTCTTGAGCAGATTGTCATATCTCCAGGTTGTATCCCAGGCTGCTGTGGGAGGTGACGAGGAAATTGCAGGGGCTCTGATTCAAACTTTTAATTCCTCTCTGACCACAGCAGAGATGCCAGAGGATTGGAGGACAGATAACGTGGTTCCACCTTTCAAAAAACATGTTGAGGATAAACCCAGGGAGTTACAGATCAGTGAATCTCACATTAGTGGTAGGGAAACGATTGGAGAAAATTCTTAAGGAGAAAATTAATCTCCACTTGGAGAGGCAAAGTTTGATCAGCATGATTTTGTCAGAGGACATTATGCCTAATAAATTTGATAGGATCTTTCGAGGAATTGATCAAGTGTGTAGATGAGGGTAGTGCAGTTGATGTAGTGTACATGGACTTCAGTCAGGCTTTTGACAAGGTCTGGTTAAGAAGCCAATCAGATTCAGGGTAATTTGACAAACTGGATCCAAATTTGACCTAGTGCAGGAAGCAGAGAGTATTGGCCGAAGAGTGGTTTTGTGACGAAGCCTGAGTTCATTGGTGTACTACTGGGTTTGGTGCTGAGTTCCTTGCTGTTTGTTGTGTACATTAATGATCTCCACATGAATGTGGGAAGCATGATCAGTAAGTTGAGCAGATGTTACAAAATTTGGTGTTGTAGTAACTAATGAGGAAGAAGGCCTTAGACTACAGGACAATATAGACAGGGGCTCAATAGTGGCAAATGGAATTTTATCTGAAAAGTGCAAGGTGGTGCATTTTCGGAGGACGATCAAGGCAAGGGGGGACACGATGAATAGTTGGATCCTGGGATGATTAGAGGGGCTTTGGTGTGCATGCCCCTAGATCCTCGCAGGCAGTCAGACAGGCAGATGAAATGGCCAAGAAGGCAAATAAGATACATGCCCTTATTAGTCAAGGCATTGAATACAAGAGCAAGAAGATTATGATGGAGCTGCATATAGCATTAGCTAGCTCACAGCTGCAGCACTGTGTAGGTCAGGTTACCACACTGTAGGAAGAATATGATTGCGCGAATGAAGGTACAGAGGAGGTTCGGCAGGATGTTTCTTGGTCTGAAGCAATTCAGCTATGAAGAGAGACCAGATAGGCTCTGGTTGTTTTCCTTAGAGCAGAGAAGGCTTGGGGAGGAGGTGGGGAGGGAACCTGATTGAGGTTATGAGGGCCAGCGAGAGAGAAGATAGGGAGAAACCTTTCCTCTTAGTGGAATAGTCAATAACCAAAGGGCACCATTTTAAGATAAGGAGTGGGAGGTTTAGAGGGGATTTCAGAAAGAATTACTTTCATCAGAGGGTCATTCGTATCTGGAACTCATTGCCCATGTAGATGGTAGAGGTGGAGCCCTCAAGATGCTTACAAAGTATTTAGATGAGCCAAAAGAAACATGAAATTCAGCCCATAGTCTACACAAACAATATTTTCCAAATGGTGTTCTGAAGATTCAGTCTTCCTGACATTTTTTGGCTAAACGAACTGACCAATATCCATGTTTGGTACTGGCTTGGAGGAGACATATCAGAATCGAAATACAAAGTCTGTTTCTCTCTCTACAAATGCTGCCAGGCCTGCTGAGTTTTTCCAGCATTTTCTGCTCTATTCATTTTTCCTGGCCAAATGTAGTTGCACTTATTACTACGATGGTCCTGTTGTCTAAGAACTGTGCCTCTCCTGTTGATATTTTATAGTGGTGTATCACTAGAGAGGGCAAGGGAAAGCAAAGACGGAGGAGAACGGGGGGCAGCGAACTACCTCAAACAATCTTTAAGCAGCATCACTTCTGGTAAAGGTGGTAAATACCACAAAGTACAAGAGAGGTCACCCGGGAAAATACTGCAGTAACCTGGTCATGTGCTAATTTTATGAGATTTTGATATCTCTCCCACCTGAGTACCAGGACTGATGTACAAACAGAGGTTGGATTGATTAGGACTATATTGACTGCAATTTAGAAGAATCTCATAGAAACCCATGAATCTTCTAAACAGTACTAAACACGTTAAATACAGGAAGGGTGTTCCTGTTGGTCGGGGAGTCCAGAAAGCGAGGTCACAGTGTGAGGATACAGGGTAGGCTATGTAGAACTGTGACGAGGAGAAATGTCTTCACCCAGACAGTGGTGAGCCTGTGGAATTCTCTTCCACAGATAAAGGTTGAGGCCAAAGCATTCAATATTTTCAAGAAGGATTTATATGTAGTTTTTAGGGCTAAAGAGATCAAAGTATATGGGGAATAAGCGGCAACAGGGTATGAGTTGGATAATCCCTGCTATAGGAAAGATGGTGTTAAACTTGAAAGGATGCAGAAAAGATTTACAAGGATGTTGCCGGGATTGGAGAGTTTGAGCTATAGGGAGAGGTTGAATAAGCTGAGTCTATTTTCCCTGGAGTGTTGGAGGTTGAGGTTATAGAAGTTTATAAAATCATGAGGGGCACGGATAGGGTGAATAGCCTAGGTCTTTTCTCAGGGTAAGGGAGTCCAAAACTAGAGGGTATAGCTTTAAGGTGAGAGGAGAAAGAAATAAAAGGGACCTAAGGGGCAACTTTTTCACGCAGAAGGTGGTGCATGAATGGAATGAGCTGCCAGAGGAAGTGGTGGAGGCTGGTACAATTACAACAATTAAAAGGCATCTGGATGGATATACGAATAGGAAGGGTTTGGAGGGATATGGACCAAATGCTGACAAATGGGACTAAATTAATTTAGGATATCTTGTTAGCATGGATAAGTTGGACCAAGGGTTCTATCTTTGTGTTGTAAAACTCTATGACTCTATAACCATGATCATACTGAATTGTGTCGCAGGCCCAAAGGGTCAACTGGCCTACTCCTGCTCCTATTTTCTATGTAACAGTAGACAAGCAGGAGAATCTCTGTAGAAAATCTGGTTCATTTCTGTGTCTTTCTTAGATACCTTCTCAGCTCAATGGTACCAGTTACGAAAGGTCTGGGCATTTTCCTTTTTATTGCAGCAGATTTGCACTTCCCGAAATCTACTTATAGCATGAAGCAAGATGTAACAAATATGCCCCCTTGTGACCTGAATAAAATATTCACATCTTGAATAGGTCCATTCTCCTGAAGACAGACTGAGCCAGTAGCTAGTGAGATGGCGTTGGTCACACTATGAAGAGTCAATTCCTGGTTGGTTTACTGTGTGGATTAATAGAGGCAGCCAGTCAAGAGGAAATTATATCCCTGTGATTGACAACAATAGGTGAAACAACTGGTCTGGCTCGTTGGTATTTATGTTTGTGCTGTGACAAAGCTGGTAAGCTGATGTTGGGAAACTTTCCCCACGGAAGCTTCCTCTCCGGCCCTGATCTGAGATGAATCATTAGGAATTTCCTAAACCTCCTACCCCGACAGAGGATTTAGCATTTTTATAGATGCTGTGGCTAAACTAGTTCTGATGGCAGGAGTTTTCCTGCTACATTGGCAATAAAAGCTGTTCTTTTCAACAGAAAGGAATATTAAGAAAGACATGTAACTGGTTAAACAGACACAGTGCTACAAATTAACCATTCCCCACCTGATTCAGTTTTCATCCCCTCGCTGTATTAATACTTTCCACCAGGAAGTGGTCATTTTGAAATTAAAGTGAAAAAAGCTACCGTAGAGAAAACGAATTAGAAACCACTTCAGGGACTCAGCGTAGCCTTATAAATTGTGTTCTACAGATTTGATTTTGAAGTCAAAATGGGTTATATGTAGAAGTCAAAATAGGAGGCTGAAAGGAACTCTAATTAATGCGTATAAAACTATTCAATAGAGTGAGGAGTTCCTATTCCTCTCAGCTAACCAGGGGCGTAGACGTGGGGTACGAGTTTGGAGATTTATTGGGAATCTGAGTGGGAATGCTTCTGCCTATATCTAGTGGTTACCGGCTGTCTGCCTGACAGGATGAGACAGGAAGAAACGTTCAAGATAGTTAAAATGTATGTGCATATGTGCGTAAGGGAGGTAATGACCTAGTGACATTATCACTGGACTGTTAACTCAGATAATGTTCTGGGGACCGGGTTCGAATTCCCACCACAGCAGAGGGTGGAATTTGAAGTCAGTACAAAGCTGGAATTGAAGACTCTAATGATGACCATGAATCGATTGTTAGGAATAAGCCCATCCGCTTCAGTAATGCCCTTTAGGGAAGGAAACTGCCATCCTTACCTGGTCTGGCCTACATGTGACTCCAGACCCACAGCAATGTGGTTGACTTTTAACTGCCCTCTGAGCAATTAGGGATGGGCAATAAAGTTTACCTGGCTAGCCATGCCCTCATCCCGTGAATGAATAAAGAAAAAAAAAATTGTCCGTGGAAATATAACACGTGAGGCTACAGGCTGAAGTCTGAAAAATGGGGTTAGACTTGATGTTTATTTGTCGACCTTGTTTGATATTGGAACATTCCGTGATTGGCTGGTTCTACCAATTGGATGCAGTGGCCCAGTTGCTGTGTGAAGTGCTTAGCAGAATAGAAGCTGCAATATAAGCTGTATTTCCTCTAACCTGGTTCTGAAGTTGCGAAGTAAGTGGGTTTATCATCAGTTCGCAGTGTTGAATCTGTCGAGTTTATACTGGCAGTAAGAGACTGAACTTCACTGCGTTTAAAGACCTCAAACAACCTCAGAGATGCCAACACAAACAGGATGGTGTATGCCAAGCGAAAGCATGATGACCGAATCAACATTGGGTACTTTCGGTTCACCACCCAATTGGAAAAGAAGGAGAGCATAAGCACAAGATTCTTTTCAGTGCGCTATATGGAATCTGTAAAAAAATCTGGTCTTTAGAGATTCAATAATTCATTCATTCACAAAGTGTCCACGAGAAAGTGTTTACTGAAATATGTCATTTTGTGGCCTGAAGATATGATTCGAGAAAATAAATCAATGTTTAACTGTATAATATTTTACTATATTTATAACATAATACTTTTGTTAATATAATGCTTACAGTCACAGGGTCATGCAGCACAGAAACAGACCCTTCGGTCCAACTATTCCATGCTGACTAAGTTTCCCAAACTAAACTAGCCCCGTTTGCCTGTGTTTGGCCCATATCCCTCCAAACCTTTCCTATTCATTAACATATCATAATGTATTTTAAATATTGTAATTGTACCTACATCTATCACTTCCTCTGGAAGTTCATTCCATATACGCACCACCCTCTGTGTGTAAAGTTGCTGCTCATGTCCCTTTTAAATATTTCCCCTCTCACCTCAAAATATGCCCCTTAATTTTGATTTCCCCTACCGTAGGGAAAGACCTTTGCTATTCACTCTATCCATGTCACTCATGATTTTATAAGCCTCTGGAAGGTCACCCCTCAACCTCCTACACACCACTGAGAAAAGTCCCAGCCTATAAATATAATTATTAATGAAATATGTCATTTTATGACCTGAATGTATGATTCTAGAAAGGAAATCAATGTTTAACTGTATATTAATACATCGTAACAACTGTTTTGCCGTAAAATTGATCTATTTCTGTGCCATGATAATTATTTCTTTCTTTGTTCATGGAATGTGGGCATTGTTAGCAAGGCTGGAGTTAATTGCCTATCTCTGATTGCCCTCAAGAAGGCAATGGTGAGCAGCCATCTTGAACTGCTGTAGTCCATGTGATGGAGGTAAACCCACATTGCTGTTGGGACACAGTCCTGAGAACAGCAATCCATTGCTCCACTTGTCTCACCACTCTGTGTCTCTGCCCCATTTTTGATATATGGATAGACACGTAACTTTAGAGTTGGAAAGCCTGTTTGGAGGATACTGGGTTAAAAAATAGGCAGCATAAAATATGTGTTGAAATGAGACGTAGAGGGCCAAATCAGCTTCCCTGATATTAACCTCTGCAGTTGGCTGCATCAATGCATAATTCTTCTTAGCATGCCGCTAAATCACAGTTTGTTTTAAACACAGTAGAACTCAAAATAAGGAACCAATTACAAGGTTACCGTAAGTGAAAGAAAGAGGAATTTTATTGCCAACCAGCCCTACTCAAAATCATGAACTGCCTCATTTAACGTACACATCATCACAGGTATGAATTTTTAAAAGGAGACAGTGTCTAATACAAAAAGGAAGATTAATAATTGGTAGTTTTAAAAAGTTCTTAGAGTCATCGAGGTATTAGATTGCAACCTGAGACCATGATTGTTTAATTAACGACTTGTAAGCTCAGCATTTGGCAAAATTCATAGATGCCCTTGAATTCTCACCAAATTCCCCAATTTGTTTTATCACTACGTGGTGTTTCTCATGAGGCAAAGAGAAACAGAAAGACAGGGTGAAAGCCTTCCAATTTTCCTGTTATAAATCCATTTCCTTCTTCCATATTACCCAGAATCAGTTGCCTGAAATCCAGTTACTTTGTGTGTTCCCTGTGTCTGGTTTTATTGTTTTCTCCAAGCTGAACAATTTGCAAACGACTTTCATTCGAATATGTGAAATTTCCAGAAGGGCATCCATCAAGTAAGACATACAGATCTCAATGATTGGTTTCAATTGTTTCGGAACATGTCAATTTCAGTTCAAGCTGAATCTTGTTTATTGATGGTTTCTTAAAAACTGGCTCAACCTATCGTCAGATAAACATCACAGCCATGTCAATTTAGTGCTTCTCCTTCATCAGAAACATTTCAGGCCATGAGAGGTCGCAGATATTAAAAATTAGATGGTAGACTTGAAGATTAATGGTCTATTTTTAGCACAATCAATTCAAATGTGAGATATTTCATATTTACATCAAAACTGATGACAAGCAGACCTATAACAAGCATCAGGCATACTTTGGTAAAGTCAGCATTAGATCGTTTGTCCTCAAAGCTAATTCAACACAGTTACCTCTTTTGTTTTCGTCTTCTTTGTGCTAAAGCAAATAATGAGGCTTAGAAGTTTGATCCAAAATTTCAATTCCCCTTACTATTTCTTATTGCACAGACTGTGAGTACATGCCCAGAGGAGAACGTGTATCACAGAGACAATTCATTATTTGGAGAAGGGTCCAACAACGTGAATCCCTGGTTAAATTGCATGAGAATATTCAAAGCTAATGATGAGGCAAAATCAATGATATTATGTATGCGGCCATAAACTAATTAGTAGATATTGCCATATTATTGTTCTGTGACCCTGGAAAGTGGGGCGGGGTTGGGTAGTTTACAGAGGTTGTTGGGATAAATATTCACATTGTAAGCCAGTGTGTCACTTTTTTGGTACCATTCCAGATCTGGTATATTTTTCCAAAGGTGGGAGATGGGGATCAGAAGAGTTAACCATCCACAAAAGTGTAGATGTGTAACTAAGAGGAGTTTATGACTTCTAATGGTCTAAATATCTGAAGAGCAAGAACATGCAATGATGTGGGGAGGAGGCATTAAGGGCAGAACATGAATCTCTCCTCAGAAGAGCCAGCATGGATTTGAATGGCCTTCTCCCGTGCTGTAATGATTCTGTGATGAAGGCATGTTGTCAGTAGTTGACTGATATTTTCTGGTCAGCATGCAGGTTCACCAATACCTCTCCCACCGAGGTGTGGAGAAATGGACCTTTTGTCTCTTAATTCATTTGTGTTAAGCGGGTGTCATTGGCCAAGCCACCAGTTACTGCCCATGCCTAATTGCTCAGACAGCAGTTAAGAGTCAACCACATTGCTGTGGGTCTTGAACCACATATAGACCAGACCAGGTAAGGATGGCAGCTTCCTTCCCAAAAGGGCATTAGAGAAGCAGATGAACTTTTCCCCAACAATCAACTCATGGTCATCATTAGACTCTAAATTCTAGATTTTTATTGACTTCAAGTTCCACCATCTGCTATGGCAGGTTTCAGACCCAGGTCCCCAGAACATTACCTGGTCAACAGTCCAGCCACAATAACACTAGGCCATCACCTATAGAAATGTTCTATAGCCGCTGTGGAAAATTTCGGCAGCATACAGCGGCACATAAGAATATAAGAAATAGAGGCAGGTGGAGACTATTCATCCCCTCAGGTGTGCTGCACCGTACGATAATGGCGTAGCTGATCTGCCCCAGGCCTCAACACATCTTTTGTTCAGCTCCACATAGCTGTCAACTCTTCAGCATTCCCAAAATCCATCTATGCTCTCTTAAGATACTTCCTGGGATTTCGTCTGCACAGTTCCTTTTGCCTTTGTAGGCAGCCCAGAGAGAGAAACAAGTTTAATGGTTCAGGTCTGTGACTATCCATCAAAACTAGGGGAAGTTAACAATATCAGAGATAGTAGGAACTGCCGATGCTGGAGAATCTGAGATAACAAGGCGTAGAGCTGGATGAACACAGCAGGCAAAGCAGCATCAGAGGAGC
>NC_063334.1:112798754-112859302 GCF_021869965.1 Rhincodon typus
GCCTGCTGTGTTCATCCAGCTCTACACAAAGTCAACAATATCCTTGGTTTTGAGCAAGTGGGAATGGGAAGGAGTGCAGAAGAAGAAAGGGAAGGCCTTTGACAGGGCAAAGGGCAGGAGAGATCAACTGACAAAAGTTTCCACGGTGCAAAAGTCCACGGGGATGGTAATGGGTAAAATGAAGAAACTAAAATCTCTCTGGATGAAGTGTGAATGATTGGATGGAAGTTGGCCATTTGCAAATAAGGAAGGAGTTGGGACGAAACGGAAACTTTTCTTGAATGTCATTGCGATCGATTTATTTGAAGGCGCTTTATTGTATTTCATTCATCTTATCCAAGTAGGTTTTGATTATTGTTCTGTGATATTTGAATCTGCCCAATCAGGTATTGATACTGAGTGGAAAAGGACTCAGTGCATGCCCAGGGAGGTGTCCTTGGATGTGGGGAAAGAATTTGGGTCAGCAACAAACATCATCTTTAAACCGTCCTGCGTGTCTGTCTACAGATGTGGCGGTTGCTGCAACAGCGAGGGAATAACATGCATGAACACCAGCACTTCTTATGTCAGCAAGACAGTAAGTACTCATTGCTTTTGTTGCTCACTTTACAAACTTACTGCAGATAATGTTATCTGCCTCTGTGTGGCATTGGCCAGCTACTGTAAGAACTTGAGAAAATAAAGCAGCTATACTGCCCTTTGAGTCTCCTCCATCATTTCACACGATCCTGGCTGATTCTTTGTCTCAACTCCACTATCACTCTAATATCCCTCGATTATTTTATGGCAGCAGTAACATAATGCATTTTGCAGGAGCATGCTTAGCTCTAGTTTGTGGAGCCTGTCCATGATTCCACATGAGACGAAAAAGAATCTTGCATTTAAATAGCAGATTTCATGACTAATGGACACCTCGAAGCATTTTAATCAGTAAAATAACCTTGAAGTGTAATAGAGAAATTATGTTGCTTACATTTTTTTTAGGCCATCATGAGAGGCATAGATAAGGTAGATAGCCAACAGCTTTACCCAATGGTAGGGGAGTCTAAAACTAGAGGGCATAGGTTTAGGGTGAGAGGGGAGAGATACAAAAGGGTCCGGAGTTGGGGGGGCAGAATTTTTCACACACAGGGATCTGAGTGTCTGGAATGGGCTGCCAGAAGTAGTGGTGGCAGTGTGTACAATTTTGTCATTTAAGATACATTTAGACAAGTACATGGATGGGATAGGTATGGAGAGGTATGGACCAAACGCAGGCAAATGGGACTAGTTTAATTGTGAAAACTGGGAGGCATGGGCAAGTGGAGCTGAAGGGCCTGTTTCCATGCTATAGACTTCTGTGACTTTATAACAAGCAACATTGAGACCTAATGGCCAGTTATGTGTTTTTGTGATGCTGACTGGAGGTTAAATACTCTCCCTGAATAGTGAGTTAAACCTAGTCTAAATAGTGTCTTAGGATCCTTGACATCCACTAAGGCAGACTGATAGGGCCTCGGTTTAACATATCATCTAAAGGACAGCGCATCCAAGAATGTTATCATTGCTTTGGTAAAGCAGCAGAATGTCAGGCAATATTTAATGCTCATGTCCCTGGAGTGGCACTGGAACCTATCTCTCTGACTCAGAATTAACAGTGCAGCCACAAAGCCATGGTGGCACTGCCAGAAAGCTCAATCTACCTTCTTATATTTGGGCAGAGAATTTCACCACAAATAACAAGAGAAAGCTAATAGTTCTCTACCACCCCACCCTCTCAGACAATTAGCTTCAGTCTGATAAGGTCAGTAAAGTATTTTTGAGAAGCATCAGGACGAACAAAGTACCACACCATCATTACTTTCCAGAAATTGCTGGCTGCATGCATTCAGGTCTTGGTTTCCTTAGTAATATAATTAATGAAGAATTTTTGGAGGTGTTGAAATTGTAACTCTCCATTGGGGATTTCCATCAGTGAACCTCTTGCCTGCTGCTACATAATTCAACAAAACTGAACAAATATTTTGTCTTTTATTACTTTTTTTTTGGATGTCTGAACGTTCCTTTGTCTCAGCTGGAATCGAATAGTGAAATGAAAGATTGAAAGCCCACAGTTGTATCAATGAAATGGTCTTGCAGTTCCCTTTGTTGGAAACCCCAGACCCAGAAATTGAATGGAGTACAAATCGAGGAGCTGTCTGGATGCAGTCACTGTTTATCACTCCTGAGGAGGCCAGTGGCAGGAGTACAGGGATTTGAACTGCCAACCATATTTGGGAAATGACCAGTGACTGTGAGGCTGGATTTGGTGAGAATTCTAACCATTCCAGGAATGGGGTAGGCCACAGAGTGATGAGCTTGAGCAGAGAGAATAGCAGTCAGAAACAGCAGGCAAATCTGAGAAAGGCTATCAGAGAAGCATTGGAACAATGGTGGGATCAACACAGGTGAGCAGAGCCGATATAGTTTTAATACTGAAAGCGTGCACAACTTACGATCGACATGTCCTTGTATTTTATCATCTGCCTGTACTGCTCGCAAAACAAAACTTTACACTGTACTCAGCTACATGTGACAATAATAAATCAAACCAAATCATATTAAGTCTTAGACTTAGACTCCCTACAGTGTGGAAACAGGCCCTTCGGCCCAACAAGTCCACACCGACTCTCACAGCATCCCATCCAGACCCATCCCCCTATAACCCACCTAACCTACACATCCCTGAACACTATGGGCAATTTAGCATGGCCAATCCACCTAGCCTGCACATCTTTGGACTCCTTCAGTAGCCACTTCTCTGCCAAAGAGGTGTAGTTATTCTAGGGATGACTCACATTAATCTCACATGTTTACCTCAGAATGAAGCTCTGGTATACCCAGTACATTAATTCCCAATTATTGTTGGTTTATACTGTATTTTTTCCCCTCTGAGTCATTCTTTATTTTCCCTAGCGGTGACTGCACTGAGATAAATAGGTAAATGGACAGAAACAGTGGTACTCCTAGGAAAAGGTGATTGAATATGCATAATAACTTGGGGGAAGGAAGCGAATGTTCTGTCGTCGAATTTGCAGATGACACAAAATTAAAAATAAATTGCGAGAGGGAAACAAACATTTTACAGAGAGATATTGATGAGTTGAGTAAGTGAGCAAAGGTTGGCAGATGGGTATAATATGGGAAAATATAAAGTTCATTTTGGAATGGAGAACAAAAGAATAGAATATTATTTAAATGGAGAGAAACTGCAGAAAGCTGCAACACAAGGGGACTTTGGGGTCATTGTGCATAAAACACAGAAAGCTAGCGCACAGGCTCAGCAGGTAATCCGGAACGCTAATGGAATGTTGGCCCTTATTTCAAGGGGGTTGGAATATAAGAGAAAAGAAATCTTACTACAACTGTACAAGGTGCTGGTGAGACCATATCTGAAATAATGTAAGCAGTTTAGTTCCCTTTATTTAAGAAATATATCATTTTATTGAAGACAATTCAGAGAACATTCACAAGAATGATCCCTGGTATGGAGGGATTGTCTTATGATTGTCTAAAGTCTTATGATATTTGGAAGAATGAAAGGTGATTTCATTCTTATGAGGCTTGACGGGGTAAATGCTGACAGGATGTTTTCCCTCATGGGAGAGTCTAGGACTAAAGGGCATCGTCTCAGAATAAGGGATGCCAGTATAAAGCTGAGATGAGGAGAAATTTCTTCTCTCAGAGGACTCTGAGCCTTTGAAATTCCTTGCCACAGCGAGCTGTGAGGGAAGAATCCTTATGTACGTTTAAGGCTGAGATGGATAGATTCTTGCTCAGTAGGGGATGACGGAAAGGGCAGGATAGTGGACGTGAGGAATGTCAGATCAGCCATGATCCTATCCTGGCAGAGTAGCTGTGAGGGCTGAATGGCTTTCTCCTGTTCCTATTTCTTATGGCTTTATAGAATGTTCATTTTCTATTAGATTGGTGTTTAAAAGGTATGCATCAAAACATTATCAAATTGTTGCCGTTTTTTTAAAAAAAAGTGCTACTACAGGAAGCAGCTAACATGTGGAAATGGTTCAGGAGAATCTAAATAATTGTGTGAACGAAAAGGAAACAGAACTTTGTGATAGATTTAGGTAAGGAAAGTTTAGAGGAGGTTCAAATGGAATATAAACGCCGGTTTCGACGAGTTTGGCCAAAAGTCCTGTTTCTGCAATGTGTATCCGATGTAGTTTTATATCAAGCATTTTGTTTTCATTTTTCTCTCCTTTTGTATGTAACAACATGGATTACATCAGTTCAAGAATGCAGCCCACCAGCATATCCTCAAGGGCAACTTGGGATGGACAATAAATAACCAGCAAACAACACAAGCATCCCATAAACAATTTTTTTTTAGAATGATGTCAGAAAAACTTAGCATTGTATGTTTTGCCTTCTGCAAGCTGCATTCTTTTTAAAGTGACTGTGTAGGTTGAATGCAGTGTGACCTCTTGAAAAGTGGCAGAATTCTGTCTTTACCTTTTAGGGAAGGCTGACAATTTTCTAGTTTCATAAGGTGACCATTTTATAATAGAAATAAGAAAGCTAGTGCCTTCACCAACTACAGCTGGCTTCAAACCAACCAAGACAAAAACAGCTCATTTTTAAAAAAATTGTTCTTGGGATGTAGGTGACGCTGACTGGGCCAGCATTTGTTGTTCATCCTTAGCTGCCTAGAAGCCATTTAGGAATTTTACTGTGTGTCTGCAGTCATATATAGGGTCAGATCAGGTAAGGTTAGCAGATTTCCTTCCCTAAAGACATTAGTGAACCAGATGTGTTATACCGTAATCAACAGTGGCTATGTGGTCAGCATTAAATTCCAGATTTGATTAAATTCAAAATTTCTCATTTGCCAAGGTTGGATGTTACCAGAACTTTAACCTGGGTTCTGGATTACTTGTCTAGATTGGGATCATGTCCACTCCCCTCCACCTCAGTAGCCAGCAGCATGTACCACTTACAAGATGCACTGCAGAAATTCACCAAGGCTCCTTAGATAGCACCTTCCAAACCCATGAACATTATCAATGAGAAGGACAAGGGCAGCAGATATATGGGAGTTCCCTCTCATTGGTCTGATTTGGAAACGTTGTCATTCTTTCAATGTGGCTGGGTCAAAATCTTCGAATTCCCTTCCAGATGCATTGTGGGTCTACCCAAACCAAAGGGACTGCAGTGGTACAAGAAACCAACTCACCACCACCACCTTCTCAAGGGATAGGCAATAAATTCTGGCCTTGCCAGCTATGCCCACATCCCATGAGTAATTTTTTTTTTAAATGAGCCCCATCAAAAAATGATGGCAACAAAAACATGGGTGAGGGGTTCAGTAAACTTGAGCAAAGATGGGCAAGAGTTGGACATTGAAGGAAGCTGAGGTATTAAATATTTTTGAGGTGAGTTTGCTTGGGACATCTCTCAATCCCCTACTAAGTAAGTGAAGAGGGAGATGGCAGCCAGATCCTGTTTATACTCCCGTGTTCTCTGTGCTTGTTTCAGATTTCTAGCATCTGCAGTATTTTGCTTTTACTTCTGTGTATCATCTTGGTTAAGCAAGTGATTGTGCCCATTTACTCCACAGCGGAGTCCCTAACATAAACTGGAAAGTGAAAAGAAGAGATGAATAAACAGTGGTCACTCTCTCCTGGCAACCTCATTAAACGCTCTGCAGAGGGAACTCTGCAGTTTAAAAGCATGCACAGAGTGTGGGACATGGCAGGTCAATAGTAATGTCCTTGAATTAACAATCCAGAGGGGCAGGCTAATGCTGCAGAGACATGAATCTAAATCCCATCATGACAGCTGAACAGATTTGTCTTCAATTAATCAGTCTGGAGATAAAACCTAGTCTAATGGTCATTAAACTATTTTGTAAAAGCCTATCGGGTTTACTGATGTTCTTTAGGGAAGGAAATCTGTTGTTACACCTTGCTGTTTCCTACATGTGACTCCAAAGCCACACCAATGTAATTGACTCAAAAATTCTTTGCAATGGCCCATCCAGTCACATTATTCTGTCACAAACAAAAACAGAAATTGCTGGAAAAGCTCAGCAGGTCTGGCAGCATCTTTGGAGAGAAATAAGAGTTAACATTTCAGGTCCAGTGACCCTTCCTCAGAACTGGACCTGAAACGTTAACTGTGGTTTCTCTCCACAGATGCTGCTAGACCTGCTGAGCTTTTCCAGCAATTTCTGTTTATGTTGCTGATTTTCAGCATCAGGAGTTCTTTCAGTTTTCACTTCATTGTATTAAACTGCTTCAAAGTGCCCCCATGGGCTTGCACCAGTTCAATAAAACAGCTCCCCACTACCTTCTCAAGGGTAATTAAGGATGGGCAATTAAAACTGATCTAGTCGATGATGTCCACATCCACTGATTGAAGAAAACAAAGTCCATTTTTGCTGCAACATAAGGTTCTGTGCAAGACCACAGTAAATGCAAGACAGAAGTAAAGAATTTTTTTGTCAATGCAGCAAAATCCTAAAAGAACGGAGCAAAAACAAAAAATTCAAATGCATAAAAGTGCTTGGCTTTATATTACATTTGGCTCCCTTAATTGCATGGTTTTAGCTCTAACATAGAGAACTGATGAAATTTATTTATTATTACCTGATTGGAGCGAAATGTAACGAAACATGAACCGTTTCCTCTGTTGTATAACTTTCCCATGTGAAAGTAAGGTACAGTAGTCAAACGTATCCAGTCGGTTCTTAAATCTGTTTAGCTTGTCTACATTTGATCAGTGTCTGAAAGGAAGCCTGTATCTCACTTGAAATTACAATGGACTCTATTTATCAACGCCAGCATATCCTGATTATTGCAGTCCTCTGAGTGAACCATAAGAAAAGTCAGTAGCCACAGCAGTGTCTAAGTTGCATAAGTGCAAGCTGGACAGTGGAATTCCAGGCTTGTCAGCAGAACAGATTTTATAGAATCTGATGAAAGACAAGGTAGTTTGTGTGAAACATAAACGCCGGCATAGAGCAATCAGGTCAAATGGCCTGTTACTCTATAAATGCAATTCTGTACTTTGTAACTAAAGCCGAAAGTATCTCAGTGTTATAGCAGTTCTGGCAGGCTGCGTTATTGCAATTTATTACCTGTAAAAAATTTGAAAAGCAAGTAAAAATGACAAACTTTTGACATCAGTCTTCAGGGGTGCCTTGAGAATGAATTCCTTATGGCATCCTCTGAAATGCGAGGAGCAATTATTTAACACAATGACCCTCATGGGCACAGCCTTCCACTGAGCTTGCAGCAGGAAGACCCCACCCACCAGCTTTCAATGAGTGTGAAAGCATTGTGTGTCAAAATGAAATCAGGCACACACTGGCTGCCAGTAGAGGAATTTCTCCGCAGTTTCATTTCCCATTCTTGACCATTTGTTAGTGGCTGATTGCTTGGACAAATTTCCCGGGGATGCTAAATTTTAACTGTGCTGATGCTTCTCAGGGGGAGCAAGCAAAAGTATTCTTCACCAAAGTAAGCTGGCAGACTTTAAAGGCTGCCCTTTACTGATAACCGAAGCAACATTTGCCAATATTTGTGATGTTGTTGATTGAGTTTGGTACACAGAACTAATTCCCCGCCCATCCCCCCTACACCCCCCCACTCATTCTAGACGATGAATCAGTAAGTCATTAACAAAAACTTCTCCAGCGCCTACATTTTCCCCCCAGGTATTTTCTATCAATCAGTTTCGGTACAGTACACAAAGCGCTCGTGCAGGTGGGATTTGAACCTATGCTTTCTGGCTGAAATGTACGAGTCCTACCATATATGAATGACAGCCCTAAACATTTATCTTTCAATTATATCATTCAATTCCCTCCCCTGTGCATTAAATATGTTAAAAGTCAGAAACTTAATTATAGTGTCAAACATTAGTTTAGGTATTTTTTAATCAACCTGTTCGTAGATGATATTACATATTTCTGGAGTAGACAAGACTTGAATCCAGGTCTCTTGACTTAGAGATAGAGATTTTATTTATGGATTTCTTCATGGATCTTCTCAGGAATACACAACCTTTCCTGTTGACTGGATTCCCTAGTATGTGGAAGGTACTGTATTATTTCTATATCAAACCTATGATGAGGTCATTCATTTAATTTACAGGTAGAGACACTACCAATGTACCACAGGAGCTCTTGACAGATCATTTTAAATGATGCATGATCTGCTTACAATTTTTCAAACTATCGCCTCATTTGCTTCATGGGTATTCAACAATCTGATTTGTCTTAACCAAATCCCATCATTAATTCACAGGTCATTAGATGCTATTAGGTGCTCGTAATTTGATGGCCATGTTTGTGACCACTCTTAGTAGCACTTGTTCTTGGCTTGGTATTTCTATACCCAGTCCAACCTATCTCCCTGCACCCCAAACCTCAGCCTGAGACTTGGCTTCATACTGAACTGTGAACTTCCTTTTCATATTTGACTTCAACTTGCTACACTTGGATCTCAAACTTGACCTAGCCTTAGGTTTGGAACGGGGCCTTACAGAACTTAGCATCATAGCTACGACATGGGCCCTTCATATCCGCCTACCACATCCATCCTCAATCCAAACTTTTCCTGTACCCAGTCTCTGGATAGCGTCACATTGAACAATTCAAGATAGAATACCTGTAATTTTATGTATAATTGAAAGGAATGTATAAATATCAAATCATGGATATTAGAAAATAAGCTTTCATTTTACAATAAAGGACATTTGTGACAGGTTAATAGGGAGTATTATTGTATACAGAAGTAAATGATAATATAAAATGACTCTAAACCTTTTTGCCAATAAACTTGAGGAGATGACAGTGGTGCAGGTCCAGGCACTTGTACTCATATGACAGACACTCTTAAATGAAGAAGCCATGGGCAGGCCATAGAATAACACAGTATAGAAAGAGTCTATTCAGTCAAACCAACTGAGCCAGGCTTCTGAAAAAGTAAACTATTAATTTGACTTATCTTCTCTTTCCCTATAAACTCACAAATACTTTCCTTTTGTTGTCGCGTTGGCAAAACTTTCTCTGAACCTCCTCAGACTGTCAAAAGACAGCAATGGACTTTTCCATTCCCATGCCAGTCAATCTCCTCGCCACTCTCTGCGATGTTGCCAGACTGCAGGGGCATTATTCAAATTTATTTCATTTAGATAGGATGTAATTGGTGGACAGAAGGCACTTTCAGAATACTTGCAGACCAGATTACAACTCAGGCCCAAGTGTACAAGGAACAGTGTCCTTAAACTCCTGAGCATCCTGCGACAGATATTTTAATCACTATAGCAGAATATGTCTCACAAACATCAAAATAGGATGCCACCATTGAAAATGGCCACTATGATCCATCTGCAATAAGTGATGGACACGTGAAGAGAGTTTTGACAGGCATTTCAAATGCCAGACTATAGTTTTATCTGATAATGGATTCTGTAAGCAGAAGAATACATGGTTAAGCAAAGATTTGTTTTGTTCTGATTTTTGATGGGACTTACCATCAATAAATAGACACTGTGGCCGATGCAGAAGAACCTTGTATTATGGATCTTCTCAGGAATACACAGCCATTCCTATTGATCGGATTGCTATTGTAGTGGAAGGTACATCAAACCTAGTGTGAGGTGAAACAAAAACAGAAATTGCTGGAGAAACTCAGCAGATCTGATGAAGACTTACTGGACTCAAAATGTTAACTCTGCTTCCTTCCCATAGATGCTGCCAGACCTGCTGAGTTTCTCCAGCAATTTCTGTTTTTGTTCCAGATATCCAGCATCCACAGTTCTCTGTTTTATTCAAGGATGAGGTGATTAATTTGATAAACAGAATTTTGCTGTTTGATGCAGTCATAAAAGCACCATTCCAATTTTACACATGAATGGCCATTTCTCTGCCCAGTAGTGGCATTGGACACAAATTCAACCTTTCCAAAAATAAACAGGGAGGTCATAATATCCATGTATTTTACTTAGAATAAACTTTCCTTTTAAGAAGTTACCATGTTTGAATTTAAAATGACGATTAAAATGCACAGTAATGTTTGCAAACTGGAAGGCAGGACAAAAGCAGCAGAACAACAAGCAAAAGTTTGCACCTCTTGATGCAGTGACTGTGGCCAGGCAAGAACACTTAATTGAACATGCAAAAATCAGAAAACCATCAATTCAAAAGGGGTGTAGATGTAAGTGCAGCAGACTGTTACCAGAATCAGATTATATTATCTTCTCTCTGGAGACTTTATACTCTATGCTACCACCAGAAAATCTAACAAAAACAAACTTTGAAATGGAAAAGCGCACAGGAATGCATTTGTTACAGTGAGTCAAATGCAAAGCAATAAGATTGATCTTTGGCCCAATGGCAAAATCAACACTGGAGCTGGATACAAGGTGAAAAGAAAATCACTAAGGCAGAATATCGACAAAATAAAGTCTCTCTGAGCCAAAATATTGAAAAAGAAGCATCTCTAAACCAGATTACAATTTAGTAATTTGTAGCATAGTTATGATACATATTAATAACTTAGATGAGGAAAGTAAATGTAGTGACACTAAGTTTGCAGATAACACAAAATTAGTAGGGAAGGCAAATGGTGAGGATGAGACAAAGGGAATATAGACAGGTTAAGTGAATGGGGAAAACTTGGCAGATGAAATATTACATGGGAAAATATGACCTTATGCATTTTAGCAGGAAGGATAGAGGAGCTGAATATTATCCAAATGGAGAAAGACTGCAGAAAGCTACAGAACAGAGAGAACAAAAACAGAAATTGCTGGAAAAGCTCAGCAGATCAGACGATAACTGTAGAGAGAAATCAGAGCAATGTATCAAGTCTAGTGACCTTTCCTTAGAGCCTCCTCAGAATAGAGGGATTTAGGAATCCTCATCCATGAATTACGAAAAGCTCACATCCATGTTCAGCAGGTAGTAGAGAAGGCAAATGGAATGTTGGTCTTTACTTCAAAGGGAATGAAGATTAAAAGTAGGGAGGTTTTGCTAAAATTATACAATGCACTCATCAGACCAGAGCTGGAATACTGTGAACAGTATGCCGCTTATCAAAGGAAAGATACAGTGGCATTGGAGGAAGCCTAGAGAAGGCTCACGAGGCAAATATTAAGTATGGAAGGACTGCCCAATGAAGACAGGTTGAGTAGATTGGGCCTGTACTCATTAGAATAACAGAAGCATGAGAGGTGACCTGATTGAAACAAACAATGCTCTGAGAGGACTTGACAGATTGGATACAGAAAAATTGTTCGCCTTTTGTTGGAGGACCTAGGAGCAGAGGGCATTATCTCTGAATAAGGTGTCACACATTTAAAACAGATTAGGAGGAATTTCTTCTCTCATTGGTGGTTTAGAGGGCTGTCAAGGCTGAGTCTTTACATATGTACTAGACTGAGATAGACAGATTTTTCATCAGTAAGGCAATCCGAGGGCAATGGGGAAAAGGCAGCAAAGTGGATTTGAGGATTGGCAGATCAGCCATGATCCCATTGAACGGTGAAGTATTCTTGATGGGCTGAATGGCCTCCTTCTGCTCCTATGTGTAATGGTCTTTGAATGCCAAACTGTAGCCCCAATTAGTTTGTAATGATAGTGGTAAAAACGGACAATCAATTTTCGACATTCATCATCTTTTTCTAAAATACCTGGAACATTTCGTGAACCAAATTGGTTTCAATGGTGAAAATAAATGCAAAAATAAGATGGTTGCATTGATCACCTGACAACAGCTTGAACCAGTTCATGAAACTGTCGATAACTAAGATCCAATCTGAAATAAATTAAGGTGACATCAAAATGACTGACTGAAACTAGTTACTCAGATCTGTATCCTCCATTTGATTTACACCTTTTTGGAAGCTTATTCCTGTTTATTCCTCACCATTTTGAAAAACAGCACCTGTTGATGAAACAAATTTAAGAAGCATCCATCACCAAGAACTCAGAAAGAAATTTTGTCACTGTTGAGGACACAAGACATTAATTTAACAACTAGTCCCTTCACTCTGAGGCTGTGCCATTGGATCCTAGTCTCCCCTACTAGTGGAAACATCTTCTCCACATCCATTCTATCCAGGCCTGTCAGTATTCTATAAGTTTCAATCAGATCCCCCACTCATCCGTCTAAACGCCATCAAGTACAGACACAGAGCCCTCAACTGCTCCTTATATGACAAGCCCTTCACTCAGAGGGTCATTCTTATAAACTTACTCATGACCCTGTCCAACATCGGCACATCCTTCCTCAGAAACAGGGCCTAAAACCACTCACAATATTCCAAATGCAGTCTGACCAGAGCCTTATGCAGCCTGATCAGTGCATCCCTGCTCATGTATTCTAGCCCTCTTGAAATGAATGCTAACTTTGCATTTACCTTCCTAACTACCAACTGAACCTGCATGTTAATCTTAAGAGAATATTGAACTAGGATTCCCCAAGTCCCTTTCTCCTTCAGATTTCTGGAGCTGTTCCCTGTTTAGAAAATAGTCTGCACCTTTATTCTTCCTACCAAAGTGTACAAGCTCTCACTTTCCTACATTGTATTCCATCAGCCAATTCTTTGCCCACTCGCCTAAAATGTCCAAGTCCTTCTGCAGCCTCCCAACTTCCTCAACACTACCTATCTTGTGCCTTCTGCAAACTTAGCAACAATGTCCTCAGTTCCTTCGTCCAGATTGTTAATGTATAACATGAATAGTTGTGCTTCCAACACTTTCCCCTGCAGAACTCCACTAGTCACCAGCTGCCATCCTGAAAAGGACCCCTTTATCCCTACTCTTCTGCCAGTCAGCCAAGCTTCAATCCATGGGCTAGTAGTTAATTAGCAGCTTCCTGCGCAACATCTTTTCAAAGGCCTTCTGGAAATCCAAATAGATCACCTCCGCTCTGTCTCCTTTGTCTAACTTGCTCGTTACATACTCAAAGAATTCTAACAGATTTGTCAGGCATGGCTGCCTTCTGATTGAGCATGCTGACTCCACTGTATTTTGCCCATACATTTCCAAATACTCAGCAAACTCATCCTTAATAATGGTCTCTAAAATTTTATCAACAATTAAGGTCAGGCTGGCCAGCCTTTGGCTTAATAAATATCAAACTGCCAATGCGAATGGCCCAGAATGCAATGCTTTACTAATCCCTTTGTACTGTTATGATCACAAGTGACGATACAACTGGACAAGTCAGATCCCAGACTGAAACCAGGCTCAAAATGTCATATTTTTGTTTTTGTTTAGTTAATTAATGTGATACCCAGTCACCAAGAAATAATGCCATGAGGTTGCAGATTTTCTTTAACAATAAAATAGCAGTTCATTGCACAAAAAAAGAGGTAATCATAAAAAAAAACTCTCTAAAATAGAAGCAAGTTAGCAAATTTTAAAGCACATAACCAATCAATTTCCAACCCTTTTCCATTGCAGAGACTTAATTCCAGAGAAATTACACTGCTATCTCAGTTCTTTAGCGTTCTATTTAAATGACTCCTGACAACTTCATTGCTGTGGACTGCGGAGACAAATCAATGAGTCTTTCCAGATTTGCAGACAGTTTTGTTCACAGATCTATAAGCCTAATCTTTTGCAGTTCTAATAACCTGTGGATTCGTAACAAAACTCTCCTGGTCTGTAACAACTTACGACCCTGCTACTGAGATCTCTCCACTGCCCTATATCCTTCCTAAACTAATCTTACTTCTAAACTCAATTCTGGTGTCTTCTGAGCTGATTTTTTTTAAAGTCTTGCTCATCCAGATCTTTCTAAACTGAAAATAAAAATAATGGTCTTACATGTTTACCCTACCTGCTGTAAACACAGCAGTATAAATGTCTTTCCATTGATGCCACAGGGGTCTGCAGTCACCTGCTTTCTAACATAATTCTGGATTCAGTCACTTTTCTGGAAGGAGTCTGACTATAAAAAGAAACCCTGCACAGGAATAACCAATACCCATCTGCATCTGTTCTAACATATATATATATATTATATGTATTGATCAATTGTTTGCCAATGGATTGCCAATGTCTTGGGTGACCACATAATGGACTTCTGCTACGATGGATCAGTCTGTCCTCTTTGTCTGTCTTGGTTTGTTTCAGTCAGCTGAGTGCAGGTTAATTTGCTAAACTTTGTCTGTTCTACTCTACCAGTAATCTCGACATAGGCATGGTAAGGTAGTTCTATGTCATGGAGTCAGAGAGATATACAGCATGGAAACAGACCCTTCAGACCAACTCATCCATGCCGACCAGATATCCTAAATTAATCTTGTCCCATTTGCCAGCATTTGGCCCATATCCCTGTAAATCCTTCCTATTCATGTACCCATCCAGGTGCCTTTGAAATTTTATAATTATACCAGCCTCCACCATTTCTACTGGCAGCCCATTCCATACACGCACCAGACTCTGCGTGAAAAAGTTGACCTTTGGGTACCTTGTAAACCTTTTCCCCCTCACCTTAAACCTATGCCCTCCTGTATTGGACTCCCCACCTTGGGAAAGAGACCTTGGTTGTTCACCCTAACCATACCCCTTACTTCGGTAAGGTCACCCCTTAGCCCCCGATGCTCCAGGGAAAATAGCCCCAGCCTATTCAGCCCCTTCCTATAGCTCAAACCCTCCATCATCAATTCTGGCAGCATCCTTGTAAATCATTTCTGAACCCTTTCAAGTATCTTTCCTATAGCAGGGAGACCAGAATTGCTTGCAGTACTCCAAAGGTGGCTGAACCAATGTCTTGTACAGCTGCAACATGGCCTCCCAACTCCTATACATAGTGCACTGACCAATAAAGGCAAGTGTACTGTTATAAAGGGGAGGTTGCTCCCCGCCCCAATAATTAAAACTGAAACACCCAGAGAGGAGCACCTTGCCTTATAATCTGTTAAAAGAAGCGTGAAAAGTGGTGTAACCTGCCTCTTTGCCCCCCAAATCTGTTAAGGGAGATGTTAAATGAAATAAACTCCTTTCACTCACTGTATAATCAACAAGTAACAATTCATTTGTCTAAGTCTAACAGGGAACAAATTAACTGAACTATTAACAAACCAAACAATTTCCCTCTAACCACCGACTATTCTCGAATAAATCAAAATTCTAATGGTATGCTGTTCCAATAAATACAAGTCCCACTTATATAAACCAAAATAATAATTAAAAAAATTAAAAGTTTGTCTCTCGAAATTACAGCCAGGATATGACTTCCAGAATGTTCTGTCCCTTCTCCATTGATCTTCAGTTAGGAATGCCATTCTCCATTGAATTCTTGTGTCAGGAATATTAACTAAGAGTGCTGCTGTACCTTTAGTTACATGATGGTTGCCCTGAGAGCTGAGAGAATTCTGTGACAGCCAGTGATTTTCTCTTTAGAGCTGATGGTTGTTAACTCTATCAGATGGCAGTTGCTCTCACACCAATTTTCAAATACCCTCTTCTTTTAAACACTTGATGACCAATCAATTTCTTACCATAGGATTGGTCCTAAGTTATCAAAACCATCAGATTTAAACTTAATTGTTTTTTGGCCTGTAAGTGCCTGGTTTAAATTAATTGGCTGATTCAAATTGGTTGCTTTAATAACAAAACACGACTACTGCCTGGATTGCTAATCATATAGCCTTTTGATACAAATATTTCAATTTCAGGAACTCTGTGCCTGCTGCTCGCAGATACTTTTTAAAAATCTCCAAGCCTTGAAAAAGCACATAATCTTTTAAAGGGACCAGGCACTCTTCCCCCTTATCATTTTACAAACAAATTCTAATGTCCTGCCTTTGAATCCACAAGTACCCTACCTAACTTCGCAACAGTACGAAATGCCTTCTTCACTAACTTTTCTACCTGCCACTCCACTTTCAAGGAACTATGAACCTGCACTCCAAGGTCTCTCTGTTTGACAAGACTACCAGGACCTCATTATTAAGTGTATAAGTGCTGCCCTGATTTGCCTCACCAAAATGCAGCGCTTCACATTTATCTAAATTGAATTCCATCTGCCACTTCTCGGCCCATCGCCCATCTGATCAAGGTCCCACTGTACTCGGAGATAACCCTTCTTGGCTGCCCACTACGCCACCAATTTTGGCGTCATCTTCAAACTTACTAACCACATCTCCTATGTTCACATCCAAATCATTTAGATAAATGACAGTCTTTAATTGCACAATGTGTATTGCTAGCAGTTAGAACCATGTCTTTCCAGGTAAAAAGTGTTGCTTTTCCCTGAATTTCCGGTTCAGACTGTTCGGATTATGTCTTCCTTTGCTCTTCAGTTACATCACAGACTAATTTACAATCACCGTTTACTCCACTTGAGTGAATAAATCATTTCGGTTGGCTTTTTCAAGCCAGTTTTAGAAAAATATACTTACTATCCAATTAGTAAAAAGCCGAACATTTGGTTTTGAGAGAATGTTAGTACTGCAGCAGGAATAGATGAATTAACATCAACTGAATGATGTCATCACCTATGTTTTGGCTAAACATGAAAAGAAAAGTTAGCTCTCAATTACTGATATGTGCTCCATAATAAATATACAAATGACATTGTATCTTTTCTTTATGTGGGAGGGAAGATTGGTGCAGGAATGTTTAACTTACAGAGCCAGATTTTTATTCAAGTCCACTTAATTACTTTTGATGAGCTGTTCCCATTCGTAAATAATTGAAGGACTAGAGGATGCAGATTTAAAGTTTCTGGCAAGAGATTCAGGGACTTGGAGGAGGATGGAGGTAAGTGAAGAAGAAGCTTCGAACTGCAATGACAGACAACTTCCTGTCTATGAAGGTAGTGGAAGCAGACTTTGTAAATGATTTTGAAAGGAAATTGCATGGCCAGTTGAAGGGAAATAAACTTATAAGGCCAGGAGGATAAGACAGGTGGATGGAACTGACAGGATTGCTCTCCAGAGAGTTGGCATGCAGTTGATGGGCTGAACGGCCTCCGCCATACCATATATGAGTCGTTACCTATGAGTAAAGAGCAGGGCAGTATCATTTATCAGATCTCTCTCCTACAGAGTCAGCACAAGATGGGATGAGTGGCATGGTTCTCTGCATTATTCTCTGATTCTATCATTCGAATCCCAATCATCAAACTGGGGAGACGTTCTACTCCATTGAACTTAGATATTCACTGCACAAGGAACATTACAAATGATTGAAAAGACAGGGGGAAGGGAAAGGGAAAGACCGGTTGATTGAACAGACCCATCCCATCACTTTGGACTCGAGTTGTCACTTTAATACTGGAAAGCCAACTAATGGTGCTGAACACAAGGAAACCAGAGACCAAGTGTGCTCCAGAAGTGAACTGTAGGAATAATTGAAGCAGAGCAGTCAGTGTTTAATGCAATATATAAGTGAGTAAATAGCTTGTCAGTATTATCTTACCTCTTGTTTCCCACGTCCTTATGTATGAATGTGAATCGTACAATGGCAAATTAAACATTTACCTCCTTTAAACTAATCTATCTGTTTAAGAGTTGCGCAAATCTAACAAAGTACATATGCCTTTATAAAGTGGGGTGGGTCCAAATTGCAGTCGAACAACGCTGGACATATTTAAATTGCATTTTTTTCTCCATCCCATCTATCATTTTAAGTTATCTGGGATTAAGAAAATTGTGCTAATAAACAAGGAACCTTAGATTTAAGCATGTATGGCTGTAAAAAAGTTAAAGTTACAACAACAAAAGTGATAACGTGATAACATGATATGCTTCACGAGAACAGAATGAAACAAAATTAATACCAAAGCACACAAAGCCACATAAAGACAGGTGGCCAAAACTTGGTCAAAGAGATTGAATTTAAGGATCATCTTAAGGAGGTCATAAAGATATGGGGAGACAGTACCCAAGTTCACCAACGTTTCATAATCTAATCATAGTTATACATTTTTCACATGTATCTTGTAGACTATTAACTACACACGTCCATGTCTGCACAAGATTTGTTTCCGTTCATCTCTGCCAAATTTAACATGTCAAAAATGAGGATCAGGTTCCCAAGATAGTGTCACTAATTATGCAGAAAAATGCAGTGGCGTTGTTTCACAGTTAATAACCCCAATTTTACATAAACCTTCTCAGTTAATTATGCCATGCATTCTCTTCATTCCCCTTCCCCCTTTGACTGCTGATAAATTCCATACCATCCTTTATCTCTGTTACTGGATACTGAGCTCTTTTAAAAAAAACTGTTGCATTTATGTAATGGTTTCCACAAAGACTGGATGTCTCAAAGTGCTTCACTGCCAATGAACTATTTTTGTACTTTTGAATTGTAGTCCCTGTAGTAATGAAGGAAATGAAACAGTCAATTTGCAGACAGCAGTCAGCAATAGATCAGGTAATCTGTTTTATGATGTTGGTTGAAAGCTAAACGTTGGCCAGAACTCCAGGGTAAATTCCTATTCTTCTTCAACATACAGCCATTGGAACTTTTATATTCATTCAAGTGTGTGTGTGTGTGTCTGTGTGTGTGTGTGGCTATCATTATGAAACATCCAGAGCAGCGCATGACCTCAGTGGTTAGCACTGCTGCTTCACAGTACCAGGGACCTGGGTTCAATTCCACACTTGGGTGAACATTCTCCCTGTATCTGGGTGGGTTTCCTCTGGGTGCTCTGGTTTCCTCGCACAATCCATAGATGGCTAGGCTAGGTTAGGTGGATTGGCTGTGCTAAATTGCTTACACTGTCCAGGGGTGTATAGGCTAGGTGGGTTAGCCATGGGAAATGTAGAGTTATGGGGATGTGGTGGATTTGGTGGGATGCTGTTTGGAGATCAGTGTGGACTTGATGGGCCAAATGACCTGTTACCACACTGTAGGGAATCCACATTTGTACACTGGCCTATCTGCAGCTGATGTGATGAAATGATAAATCCAAAACCAACAATTTGTATTTGCCCGGCACCTTTAATGTAGGTAAAAATACCCTAAAAATCTTCCCAGAAAGGCAATCAGATCAAAATTAACATCAGGGCCATTCCAAGACATGACCAAAGCTTGGTGAAAGACACAAGTTGTGAGAAGATTTTGAAAGGAGGAGGGAGATAGAGGTTTGGAGAATAAATTCCAGAACTCTGTGGCGAGAGACTTGAGTAGCAGCAAAAGGAAAGGAAATGGAAAATATGCAAGAGCACAGGGTGGGGCAAAAGCAAAAATCTCAAAGCATTAACGAAATAAGGAGGGACAAGCCCAAGAAAGGATTTGAAAACAAGAATGATGATTTTAAAATCGAAGCCTTCCTTGCTAGTATGGAAGAAGATGTAAGTTAGTAAGCACAGAAGCTAAGGGAGAAGAGGACTTAGTGAGATAGAGGAGACAGACAGCAAACATTTGGAGCAGCTCAAGTTGATGGAACTATTGACACATTTATTTGTGACAAATCTGCCACAGAGATTTTAGCTTCGTCAGTGCAAACATTTGTAGTGGAATGGTCACATCCCCTTCTCTGACCTGGAAGCTTCAGGTCCCACTCCTGGACTTAATTTTTCGGAAGGTGCATGCACAACGTGATCGAACAGGTTGGGTATAAAATCCCTCAGCACTGCAAGCTGTTCCAATGCATGCCAATGGCAGGTGGTAAGAATAGGAGAAATTCCTAATCGGGTATGAGATTGAAAATATCGATGCCTCCACCATCACTATTCTGTGACATGCCTGTAAAAGTGTACATTTCCACAGCAACTAGGGGTAGGTGGGAGATGGTAATTAACTGGATAGCTGGTGTGGACCAGGTTGGAGCCAAGATCATGGGGTTTCAGCAGGACTGGGGCCATCTCCTTGCCTTACCCAAGGTAGAGATTGTAGTGTTATGGATTGACCTGCCTTTGTTCAGAGATCTAAAAAAAGATTGTGAATCCTTTTGAATGATTGTAAAATTTCAATGTAAATGTGCCAGAAGGAAATAATTATTAAGTAATTTATACATCTTGCTAATAAAGCCTATTCAGTGAATACAGGAATTGTGCTTGTGGTATACAGATTTGCAAGATACATATGAATGATAGTCAACATGATTTACTCTTTCTCAATCATTTATTTATTTTGAATCTATTTCTCTTTGTTTCCTAGCTGTTTGAGATTACAGTGCCGATTTCCCAGGGACCAAAACCCATAACTATCAGTGTTGCAAACCACACAGGCTGCAGATGTATGTCAAAACTCGATTTCTTCAGACAGGTTCACTCCATCATCAGACGTTCCATATCTACATCCCAATCAGAGTAAGTTCAACGGTGGTTATTAACTTCACTGAGGCTATATTTTCCATGTACTGCCTTGCTATAAAAACAGAAATGCAGCAGATCTGGCACTATCTCTGTGGAGAGATAAACAGAGTTAATGTCTCAGGTCCAATTTTTTGACTCATAACTAATTCTGATTTTCATCTCACAGATGTTGCCAGACTTGCTAAGTTTCTCCACTATTTTCTGGTCTTATTTCAGATCTCCATCATCCACCATATTTTTCTTTTGTTTTTATAGCTCCCTTGCTCATGGCTTACACATGTCAGGAATTTGTCGGCACATTGCTCACAGTTTTTCAACATGCGTTATTAATGGGCGCTCTGGGATTTGGATGTTAGACTGTTATATTTAAGCCTTGGGTAAATCGAATCCATTTTTCAACACGTCGTACTAAAAGAGCACAGTGATCAACAATGAGAGGTTCATAGTAATTGTGGAATCAGTATCAATGTAATTTAGAAGACTTGATTCTAGGAAGTGACTGTCCTATCGCAACACCTGGAGGTGTGACCTCAAAAGCACCGCAGCTTATTGTATCTCATTTTCAGAATGCCATGTTCATTGGACAAAAAAAATCGTAGTTAGAGCAAATGACCACCAATCTGACAGGTTGCCAATTATCCAGTTGACCAATGATACAAATAAAACAAATAAAACAAAAAAAAACCTAGAATAAACCAAACTATCAATTCCCTCAGTTGATTTTTAAAAGTTGCCATTCATTAATCACTCTGTTTTTGTTCCTCATAGTTCTACAATGTAAACATCTTTCATGAATACATTGTATCACTCACCCAATTCTTATCCGATTTATACTCAGGTATAACCCTGAACTACAAAGGGCTATAGGCAATTTTTAAAACAATATTGAATCTGCCATATACTGCTGCTGTGGTACTGCAATATCAGGGCACTCAATAACAGGATATTACATGTATATGGGGAGGTGATGGCCTAGTGGTATTATCACTGGACTGTTAATCCAGGAAACCCAGATACTGTTCTGGGGATCTGGGTTCAATCCTGCCTTGGCAGATGGTGGAATTTGAGTTCAATAAATGTCTGGAATTAAGAGTCTAATGATGACCATGAATCCATTGCCCATTGTCAGGAAAAACCCATCTTGTTCATTAATGTCCTTCAGGGGAGGAATCTGCCACCCTTACCTGGTCTGGCCTACATGTGACTCCAGACCCACAGCAGAGTGGTTGACTCATAACTGTTAGGGACGGGCAATAAATGCTGATGTAGCCAGCAACGCCCTCATCCTGTGAATGAATTTAAAAAGTCATCCACAGGCAGAACAATAATTATTTTACAGTGTAAATGAGTGAGAAACAACAAATAGAAGTTTCTTGTGTCTAAAATAAGAAACAAATAAAAATTTTTAAATGTATTTTTATCTAAAACAATGTCTCTCCAATACCATTTTTGTACTCTCCAACAATGTAAAACTGTAATTAGTTCATTCTGCAGTTGTTTCCTTCACGTGACAGTGAAGCCATAAAAAAGACTCTTCGATACCTCTGAAACTGTTGATCGTTATTTGTGACAGACAAATATCTTGATTGATGGTTACAAACATTCGCAGCAGCTAATTTGTAGATTTTACGAATGTGCTTTCTGTTTACTTATCCAAAGCTTTGACACAGATTGCTGTAATGTGAAATGAAACCAAATATCTAATGAATCCTCTCTTCGTCAAGAGAGTTAGTTCCAAACTAACATTGTGCTTGTTGTAGTGAAGCAACAAAGAGAGAACCAGAAAAATGAGGAGGGATGGGATGCAATATTGCTGTGGGACATTGGCAAATTAATTTGTAACACTTCCCAACAAACTTTGATTTTCTACAATCTTAAACTTTGCAGTTATTGTTCACTAGATAAAGCTTTGTTAACAGAATGAAAAATGAATTTCACACATCCATGTGCTAACAGCACAGAAAATAATTTGCACGGAAATTATAATGTGGAAACAGTTTATTTATCCAAATAATTCTGTGCTGGTGGTTTATCCTATGCGTGGGCAGTAATACTAATGCTATGGATTAACACTGTTGTTACCTCCCTTTATTCTTTTCCCCTTTAACCAGCTGTCCATCCTGCACTTGAATACTGCCTTCTGGTAGTACACCATAATGCAAAGTCATAAGTCTATAAAATGTAGGAGCAGAAATAGGCCATTCTCCCCATTCAGTCTGCTTTGACATTCTGTGAGATTGTTGCTGATCTGATAATCCTCAATTCCACTTTCCTACCTTTTCCCTACAACCCTTGATTCCCTTACTGATTAAAAATCTGTGTCTCTTCATCTTGAATATACTTAATGACCCAGCTTCTAGAGCCTCTGTGGTTTGGAATTCCATGCTAAGAGAAAAGAAATCTCTCCTCATATATGTCTTAAATGGGTTGTGTGAAAATGAATCTCCTAACTCTGTCCCAAAACTCTTACATATAATTTAATATCCAGATTCATTTCTTCTAAACTCTTCAACAGCTGAGAAACTGTTTCTGTTTATTCAGTCCGATCCCTTTATAATACTTGACGAAATTGTCATATAAACATCCCTATTCCAACAATAAAGGTATTGAGACAAAAAGGTGCAGGGCTGGATGAACACAGCAGGCCAAGCATTCTGCTCCTATGATGCTGCTTGACCTGCTGTGTTCATCCAGCCCTGCACCTTGTTGTCTCGGATTCTCCAGCATCTGCAGTTCCTACTATCTCTGATTCAATAAAGGTATTGAGTTTACTTCATATTTCTATTTTCTTTATTCTTCTTCTCCACAGGAGGTGGGCATCTTTGGTTAGGCCAGCATTCATTCCTCATCCTTAATTGACCTTGAGAACGTGGTGGTGAGCTGCCTCCTTAAACTGCTGCAGTCCTTATTGTGTAGGAACACCTATAGTGCAGCCATAGTAACACAGAAGGAACAGTAATAAATTTCCAAATCAGAATGATGTGTGATTTGAAGGGTTATTGACAGATGGTAGAATTTCCTGAGTCTGTTGCTCATGCCCATCTAGGCAGTAAAACAGGTTTGTTACAGTGCATCTTACAGATGATGCATACCAGCCTGGTTCAGTTCTGCTCTGGTGCACACGATGTTTGTAGTGGAGTATTCAGTGATTGTAGTGCCGTTGTATATCAAGAGAGGTGACTATAATCTCTTGGTGGAGATGGCCATTGTCCAACATTTATGTGGCATAAATGTTACTTGCCACTCATCACCTCAAGCCTGAATGTGGTCCAGGTCTTCCTGCATCTTGACACAGAGTGTTTCATTATCTGGGGAGCCGTGAATGATGCTGAATGTTGTTTAATGATCACTGAACTTCCCAACCTCTGGCCTTACAACGGAGGGAAGCTCATTGATGAGGCAGCTGAGGATAGCTGGGCCCTGAGACATTCCCCTGAGGAACTCCTGCAGATAATCTTGGATTTGAATGGCCCACAACAACAACAGCCATCTTCTGTTGTTCCAGCCATGACTGAAACCAGTACTGCCTTAGCAGGACTCCAGCCAGTCGGATGGCAGCAGCTCTGTAGCCAGATGGATGAGGGGCAGATTGTTTAGGTGGCAGGAAGGCCACTCGTTGGAATTCCCATGACTCCTCACTTCCAAATGTGCCGGCCAGGGAATCATCAGAAATAATCCTGGATGTATTTCCCATGGATTTCAGGGTATTCCGCACTCCTTACAGAAGGCAAGAGGGCACCTAGCAGGTAGCATTTATACTCCATACCCACCTAACCCTGACCTGTCTAAAGTTAAAGGACTGCAGGGGGCGGCTCACCCTGCCTTGAGTGTATTGAGGCCTTTTGGACAAGTGCTGCTCACTCCATGCTGCAAGCCTGGCAACTTTCTTTGTGCAGGCTGGCGTTGGGCAAAATGATGAGAGATGGGGAGCTTCCCTTAGGGGCACCAGGACCTAAAAGAGGCACTTCCTCCCGAGGCCATACCACCATTGAACTCTTCCCCCACCCTGGCCTTTTGAATCCAGCCCATTTCCTCACCACGCCGCCACACCCAGGCCGCCCGAATCCCAGACTTTCCTGGCATCCTTGGTATGATGGAAATGTTTGCCTGGCAATCACCCCCAGAGACCCTGCTGCCATTACAAAGTTTGATTGGCTGGCAGCCCTCAGACAGGTGAGGTGGAGGGGAGGGGTGGGTTGCATTTCCTCCTGAGAAAGGGATGGGAGTCTCACTGCAAAGGAATCAGTGCTGCCCCCCAGAGGTAAATTGGTGTGGAGCAGTTGTTACTGGAGTCAGCAGACTTGCCCTGCACCAGCCTTATCCAGGGTTTTATTGAGGAGCTGAGGGGTCTATAGCGCCTGTAATCCATCCCCTGGAGTACACAATTCTGCTGAAACAAAAGTATCAGAATTATGGCAGTGATTAACCTAAAGTTGAGACATCGTAATTTTAAATACTTAGGGAGCACTGCAAGTATTGTCAGCACCCCTCTGTTTCTTCATGTATGATGTGGAGATACCGGTGTTGGACTCGGGTGGAAAGCTCCTGTTTTCTGCAGGATATTTATTTGGCATCCTGCAGAGTTACTGGCAGGTCCGACTTCATCCAATAAATGTGATGTTAACAGAGCAAATGTAAAGCTCAACATTAAAAAACAATACTGCGTGCCAGAGAACCGGAGCAAGTTTGAGTAGCTCATTACAGGGCATCATGCTCTGTGAATAGCTTAAGGAATTTTGCAGTAAGGGCCATAGCAAATGACCTTCATTGCTGCTGCAAATTTAAACACCTCTTGGGTTTCTTATCCATGTGGTTGCCAACGTTGAAATATACTTTTCAGTCAAAACTTTAAAACTTTTGTTTTAATATTTATTTGTTCCTGGGATGTAGTCATTGCTGGCAATGTCTGTGTTTGTTGGCCATCTCTGACATACCCTGAATTGAATGATTTCCAAAGCCACTTGGTTAGTGGTGATGTAATGGTAGTGTCATTGGACTGGTCGTATGGAGCCCTGTGCTAATGTTCTGCGGGAATGGCTTCGAATCCCACCACACCAGTTGGTGAAATTTGCATTCAATTAAATGAAATCTAGAGGAAAAGATGGCTTCATGGTGACCATAACTAATGTTGATTACTGTTTAAAAGCCCATCTGGTTCACTGATGCCCCTTAGAGAAGGAAATCTCTAAGGGGAGGTGATGGCCTTAGCGGTATTATCGTTAGACTGTTAATCTAGAGACCTGGATAACATTTTGGGGACGTGGGTTTGAATCCCACCACAGCAGATGATGGAATTTGAATTCAATAAATATCCGGAATTGAGAATCTGATGATGACTGTGAATCCATTGTCAATTGTTGGGGAAAAACCCATCTGGTTCACTAATGTCCTTTAGGGAAGGAAACTGCCATCCTTACCTGGTCTGGCCTGTATGTGACTCCAGACCTACAGCAATGTGGCTGCCTCAGCAATGCACATAATCCTGTGAGTGTATAAAATAAAACTTCAAGAGGCAGGGTGTGTTGGGAATTTGACTGGATGGCAGATTTTCTTCCCGAAAGGGCATTAGTGAGATAGATATGTTTTTGCAACAGTTGTTACTGGGATCAACTTTGTACTCTGGATTTATGCATTAAATTTAAATCCCACCTGCTGCTATTGTGGGATTTGAACAAATAGCTGAGGTTTCTGAGTGCTAGTGCTGTGACATTATCACCACATCATCATCACTTCTACTGGACAGTGATTTACTGATTAACAGATGTTTCAGTGTACCCATGCTTCTGGCAGTGTTTCTGTAAGTGAATCAGATTGTAAGGAAGCAAGACTAGGAAAGCAAAGTATTTTGTCAAAGACGTGAAACTTGTTAACTATTGATGTTCAGTGGGACTTAGATGTACTCCGAAAATGAAGTACTAGCATGCAAATGCAGCAAACAATTAGGAACGAAGTTGGTTTTTATTGCGAGGACACCAGAGTATAAAGAAGTCTTACTAGGCTTGTACAGAATTTGTATTTATCCATGTACCTGAATATGGCAGAGTTTTGATCTCTATATTTAAGAAAGCATAGGAACAGGAGTAGGCCCTCAAGCCTGCTTCAACATTCAATAAGATCATGGCTGATCTGTGGCCTAACTCCATATGCCTGCCTTGGGCCTGTTACCCTTGTTACCCTTGCTCAATAAAAAAAAGATCTATATCAGATTGAAATTTGAGAATTAGAATCATAGAATCCCACACTGCAGGAAGAGGCCGTTCAGCCATCGTGTCTGGACTCAACCTCTCAAGACGATCCCACCCAGAACACCAGTATTGACATCCTGCCAAGTTGAGTACTTATCCTTTATTCCAACTCTGTGTTTCCTGTTGCTCAACAAATTTCCTACCCGTTTCACTAATTTGGCTTCAATTGTGCAGATTTAGCTGACAGTGTCTTGGATGAGATTTTGTCAAAAGCCTTCTGCAAATCCATATAAATAACATTCATTGATTTATCTCAGTCACCAACTTTGCCATCTCTTCAAAAAGACTCTATGAGATTTGTCAGGCATGAGCTACCAGTCATGAATCCATGCTGACTGTCCCTGATTAACTGAAATTTTTCAAAGTGATCACTTACCTTGCCTTTAATTATACACTCCAACAAGTTCCCTACTGCAGATGTCAGGCTAACTGCTCTGTAATTCCCTGGTTTCTGTATGTCACCCCTCTTAAAGAGGAGAGTGACATCAACAATCCATGGGTACAATTCCCGATTCTAGGGAACTCTGAAGGATTGTGCGTAGGGCATCGGCAAGGTGCTCTCCTACCTCCTTTAACACACTTGTCTTGGAGATGGCTCAATAAAGGTCCACTGGTTTGGTTCCTGCCATGAGAAGGGTGTCCTAGGATAAGAAATTGAGTAAATCAAGCCTATATTTTCAGCAGTTTAGAAAAATGAAATGGTTTCATTGAACCATAAAATATTCTGTAGAGGCTTGACAGGATAGATACGAAGAAATTGATTCTCCCTGACTGGGGAACTAACAACACGGGAATACAGTCTCAGGTTGTCAATCATTTATGATGGAATAAGACATTTCTTCACTCAGGAGTTGCAAACTTTTGTGATTATCTATCCCTTGTCTGTGGGATATAGAACATTACACGGGCACAGTCTTTAGGATGTGGGCTGATCAGTTAGGACGGATATTGGACAAAATATCTTCCGTCAGAGTGTTGTAACTCTTTGGAATTGTGGAACTTATTGCTTTTGTGATGGATCCAGCTGGTGTACTACTGGACAAGTCAGATCCCAGACTGAAATTTGGTTTGAATTTTCCTTTATTTAATGAGATAATCTTTCACGGAAGCAAAAGAACGCATCTGCAGATTTGGTTTTAACAATGAAATGCAGAAGTTTATTATGAAAATGAAAGGAAGATAAATTACAACAATCCAAACTATTTACATGTATCATTATTTGAAAGATTTTGAAACACTGGATGAGTACAATCCTATCTATCTCAATTTCTCTTTTTACAGCACCCAAATACCAGCAAGAGTTTCCTTCTTTATCACATCTTAGGTTTGACTTGACCATTTCTTTCAATTCCTCAGCTTGAGAATTTGACATCCTTTTTTTTCACACAGCTGAGCTTAGATTTTGAGATAACAAGGTGTAGAGCTGGATGAACACAGCAGGCCAAGCAGCATCATAGGAGCAGGAAAGCTGACGTTTCGGGCCTAGACCCTTCTTCAAATAACCCCTTCAGAGTTCTAATGAAACACTGCGGTTCTAGAACTTCAAACTACAATCCTTACACTGAGGTCCCAATGTCCTAACTGTTCTGAATGATCTCCTTTCTTCAGGAGAAACTGTGTTCTTCCATCTAACTACAGCCAAATCTTCTACAAACTTAAACCAAAAGCTTTCAAAGCTAAGGAATCTTTCCCTAAGCAAGAAAAAAAATTCCTGACTCTTCTAAACTGAAAGCAAGCTAATACTTTTTAGACTAAAATACTTTTACTCAGTCTGATCATAAAACTCTCATAATACAAGCAAATGCCATTATTGCTCCAGAAATCTCTCTTTCATCCTCATTTTAAAAGATCATGGCTCCATGAATACTAACAAGTTAATTGTTAAATCCCTTCATTCACACAACTCTAAAAAGAATCTTAAAATATATATAAATTACATATCTTACTTCAGACCTGAATGGAAGATAGAGACAAAAACCTCGTAACGTTTTAAACAGTGCTAGGACTTTGCATTTAAAGTATTATAATTCAAAAGTTGGAAAGAGTTGGAAAGGCTGGATGGCTACTTATCATTTGGCTCAGAAGCAATGAGTTGAAGAGCATCCTTGCATGCTGTAAATTTCTATTGTTCTATGATCCAGATAAAGTTGAAGTGGAGAACTTGAAACACCCCCACCCTCCCCAACAGGAATTTGACCACTTTGTTTTTCTTATTGGAAATCAGAAAGTGTGTCAAGACAGTCAAGCCAAACTTGACCGTTTCACGCTATTGTTCCAAATCAAAATGACACAACTGTCACCCTTCATGTTTTATGGGTCCATTTTGCAAGCTTAACTTGCCAACATAGTGGAACAAAGGGCAGGGCAAGAAATTGCAGGCAGTGTGTGTAGTCTCCCAATTGACTG
Organism: Rhincodon typus; assembly: GCF_021869965.1. NCBI lineage: Eukaryota > Metazoa > Chordata > Chondrichthyes > Orectolobiformes > Rhincodontidae > Rhincodon > Rhincodon typus. The sequence goes on from NC_063334.1 coordinate 112,827,677, forward strand.
ACTTCCAAGTCTTTCAATCCATTAATTCTGTGCTGTTGGTTTATCCTACACGTGGGCAGTAATTCTAATGCTATTGATTAACACTGTTGCCACCTCCCTTTATTTCTCAAAACATTTCCCATCTACATTTTCACTCTATTCTCACTTTCCTGGCCTCTGATGTAGTGACCAAAATAACAAACAAGAGGCTTTGTTTTCTGAGAAACATATATAATGCTAGGTCTCTGACTTATCTGGTCTGAAAGCATTTTCTCCATTGCATCACTTCTAAAATTGTGTGCATTCTTACTGCTGGTTCCTGGGTGATAATGTCCAATGCTGATGCAAAAGCCTGAACTGTTTGTGCAACATAAAAGGTAGAACACTTAATCCCGTATGACAGAGCTCAAGACAATGAAAACAGCTTTCACCAGAGAGCCCACAATTGGTTTCATTGAGCCTCTTAAGTGATTTCATGGATCACAAGACGATGTGAAATCAGAAACTGATTATTTTAACCATTTACATTTTCCCAAAGAGGGCAACTTACCAATCTCAATTAACCAGATTCCTTTCTTCCTGACTGGCTACCTCAGTTATCACCAACAGGAACTCATTCATTTATGCAATAACTCTTCCTTTCCCATGCCCCAAATCTCTAAACAGATTCTTAATAATAATGAGTGCTTTAACAACACGTTGATGCCCTCTTGTGCCACAATGGTACTTGCAAATGTCAGAGAATAATATTTTTGCTTCACGCCATGAGCAGAATCTGGTGCAGAAGGAATTGATTGATTGGTTGATTGATTGTTTGATTTTATTGTCATGTGTACCAAAATACAGTGAAAGGCTTTGTTTACGAGCAGTACAGGCAGATCACAGCAAGCAAAGGATGTACAGATCAAAAAGACTTAGAGCCATACAGGTTACATTGCAGGTTACATTGTTTGAGGCTAGGATCCATTCAACAATCTGATAACAGCTGGAAAGAAGCTGTTCCTGAATCTGTTTGTGCGTGTGTGTTCAGTCTTCTGTATCATCTGCCTGATTGGAGAGTTTGTAGGCTGTCATTACCATGTGCGATGGGTCTTTGATGATATTGGCTGCCTTTCCACAGCAGCGAGCTGTGTAAATAGAGTCCATGGATGGAAGGTTGGCTTCTGTGATGGTCTGGGCTGTGCACACCACTTTCTGTAGTTTCTTATAGTCCTGGGGAGAGCAGTTGCCGTACCAGGCTGTTATGCACCCGGACAGTATGCTTTCGATGGTGCATCTGTACAAGTTGGTGAGGGTTCTTATGGACATGTCAAATTTTCTGAGCCATCTGAGGAAGAAGAGGTGTTATTGTGCCTTCTTTTTTGTTTCAATGCTTGGGTTCAGCAATAACCTGGAGTTTTGTTCCACCAGAATAGCACCCAAGAGGTGAAAATGAAACTTTATGCCATCGTCAGAAATAGGAATGTAGCCCCTTAAACCTGGCCTTCCATTCAGTAAGATTATCGTTGATTTATATCTTAACTCTGTCGCCCTGCCTTGATAGCTGTATCCTCATAGAATTCTTGAGGAGCAAAAATGCATCAGATTTAAAATTATGAATTCAGGAAGCATCCATTGGTTTCTGTGGAACAGTTCAACATTTCTACAGTTGCCTCAATGGGCTGAATGTCCTGTTTCTGCTGCACCTAGCAGTACAGACTTGATACGCCAAAGGGTCTCTTCTGTACTTGTATGATTCTATGATTCTACACCTTTTGGCCTCCCCAGTGTGTGTGTGTGTGTGTGTGTGTAAATGTGTCCGTGTTTTATGTGTGTGTGTGTGTGTGTGAGAGTCAGCGTGCGTGTGTGAGAGCGTCTGTGTGTGTGTGTGTGTCTGTGTGTGTGTGTGTGTGTCTGTGTGTGTGCGCGCGCGCGCGAGCGTGTGTGTGTACACACACGTACATGTGTATTTTTTTTAGTTGAGAAAATCATGTATTTGGCTCCTTGATTCTAATGAACTAGTAAACTACATTTTTTATTGGAGTAAAATATAAATCCTTGCTAAAAATGTCAAAACACTTTTGTTGTGGCCAGCCAAGGAGTTTAAAAAGAGGGGAGCTATTCCAAAGCCCTCTTTGCCTGTCCCTGTGATGACTGACCTACTTTAGACCTTGGATGGAAAATCCTCAATTTTAAAATTCTATCCAGGGCTGCCAGTGGGTTGGGATTCAGGCCGAGCAAACAGAATTTGGGAAATTCTCATCTGTGAATTACAAAAAACTAGTATCCAAGTTCAGCAGGGGAGAGGGAGGGCAAATGGAATGTCGGCCTTTATTTCAAAAAGGATTGAGTATAAAGATAGGAATTTGCTAAAACTATACAAGGCAGGAGTCTGAACAGAGCTAGGGTACTGTGACCAATCTTGGGCCTTTGTCTAAGGAAAGATATTTTGGCATCAGAGACGGTCCAGAGAAGATTCACTAGGCTGATACCTGATGTAGAGGGACTGTCTTATGAGGTGAAGTTGTATCAGTTGCATCTGTACTCATTGGAATTTAGAAGAATGAGAGATGACTTTATTGAATCATACAAGACTCATTTGAGACTGACATGTGGAATGGTTGTTTCCTGTTGTGGGAGAGTCTGGGACCAGAGGGCTTAATCTCAGTATAAGGTGTTGTATATTTAAGACAGAGGCGAGGAGGAATTTCTTCTCTCAAATGGTCATGAATCTCTTGAATCTTTTGGCTGAGAGGGCTGTCGAGGCTGGGTCGTGAGTATATTTAAGCCTGTGACAGACAGATTGTCAATCAACAAGATAATTGAGGGTTATAGGAAAAAGACAGGAAAGCAGAATTGAGGATTGTCAGATTGGCCGTAATCTCACTGAATAGCAGAGCTTGATAGGATTGAATGATCTACTTCAACCCTATGTCTCATGGTGTTTGGAGGGAGCTCATTGACAAGGTAGGCTGCGTGAGAAATACACCCCTTAACTCAAGCACTATCGCAAAAAAACTTAAAAGAAAAGAATAAAATATGAAATATTCCTCTATCCCATTCGCTTACATCTCCTCACTCCTTCTCACAACCCATCCTCCACCCGGGCTAACACATGCCACTTAATGGCCTCTAAACAGTCCTCATGTCTCCTAAAATTCCTATACCCCTCTAAGAATCTCTACTTATCTGTGGCGCTTCTCACCCTGCCAATGCCACCCCATGTTCTTCTACCATCCCTCATGGACACTCTTATCTGCTATGCCAACATCCACCCAATATCATTTCACCCCTTCACCTACCATGTCAAATCACCCAATATCCATAAGTAACCATCCACACAAGTGAAAAAATAAAGTTGTCCAGCTAAAATGCTAGGCATTGCAGACAACACTATTTGAGAACAAAAACAAAGTTGCTGGAAAAGCTCAGCAAGTTTGGCAGCATCTGTGAAGGAAAAAACAGAGTTAACGTTTCGGGTCCAGTGACCCGTCCTTAGAACTATTCTGAGGAAGGGCCATCAGACCCGAAACGTTAACTCTTTTTTCCTTCACAGATGCTGCCAAACCTGCTGAGCTTTTCCAGCAACTTGTTTTTCGTTCCTGATTTACAGCATCCGCAGTTCTTTCGGTTTTTAACACTATTTGAGAAAATGTTTCTCATTCATAAAGATACATGTTGATAGGTCTAAGGAGTTTATACACCATTAACACACAATCTTCTCCACAGTTTACAATTCCAAGTGGCACATAGAATGCCTACAGTGTAGCAGGAGGCCAGTTGGTCCATCATGTCCACATAAACCATCTAAAGAGCATCCCACAACCCTACATTTATCATGGCTAATCCACCTAGCCTACACATCCCTGAACACAATGGGCAATTTAGCATAGCCAGTCCACCTAGCCTGCATATCTTTGAACTGTGGGAGGACCACCAGAAGGAAACTCACACAGATAGAAGGAGAACACACAAACTTCACACAGACACTCACCCAAGGCTGGAATTGAACCTGGATCCCTGGGACTGTGAGGCAGCAGTGCTAACCACTGAACCACCATGCCACCCTTAGCAGCATAGTATTTAAATTGGTACAAGCATAAGTTAGCAACAAAAAGTGGGTTTCATTTCAAAATAACAGGAAGATTTACACAAAAAAGTAGTATTCACCCTCAATTCACCCTCCACAGGTTGCTGCGTGGTTCTGAGAGGCAGGAGCAGCTCTTCGCCATTCCTTCACATTTTGTTTCTGGGAGTGGCTTTTCTCTGACTTTTCTCCTCATGGGAGAATTTTCCTTGATATTTTGGGGTCTTTCAATGGCAAACTCGCCTACTGCCCCTATGTACTATGGACATTAATCCAAAGGGGCACCGCAGCATCTCCTGATAATTCAAACAAAATTTGCTACGAACAGACTTGGTCTTGCCTCCAGGTTACAGGGATGTCAAAATCAGGTGTAAGTGATGGCAGCTGACTTTTTTTAAATGGCTCCATGCCCCTGCATAACACAAACTAGGGGCCAACATCAAATCCAACTCCCCTCCCCCCAATGGACATAAATTGTGCCAGCTTAGGGAGCAGGACTTAGGATTCATGAAGTCTTCCAAATTTTCACCATATTGGGGATATTCTCCATTGTGACCTTTCTCTGTCACCTTCTCTGGAGCTACAACCCTTGAAAACCTCTGCACTCTAACCATTTTCTGTCCCTTGCACATCCACAGTTTTCACAAGTGGTAGTTTCTTCAGCTGTCTTGGCCCTAAGCTCTCCCTGAATCTTTCTACCTCTCCTCTCGAAGATGCTGTTGATGCTCCTTAAAATCAACCTCATAAGCTTTCGGTCATTTGCCCAATGCATATGTCCCTGTGGCCATTTGTTCCAAATATACCACTACAGTGAAACACCTTGGGATGTTTTACGACATAAAAGTTACTGAATTGACCCAAGTTGGTGTGGAGTGCACCTTACCTGACATTGGTATTTGAAATGGGCTGAACCATCTTATGTAATCACCAAAGTGGCAAAGCATGAATTGGTCTTGCTCCCAATATGGGCCACAGACCTTGAATTTATTTGCCCATCCACGTGGCATGGCCTGAATTGAAAAACACCTTAGTGAGGTAATCCAGCAGCTCTGAAAGGAGCAGCTCATTTTTCAGTTGTCATTTATCACAGCTCTGTTCGGACAAAATTTATGACTTTGGTTTCCAGCAGAGGAAAGACGGTTAAGTGTGGGCAAGGTTGGGTTTCTCATTAGCCAGCTTCCTGCAAAATGTTTGCAGTGTAAAACTACAAACACTTGGAAAGGAGCAGCTTAAGTAGTTTCCTGCCAGAGACGCCATTCACAGTGAAGTGCTAATGTGTTGCTGCCGTGTTAAACAGCATATAGCACTTGCCAACTTATTTTGCGATGGAGGAGATGCCAAAGAGTCTGGATAGCTAAGGAAGTGCAGTTTATTAAAGGAAGATAAACATGGAAATGGTTTCCGTATTGTTTTCTCGATTTGTTCAACACCATTTATTTTGTGGTTCCAGTCTTGGTTTTGTGCACAGGTTTCCAGTGGATAACTAACTGAACTGTCCTCCCATTTCCTTCTGGGTAATCATAAGGAGAAAGTAGAATATTCATTTCACTACAGAAAAAGTAATATTCAAGCAACAATTATGATGAAGCTACAACACTCTCTTCAATCAAAATATCTACACTTTTTATTCAAAATTTACATTGTCCCCCATGTCTTGTATTATTTTGGTAATAGTTGCTTTATGAGTGTCGTTAACAGGGCCAGCATTAATTGCTCCAATCCACATCAGCTCAAATGAGGATGAGGAAATACAGCAAACAGATATGAGTCGCTAGCTCTTTGAGATCACATGAAGAAAAATGATTTCATCCGCAGGATGATAGGGTTCTGTAACTCAATGCTTCAAAAGTTAGTAGAGGCACCAGCCCCAATCCATTCAAATGGTGTCTGAAGGATTAAATGCTAGGACAGTGAGATTAGACTGGCTGGCACAGACATGATGGGCCAAGTGGTCTTTGACTGTGTTAAAAACGTTCTATGTCATGTTCCAGCCATGCTGAAAAATTGAAAAGTGTCAGCAAGAGAAGGGAAAGGACAATGCAACTATGAATCAAACATTGAAACATTGAAACATTCGAGAATGATATGTCCACAGAATCAGTTTGGGTTGAGGTCAGGAACAAGAAAGGAGCAGTCACTTTGTTGGGGTTTTTTTACAGACCCCCTAATAGTTGCAGAGAAGTGGAGGAGAGGATTGGGAGGCAGATACTGGAAAGGTGCAGAAGTCACAGGGTTGTAGTCATGGGTGACTTCAACTTTCCAAATATTGATTGGAAACTTTTTAGTTGTAATTAGATGGAGCGGATTTTGTCCAGTGCGTTCAGGAAGGATTCCTGACACAGTATGTAGATAGACCAACACGAGGAGAGGCCACTTTGGATTTGGTGCTTGGCAATGAACCGGGCCAAGTGTTAGACCTGTTGGTAGGAGAGCATTTTGGCGGTAGTGATCATAACTCTGTTTCTTTTACAATAGTCATGGAAAAGGATAGGTACATACAGCAGGGTAAGGTTTATAATTGGGGGAAGGGTAATTACAATTCTGTTAGGCAAGAACTAGGTAACATAAAATGAGAACAAATGCTGTCAGGGAAGAGCACTATAGATATGTGGAATTGTTTAAGGAATGCATACTGTGTGTGCTCGATAAGATGCGGTCGAGTGAGGGATCTTTGGTTCTGAAGAGAGGTCGAACAACTAGTTAAGAGGAAGAAGGATGCTTATATAAGGTTTAGGAAACAAGGATTGGAAAAGGCTGTAGAGAGATACAAGTTAGCCAGGAAGGAGCTGAAGAAAGGGCTTAGGAGAGCTATAAGGGGGCATGAGAAAACCTTGGCAGATAGGATCAAGGAAAACCCCAAGGCTTTTTACACATACGTGAGGAATAAGAGAATGACCAGAGAAAGGGGAGGGCCGATCAACGATTGTAAAAGGAATTTGTGCACGGAGCCTAAAGAGATAGGAGAGGTCCTTAATTAATACTTTTCTTCACTATTCGCAAATGAAAGGGACCTAGTTGTAGGGGAGGACAGTGTGAAACAGGCTGGTAGGCTAGAAGAGGTGGATGTTAGTAAGGAAGATGTACGAGGAATTTTGAGGAACTTGAAGATACATAAGCCCCCCAGGCCTGATGGGATTTATCCAAGGATTCTATGGGAAGCAAGGGAAGAGATCGCACGGCCTTTGGCGATGATCTTTTCCTCCTCATTGTCCACGGGTATAGTGCCAGAAGTTTGGAGAGAGGCAAATGTCATTCCCTTGTTCAAAAAAGAGAATAGGGATAACCCCGGAAATTAGAGGTCAGTTAGTCTTACGTCAGTGGTGGACAACTTATTGGAAAGTGCTCTGAGACATAGGATTTATGATCACTTGGATAGGCACAGTTTGATTCATGATAGTCAGCATGGATTTGTGAGGGGTAGATCATGCCTCACAAATCTTATTGAATTCTTTGAAGAGGTGACCAAGCACGTGGATGAAGGTGGAGCAGTGGATGTGGTATACATGGATTTAAGTAAGGCGTTTGATAAGGTTCCCCATGGTAGGTGCATGCAGAAGGTAAGGAGGCATGGGATAGGGGGAAATGTGGCAGATTGGATTCGGAATTGGCTGACCCTGAGAAGACAAAGGGTGGTAGTGGATAGAAAATATTCAACATGGTGCTCAGTTACGAGTGGTGTACCACAAGGATCTGTTCTGGGTCCTCTTCTATTTTTGATTTTTTTAAATGATTTGGATGCAGGAGTGGAAGGGCTGATGAGTAAGTTTTCGAACGATACGAAGTTGGGTCAAGTTGTGGATAGTGCGAAGGGCTGTCCTAGTTTACAAGGGGACATTGATAGGATGCAGAGTTGGGCTGAGAAGTGGCAGATGGAGTTTAACCCTGAAAAGTGTGAGGTGATTCATTTTGGAAGGACAAACTTGAAAGCAGAATACAGGGTTAACGGAAAGATTCTTGGCAGTGTGGAGGAGCAAAGGGATCTCGGGGTTCATGTCCCAGTTCCCTGAAAGCTGCCACCCAGGTGGATAGAGTTGTTAAGAAGGCGTATGATATGTTAGCTTTCATTAATAGAGGGATTGAGTTCAAGAGCCATGAAGTTATGCTCCAACTATACAAAACCCTGGTTCGGCCACATCTGGAGTATTGTGTCCAGTTCTGGAAAAGATGTGGAAGCGTTGGAAAAGGTGCAGAAGAGATTTACCAGAATGTTGCCTGGAATGGAGGGAAGCTCTTACGAGGAAAGGTTGAGAGAGAGCTAGGGCTTTTCTCTTTAGAACAACAAAGGATGAGCGGTGACTTGATAGAGGTGTACAAAATGATCAGAGGTATAGATAGAGTGGACAGCCAGAGACTTCTTCCTAGGGTGGAAGTAGCTATTATGAGGGGGCATAGTTTTAAAGTGAGTGGACGTAGATATAGGGGAGACATCAGAGGTAGCTTCTTTACTCAGAGAGTCGTAGGGGTGTGGAATGCATTGCCGGAGAGGGTAGTGGAGTCGGCCTCAGTAGGGGCATTTAAGCTGCTATTAGATAGGCATATGGATAATAGTATAAGGTAGGGGTGGAGGTTAGATAGACCTTGGGTTTAGGGTAAAAGTTTGGCACAACATCGTGGACCGAAGGGTCTGTACTGTGCTGTACTGTTCTATGTTCTATGTTCTGTGTTCAATTGAAACATGTTTGTAGAGGGGGTGCAGATGGCTGCAGAAATGAACCTGACTGAATTATAAGTGAAAAGTTCCCACCGTGGCAAGTTGGGAAATTTAATTAATTGAATCTAGTCATTTTGTGGGCCAGCACCAGATGAATTAAACAGGAAAGTGCTGGAGTCCAATAAAAATTGCTAATATCCTGAAACACACAATGGCTCCATCCCCAAACAACCTAACGGTTTGTTCGTCCTAAAGAACAACTGGGAATAGTCAATCGGTGCGAAAATACAACACCACCTATATCCTGACCACAAAAATTAAAATGACGACAATGTTCCCCAACACTTTTCCCAGTACTATTTTATTTGTGGCATAGATCATTCTTTTATGTGGCTTCGTGTTCATTTTTCCCTCTCAGAAATTCAATTATAGAGAGATGTAAATTGCATTTTGGTGACTAATTTTGGAAGTAAACTGAGACTAAGTTAATTACCTCTGCACCAAATCACACAAAGTTAAGCGATGTGTTGCAAACTCAAAAGACAGAGGTGTCTGTGTACCTGAAAGAATGAAGTGTAGATCAACCACCCACTGCTAAGGCACGTAAATAACTTCTTCTGAATGATTAAGCTCTTCCCTTTTGTTCTTTGTAATAACTTGTTTTAAAATGACTTGGCAAGGAACTTTAATCGTTTTCTCTTCACCTTTTGATCTGCTTTTGCACCTTTCTCACACGTCCAAGTGAGATTGTGTGTGGAATCTTATGCCGTCTCTTGTGAGGCATTTCGAGGGGAGACGACTGGTGGCCTGTCACTCTCTGGTCTCTATCCTGATTAGATAAATGGCAGGAAAGTCTGTGGGCAGTCATTCCCACCCATTGCCAGCTGAGGTCCTTGAGTGGACATTATGTTTCTTTTTTATTCATTCAAGGGGTGTGAACATATTGGCAAAACTGTCTGAAGTATATTGATTAAACCAGAACAGTTGAATAAAGAATTAGTAGGGAAGGACCAAATAAGAGTTGGCTCAGTTAAGAATTCTATATATGAATGCACAGTACATACGGAATAAATTAACTGAGCTGCAGGCGTGAACTCAAAGTGGAGATTATGATGTAATAGCCATTACTGAGACATGGCTACAGGATGGTTGGGATTGAGAACTAAATATACCAGGTTATAAAGTTTGCAGGGCGAAAATGGCAGCGGAGTGTCATTAACAGGACTAGCATTAATTACTTCCAATCCACATCAGGTCAAATGGGGATGAGGAAATATAGCGAACAGATATGAGTCACTAGCTCTTTGAGATCACAATTAAGGAAAATAGCCTTAATAATTAGAAACAAAATTACTTCAATGGTGAGGGAAGATATAATAAGGGCAAGACGTTCATTGGAGACTGTACGGGTGGAACGAAAACAAAGTTGCTGGAAAAGCTCAGCAGGTCTGGCAGCATCTGTGAAGGAGAAAACAGAGTTAACGTTTCAGGTCAGGTGACCCTTCCTCAGAACCGTGTTTCAAAATGGACCCGAAATGTTAATTCTGATTCTTTCTTCTCAGATGCTGCCAGACTTGCTGAGCTTTTCCGGCAACTTTGCTTTTGTTCCTGATTTACAGCACCCGCAGTTCTTTCGGATTTTATGTTGTATGGGTGGAACTGAGGAACAATAAAAAATCTAAAACCGTAATGGATGTTAAATACAGACCCCTGGTAACAGCTCGGAATTGTTAGCTTATATAAATGCAGAAATTAGGCAAGTGTGTAGCAAAGCCAGTGTAGTATTAATGGGAGATTGTTAACTTTAACATAGATTGGGAGAGGCAGAGAAACACCTGTCAGAAAGGTAGTGAATTTCTGGAGTATGTCTGGGATAGTTTCCTGCAGCAATATGTCCTGGCTGCTACAAGCGGACAAGCAATATTGGATTTAACAATGAGCTAGATTTAATTAGTAACCTAATCGTGTGTGAACATTTATCAAATAGTGATCATAACATAACGGTCAAGTTCAATGTAGCGTTTGGAAACAAAAAGCATGAATCAGCTGCGAGAATTTTAGATTTAGGTAAGGCTGACATTGACAAGACAAGACAGAGACTGTCCACGGTAAATTGGGAAAATTTCTAATGGATAAAACAACTGAACAGTAGAGGATATTTAAAGGAACATTTAACATAATACAAAACCAGTTTATAACCCTGAGAGGGAAAAGCTTAACATCACAGAAAAAGAAGAGCCATAGATAACTAAAGAGATAAGAGACAGCATAAAACTAAAAGAAAGGGCTTACAAAAATACAAAACAAAAGAACAGATCCTACTGAATGGGAAAGATACAAAGACCAACAAAGAGCCACAAAGCAGCTTATGAGAAGTACTAAAAGAGAGTATGAAGGCAAACGTTCCAGGGGCATCAAAATCAATAAGAAGAAATTTTGTAGTTGCCATAAAGGGAAAGTGAGTGGTTAGGAACAATGTTATCCCACTAAAGGCTGGAAGTGTGGATACTGGCAATGACTATGGGGAAATCGCAAACATGTTACATTTCTTCAGTACTTACAGTTGAAAAGGGAGATAGTTTGCTGGAAGTCTCAAAAAAATTAATAGTGGATCAGGAACAAGGACTGAATAAAATTAACATTAAGTAAAACTAGTGATGAGGAAACTAATAGAATTAAAAAGTGATAAATCCCCAGGACCTGATGGTTTCCATCCATGGGTGTGAAAGGAAGTAGGGGGGCATATTGTAGACTCCTTAACTATAATCTTTCGGAGTTCCCTAAACATAGGAGTCATCCCTCTAGGTTAGAAAATTTCACATCTCACTCTGCTTTTTAAGAAGGGCAAAAAAGGAAAACCAGGGAATTACAGACCAATTAGCCTAAAATTTGTGATGGGGAATTGCTGGAGTTCATAATCAAGCATGGGGGTAACTGAACACCTTGAAAGTTTTCAGCTAATCAGGAAGAGCCAGCATAGATTCATGACAGGTAGGCCATGGCTGACAAACTTTATTGAATGTTTTGAAGAGGTGACTGAGGTAGTGGACAGGGAACTGTCTAAGGATGTTGTTATATAGACTTTCAGAAGATATTTGATGAAGTCCCATATAAGAGACTGTTAACAAGGTAGAAGCCTATGGAATTGAAGGCGAATTACTGATATGGCTGTGAAATTGGTTGACTGGCAGGCAACGGAAAGTAAGGATAATGGGTAGGTGCTCCAGTTGGCGGGAAGGGAAGAGTGGTGTCCCACAAGGATCTGTGTTAGGGCCTCAATTATTCATATTAATTATTAATGACTTGGATAAAGGCATAGAAAATCATTTATCCGAATTCGCTGTCAATGCAAAATTAGGAGGCACTGTAGACAGTATAGATGATAGCATAAAATTACAAATCGGATATTGACAGACAAAGTGAATGGGCAATACTGTGGTAGATCGAGCTCAATATAAGACAGAAAAAGGATGGATCAGGGTATGTTCTAGATGTTATGAAATTAAATACAGTGGATGGCCAGAGAGATTTGAGGATTCGGGTTCATAGATCTTTAAATATCATGAACAGGTGCAGAACATAATCAAGAAAGCTAATGAAATCCTGGCCTTCACATTTAGAAAACTGAAATACAAGGATACAGAGGTTATTCTGCAGTTACACAAAACCCTGGATAGACCCCATTTGGAGCACTGTGAGCAAATCTGGGCACCATACCTTAGGAAGGATATGTTGGCCTTGAGGGGATACAACATGGGTTTACAAGAATGTTTTTTGGACTTCAGGGGTTAAGTTATGATGAGAGATTATTCAAATTAGGCCTGTTTTCTCTAGTATTTAGAAGGTTAAGTGGGGATTTGATCAAAGTCTTCAAGATATTAACAGGAAAGACAGGGTAGAGAAAGATAAACTATTTCTACTGGTTGAAGATTCTGGAACTCAGGGGGCATAGCCTGAGAATTAGGCGAAGTTTGGGATCACTTCTACACACAAAAGGTGATAGATGCTTGGAACTCTCTTCCACAAACGACAGTGTCTGCTGGATCAGTTGTTAATTTTAAACCTGAGATATGTTTTTTTTCTGTTAAACAAAGGTATTAATGGATAAGGGCCAAAGACATATAGAGTTAGACTACAGATCAGCCGCGATCTCATTGAATAGTGGAATAAGCTCAAGAGGGTGAATGGCCTATGTCTGTTCCTGCTGTTCCAAGGCCAGCATTCATTGTCCATCTCTACTTGCCCCTAATATGGTGATATCCTTAAGATGCAATGAGTGCACATTTAAAGGCCCCTTGCTGCTATTGTTGGTATTAACCCCACAGCAGGCACACCTCTCCCCAAGCAGGAGCATGACATGCAAACCTGTGCTGATTGCCTGAGGTCTCCAGAGTAAGGGTCCCTTGTTTAAATACACCTTGGGCCCGATCGAGGAACCTGACACCGCAAGCCTCACTGGGGTACTGCATTGAAATTCAATCCCTACTATTCCCACAGTCATCACAAAAGTTTTTAAAATCCACCAAAATACACAATGTCCTCAATGTACCTGTCTGATAAAGTCTGATTAACAAGAAACTGCGGCCAGGTTTCTGTGTTTAAAAAGAATTACTATTTATTACAAATATGTAGATTCTGAATAGAAGTAAACATCTATAAACAGTTGACATACAATTCTGCTAGTTCAAACTCTGAACCCCTTCAGTTCTCTGATCCTTTCTTTCAGTTTCCTTCACAGGAGGACACAGAGTGACCAATTCATAACTTATGAAGTCTCTGACCTATTGGTTTAAAGCAACAGCTTATAGCAACTTCAGGCTTTAGATGTTTTACTGGAGACAGACATATCATCTGCCCTTCCAGCAGTCTGAAGGCTTCTGCCTGTATTGTTCACATCCACAAGCTGTCCAGCTGCCCAGGAGCCAATCAGATCGTTGTTGTCAGGTTGATGGCCACTAGCATCCGCCACTTGTCACAAACCAATCAGGAACGTGTTGTTGGCTGAACCTCACTTTATGTACACACTACTGGGGGTGAGGGAAACAGTATCATGGGATCTGTCTGGATCACATCTGCTATTTGACTTTTTAACTGTGGTGTGTTTGATCACAGTTTGTCTCTTACCCGTATTTGCCTCATGTTAATTTGGGGTATTAGAATATAAATTATATCTGTCTTTTCACAGTCTAAACTTATTTTCAACAATAAACTACTTTTATAAGTGTAATTTGTGATAAGTCATTATTTTTGTCGAATAAAGAGAACTGGTTGACTTGTTTTGTTGGGAAGGTTGGATGATCCTCGAGCACCTGTCGTCCTAGTGTCTTCAAAAATGTTAAGGATTCAATCAAATTACTTCATCTCCCTAACTTACCTGTCATTGAAAGCAAATTAACAGAAAACAATGGCCTGGTGTCTATACTTAACAAGAAGTTACCATTTATTACAAATAAAACAGTCCTAACCAGCCAAACAAAATATGAATGATCAACTTAAAATTTTACTTCTTCCTAAATCCCTACACACACACACACGTACACACACACACACACACGCACACACACACACACACACACACGTACACACACACACACACACACATACACATACACACACACGTACACACACACGGACACACGTACACACACACGGACACACACACACACACACGTACACGTACACGTACACGTACACACACGCACACACACACACGTACACACACACACGTACACACACACACGTACACACACACACGTACACACACACACACGTACACACACACACACACACACACACAGAGACACACATAAATGCATGCTCTCTGGTCTTCGTCTTGCCACATCCTTTTAGTTCTTTACTGCAGACACAGGTCAGTTGGCACACTAATTGTTTAGTCTCTCAGTCACTTGTTAGAGGCAGCAGCTTATAGGCAAGTGGTGTTTGAGAAGACCAAGCTAGCTTCCAATTGTTCATCCTTTCCTTGAATGGATAGAGAGAGAGAGTGAGAGATGCTGTCTTTCTCGAGTTTGGAGTCTGCCCCTGCATTGTTCACATCCACCTTGTCATGCTGATGACTCCTGACTGAAAGAACTGGTCCTTTTTGAAAAACCAATCAACAGGCTGTCTCTAAGCAAAACTGCCCTGAACACACACCCACAGTGCAAATGAATCTAGTCATTCTCCGGCAAATTGTAAATACAATAAATATGTCTCATGTACTTGGTTTAAAACTGCAACATCTCTTTCCACAGTTTGCTTGGCTTAAACTAGTATCCTTTTCCCATTTAGAACATAGAACAGTACAGCACAGTACAAGCCCTTCAGCCCACGATGTTGTGCCGACCTATTATCCAACTAAGATCAAACTACCCTGCATACCCTATATTTTACTATCCTCTATGTGGCTATCCAAGAGTCACTTAAATGTCCCTAATGTATCTGACTCCACTCCCACCGCCGGCAGCGCATTCCATGCGCCCACCACTCTCTGTGTAAAGAACCTACCTCTGACATCTCCCCTATACCTTCGTCCAATCACCTTAAAATTATGCCCCCTCGTAATTGTCATTTCCACCCTGGGAAAAAGTCTCTGGGTATCCACTCTATCTATGCCTCTCTTCATCTTGTACACCTCTATCAAGTCACTCCAATGAAAAAAGCCCTAGCTCCCTCAACCTTTCCTCATAAGACCTGCCCTCCAGTCCAGGCAGCATCCTTGTAAATCTCCCCTGCACGCTCTTTAAAGCTTCCACATCCTTCCTATAATGACGTGACCAGAACTGAACACAATATTCCAAGTGCGTGCTCTAACCAGGGTTTTAGAGAGCTGCAGCATAACCTCACGGCTCTTAAACTCAATGCCCCTGCCAATGAAAGCCAACACACCATACACCTTCTTAACAACCCTATCAACTTGGGTAGCAATTTTGAGGGATCTTTGGACGTGGGCCCCAAGATCCCTCTGTTCCTCTACACTGCCAAGAATCCTGCCATTAACCCTGTATTCTGCATTCAAATTCGACCTTCCAAAATGAATCACTTCACATGTTTCCGGATTGAATTCCATCTGCCACTTCTTTGCCCAGTTCTACATCCTGTCAATATCCCGTTGCAACCTACCATAGCCCTCCACACTATCCACAACTCTACCAACCTTTGTGTCATCAGCAAACTTACTAACCCACCCTTCCACTTCCTGATCCAAGTCATTTATAAAGATCACAAAGAGCACAAATCCCTGTGGAACACCACTGGTCACCGAGCTCCAGGCTGAATACTTTCCATCTATTACCACCCTCTGTCTTCTTTTGGACAGTCAGTTTTGTATTCAGACAGCCAAATTTCCCTGAATCCCATACCTTCTTACTTTCTGAATGAGCCTACCATGGGGAACCTTATCAAATGACTTGCTAAAATCCGTATACACCACATCCACTGCTTGACCTTCATCAATGTGTTTTGTTACATCCTCAAAGAATTCAATAAGGCTTGTGAGGCATGACCTGCCCCTCACAAAGCCATGCTGACCATTTCTAATCAAACTGTGCTTTACCAAATAATCATAAATACTATCTCTCAGAATCCTCTCCAATAATTTGTCCACCACAGAAGTAAGACTGACTGGACTGTAATTCCCAGGATCATCCCTTTTCCCTTTCTTGAACAAGGGAATGACATTTGGCTCCCTCCAATCTTCTGGTACTACTCCAGTGGACAGTGAGGACACAAAGATCATTGTCAAAGGGGCAGCAATCTCTTCCCTCGCTTCCTGTTGTAATCTTTGGTATATCCCACCTGGCCCAGGGGACTTATCTATCCTCATGTTTTTCAAAGTTTCTCGCACATCCTCCTTCCTAACATCAAGCTCTTTGAGCATATCTGCCTATTTCATGCGGTCCTCACAAACGTCAAGGTCCCTCTCACTGGTGAATACTGAAGCAAAGTATTCATTGCCTTACCTCCTCTGACTCCGAGCACAAGTTCCCTCCACTATCCCTGATTGGCCCTACCCTCACTCTGGCCATCCTTTTGTTCCTCTCATAAGCATAGAATACCTTGGGGTTTTCCTTGATCCTACCCGCCAAGGCTTTTCATACCCCCTTCTAGACCTCCAAAATCCATTCTTCAGTTCCTTCCTGGCTATCTTGTAGCCCTCTAGAGCTCTGTCCGATCCTTGCTTCCTCAACCTTAAATAAGCTTCCTTCTTCCTCTTGACAAGCTGTTCCACATGTCTTGTCATCCAAGGTTCCTTCACCTTACCATCCCTTCCTTGCCTCAGTGGGACAAACCTATCCAGTACTCATAGCAAATGCTCCCTAAACAGCCTCCACATTTCTCTCGTGCATTTCCCTGAGAACATCTGTTCCCAATTTACGCTCCGCATAAATTTTGGTGCAAATTGCAAAATAAAGATTTAAAAAATGCAGCCTTTGCAGTTTCTAATGCTAAACCAGGTATAGAATAATACCTAAAAAAATTGGCCATAACATCATGTGGGCAATACTTAAAATTTGTTGTGACCAGTGGAGAAGTGAGACCAGAAAGGAATTGATATACCCTTCAAACCTCAATCATAACACCCTTGGATCAGTGGCCTCTGGTTCCCAAGCCTTCTGCAAATTGAGCAGTTTATTTTTACCTACTCTGTCCAAACCCCTTAATGATTTTGAACCCCTTTACTGAATTTTCTTAAAAGATTATTTCAAAGTCAAGACCAGTGAGTTATATGGTGAAACAAAAACAACTCCATTTCTAATTCCTAATTGCAATCCCTGACCTTGGTTATGAAACACACTTGTGCTGACATCAAGTTTATTGACACATTGAAGAGGGAGATCAGATGATTATTAAGGGTAAATGTAAGAGCACATTCATTGGAATAGCTTCAAGACATGCATTGAGGCCTTGTGATTGACCATGAAGATAAACCATGTGCATGAGGGATAAGAACGTGCTTGTTACCAGTGGAACTGCAACACAGAATGGATGAATTCGCAAGGAGAAGGGGGAATCTCTTCCATATTATTACAATGTTTTACAAAAATAGAGTTCCAGCAGAAAATCGGATGAAAGAAAAGACATGCTTCAAGCTTCTGGTTCTCAAAGAGTCAGGACCTCACTTGGTTTCATTGATGAGCTTCACTCTGGATTTATCTTCAATCCTGCTAACTGTGTGAAAAAGCCTGTTTGAAAACTCAGCATAGATGCACCTGGTAAACCTGGATGTAGTCCACTTTCCATTCACAGAGACCCAGTGTTATTATAGATAGCTCTGTCGAGGTCTGATAACAGGCTGTATTGCAGCATGTCTAGAGGAAAAATAACCTCTTGTCAACGTGTCAGCTTTTTTGGGCTAATTGGTTCATAATGTCTTGCCGTATGCTACTTTAGAAAGGGTCTCAAAAAAACTATTGAAAATCTTTAGACTGTTCCCTTGTGGTTCATATATTGTTTACAGTGAAATTTTCAAGACAATGATATAAAAAAAAAACTAGTGACTCATATTGGCTTGCTTAATTTTTGCTTCAATATTAAATTCCGAACAGGAGGAGTCAGTAATCCCCTTGTGCTTTCGGACTGAATCACCCTGGCTTCAGCTACAAGAAATTGTAGAGAGTTTGTTTTTGCCAGTTTAGCTCTTTTTCCCATAAAGGTTCTGATTTTCATTGCCATAAATACTTCTCTATTTTTAATAGACCTACTTAATTATATCTAGGGTCGGGTACTGTAAATGTCTTGTTCATGTTTTTGTATTGTATTCACAAGCATACTTCATGTAGGAACTCGCAGGATTGTGTGCTTTGTTATTTCCTTTCCCATCTACTTTGGAAGTGCTCCCTTATACCTTCTGTGCTCTCATGAGCATGTGTGTGCTGGATGACTGGCACTTGTTCAGCAATAACCTGCTCACTGGCACTCAGTTTGGGTTCTGTCAGAGCCACTCAGCTCCTAACCTCATTACAAACAGGAGAAAGAGCTGAATCCAGAGGTAAGGTGAGAATGACTACCCTTGACATCCTAGGCAGTATTTGTATCTCATCAAGAAGTCCTAGCAAAACTGAAGTGAAGAAACAGTGATATATTTCCAAGTCAAGAAAGTGAGTGACTTTGAGGGGAACTTGCAGGTGGGGGTGTTCCCATGTATCTGCTGCCCTCGTCCTTCTAGAAGGAAGTGGTCATGGGTTTGCGAGGTGCTGTCTGAGGATGTTTAGTGAATTTCTGCAGTGCATCTTGTAGATAGTGCATGCTGCTTCTACTTGGCATCAGTGATATAGTGGATGCTTATGGATGTAATGCCAACAAGTGGGCTGCTTTGTCCTGCATGGTCTCAAGTTTTTTTGAGTGTTGTTGGAGCTGCACCTATCCAGGCAAGTTGGGAGTATTCCATCATCCTCCTGACATGTGTTTATTGATAGATGGTGGACAGACTTTGGGGAGTCAGGAGTATTCCTTGCCTTTGACCTGCTCTCTGTTTTCATATGCCAAGTCCAGTTGATTTTCTGGTCAATGGTCATCCCAGGATGTTGATATTGGAGGAATTTCTTAAGGTAACACAATTTAATGGGGCAGTAGCCAGATTGTCTCCTACTGAAGATTGTCATTTCCTTAAATTCATGTGATGCAACTGTGACTTGCCACTTGTCAACCCAAGCCTGGATGTTTTCCAGATCTTATTGCATTTCAACGTGGACTGCTTCAGTATCTGAGGAGTCGTAAATGGTGCTGAATATTGTGCAATCCTCACTTCTGACCTTATGATTGAGAGAAGGTCTTTGATGAAGCAGCTGAAAATGATTGCGCCTATGACACTATCGTGAGGAACCAGGTTAAAACTGGTTGCAACAGCTCATGGTATACAGAACCAGTCATAGATGAAATGAGTTAAGGGGTCTTCATTTTTGTGTGCCTTGGGCAGCCCGTACATCGACGAGCAATGAGAACCAGGCAGATTATGACCCCTACACAAGTCCAATTTTTCCTCCAATTAAATAATAATGGTTGAAGTTATTCAGTTTTTGCAGAGTTTCACATGACATTCCAATAAGGATGATTAATGTAGAATAAATCCAATAAAGCTTTGAAAGGAGAAGATAAATATTTTTGGAATTACATTTTTAAGAATATCTTGAAAGAGCAGAGGATTGAGGCAAAGTGTCAGAAATATCATTAAAGGACAACAAAGTGTGGAGCTGGAAGAACACAGCAGACCAGGCAGCATCAGAGGAGCAGGAAAGCTGACGTTTTGGGTCCACACTTTATTACCTCTTGCTATCTCATTAAAGGACGATATGGTTTCCTCTCTGTAAAAGTTTCTTTAAACAACTGTAATTCTGGCACTGAAATTCATGATTTAACAAGTCAGAGAATGCTTGATAAAAATCTGTTATTTACACTTGGAGAATAATACATGACCATTCGCTGGAGCAAAAATGGTTTAAGTAGTACACATTTTGGAAGGTCAAGATTTCAAAGCTATCAAGCGTGAGATTTCGAATGTTCAAAGGAAAAGCAAGGAACATAGGAGCAAGATTAGAACATCTAGTCCCTTGATCCTGTTCCACCAGTCAATGAGATCGTAGCTGATCTGAAACTTTGCTCCATAATACCTTTGCTGGAAAAAATCTATCCACTTCAGTTTTAAATTCACTAGGAGCTGTAATTAACTGTTAGTTACAGAAGAAAGTTCTAAACTTCTCCCGACTTTTGGATGTGGATATTTTTATGTATTTATTTATATAGATGAATATTTTTTCCACACATCATGTAGTTAGGATATGGAATGCACTGCCTGGAATTCCTGCTCTACAATGGTCGTGAATCTGTGGAATTCATTATTCCAGATTGCAGTGGATTCTAGGACATTGAGTAAATTTAAGGAGGAGATAGACAGATTTTTAGTTAGTAAAGGGTTGAAGGAGATTAGGCAGAAAAATAGAGTTGAGGCCAAGATGAGAGCAGCCATGATCATATTGAATGGCTGAGCAAGCACAAAGGTTAAGTTTCCTACTCCTCCTAGTTCTTATGTTTTTACGTTAGAGTGGTTGTGACAAGTTCAGTTGATGCATTCAAGAGGGCATTGGATAATCATTTAGCTAGGAAAAATGTGCAAAGTTATGGGAAAAAGGCAGGAGGTTGGCACTGAATAATGGCGCTCGTTTAAAGAACCCAGGACAAGTATGATGGGCCAAATGGCCTCCCTTACACCATAACAATTCTGAACATGAAAGTTCTAGCTCAACTTATTCTGCTGTCCTATCATGTCCTAGAAACCTCAACCAACAAAAATAATCTGTCTCTAACCACTTAGCTACCTGTTCCCATTGATATCTTGAAAACGTTGGTCAAATTAATCCTGCCTTGTAAATTTCCTGGGGAATAAAATCTCAGTTTATTCACTTTCTCCTCCGACTTTAACCATTCAAGTCCATACATCATTGTGGGAAACTATTGTTCTGGTCAACCTATTTAAGCCAAAAGACTGAGTAGCCAGTCAATAGTTTGAACTCTCCAAGGCTCATCTCTGCATTTCCCTGCAAGTCAAAACAAAGGTAGATAAAGTCATTAAAAGTTCAAATGTATTTTACATTTTACGAGGAGGAGCCATAGAGCAGCAAGTTAAAGAGAAATGATCATTTATACAATATGGTGATTTCCTTGAATTTTAAAATCAAGCCCAGAAGCGAGAGGGAACTCCCAAAATCACTCCGATCCTATTGGTGTCTTAAATTAAAATCAGGGCTTACAATCAGCTACATGGGGCTACAGTCATATTGTGCATGAGACCAAGTTAGGATGGCGAGTCAGATTTCTTGAATGGCGTTATCGATCCATGTGGGATTCTGCTGGCTCATTCAGTGCCCCTGGAGTAGATTTCCTTAGATAATGCAGTGAAAGCAGTTCAACAAAACAAAACTGTAACTCATTTCCTATAGCTACAACCATCTTCCTTTGTGCTCTGTATGACTCTGATCAGCACAGAATTTTCCCTCGCATTCGCAATGACTCCGGTTTTGCTCTGGCTGTTGATGCAGCAGTCGATCAGTTGTGGTTTTGATGTCAAGGACAGTCACTCTAACCCTCTCACCTCACCTCCAACATTCACATCTTTTGTTTGAACCAAGGCTGTAATGGGGTCAGGAGCTGAGTAGCCCTGACAGAACCCAAACTGGACGTCACTGAGCAGGTTATTGCTGAGCAGGTGCTGCTTGATAGTACTGTTGATGACACCTTTCATCATTAATGATCAAGAATGGGTCATTGGCTGGGTTGCATTCACCCTGCTTTGAGTCCCAGATGACGGGGAGGCGTTGGCCTAGTGGTATTATTGCTGGACTGTTTATCCAAAGACCTAGATAATGTTCTGGGGACCCAGGTTCGAATTCCACAATGGCAGATGGTGGAATTTGAATTCAATAAATATCTGGAATTAACAATCTAATGATGACTGTGAATCCATTGTCGATCATTGGAAAAACCCATCTGGTTCACTAATGTCCTTTAGGGAAGGAAACTGCCATCCTTACCTGGTCTGGCCTACATGTGACTCCAGACCCAGAGCAATGTGGTTGATTCTGAACTGCCCTCTGGGCAATTAGGAATGGGCAATAAATGCTGCCTGTTCAGCGATGCCCTCATCCCGTGAATGAATAAAGAAAAATAAAAACATACCTGGCCAATTTTCCACATCGTCGGGTGGATGCCAGTGTGATAGGCGTACTGGAACAGCTTGGCTAGGGAAGCTGCAAGCTTTACAGCACAAATCGTCAATATCATTGCCGGGATATTGTCAGGGCCCGTAGCCTTTGCAGTATGCAGTACCTCCAATTGTTTCTTAATGTCACATGGAGCAAATCGAATTGGCTGAAAACTGTTATCTGGGATGATGGAGATCTCAGGAGGAGGCCAAAATGGATCATCCACTCAGCACCGCTGGCTGAAGGTCATTTAAAATGCTTTAGCCTTATTTTTTTGCACTGATGTGCTGTGCTCCCCCATTATTGAGGGATGGGGATGTTTGCGAAATAGCATCATCTATTTCCCAGTGGAAATTCGTGAAAGATGCTGAAGTTCTTAAAAGCATTGAAATGTTGATTAACCCTGAAAGGTAGATGCTTTTGTTAGAGCTTGTCTTGTTCCATCAGAACAACTTGCAAAAATGGCAATGCAAAGAAGAACGATATTTTTTATAAAACAGGAGAAGAGCTTATAGATCGGTTTGCATGTATTCTTTAGCCATATTGTCAGCAAAATAAGTTAGCAATTGTGCTTTTCCTTTGCGTTTTCCCACCCCACTCCCTACCAAAAGTCAGTGCCTTGTTCAGTCTTGGTATCTGCCATATATTTCTAGTTGATCATTCCCTGGATTTGTTAGAGAAGGCTTCATTTAATCTGACTCAGTGCACTCCCACTCTCTCCTACGCACGCAGTTTTTTTTTGCAAAAACAATGATTCTTAACCACCAATAATAAAAATAGCTCAGTTTGTCCTTTTTCTAAGTATTCGGCGAAAACATGGGAGTACAGTTACAGCTGATACTAAATATATTTCGATAAGTTCCATGGGGACCTTTTAGACAGTCTGGAACTTTTTATTTAAAACAAAACTTAGAAAAGAACTGGTTGTTATGTTGGTTCTGATGATTTCAGGGGAAAATGTGTTGACGTGTTTGATTGTTAGTGAGTGAGCCTCATCAATTGACACTGTTTGGTCAATCAGAAGAAACCAAGGAGCAGAATTAACTCCATGTTACTGCAAAGCATCTTGTATTCTCAATCGATGTCTGCAATATCATCAAGAGAATAAGCATTGCCAATGAAATGTCCCGCTGAATGATGTACTTAAAGGGTGAAAAGAGTGAGTCCTTGATTACTATTTTAAACTTAACTGGGCGCCAATACAAGCTTATGAAATTAAAGCTAGTTAAAGTGAACTGGCAAATTAGGTTAAGGGTTAAGTCAATGGGGATGCAGCAGCAGACATTTAAGGGAATATTTTAGAATACACGAAGCAGAATTCGGTGCCTCAATCTTTTTGCAATTTAAATAAATGCATGAAATGAAGGGACTGAAGGTTTAGTTGTTAAATTTGCTGACGAAACAAAGATTGCATGGAAAGTAAATTTTGAAGAAGACTTAAAATGGCTGTGGAGGGATATTGAAGGGTTAAGTGACTGCACACAGATTTAGCAATTGGAGAATAATGTGGGAAAATGTGAAATTGTCAATTTTGGCAGGAAGAATAAAAAAGAAGCATGTTGTCTCAGTGGTGAGAGATTGTAGAGCCCTGAAATGCAAAGGGATCTGGGTGTTCTGGCATGTGGATCACATATTATTAGTTTGCAGGTACAGCAAGTAGTTGCTAAAGCTAATTGGATGGTATTGTTTACTGCAAGGGGAATTGAATACAAAAGTAGTGAGGTTATGCCTCTGTTATGCGTGTCCTTGATGAGACCACTTCTGAAGTACTTTGTACAGTATTGATCTGCTTATTGAAGGAAATTTTTAAATGCATAGGAAGCAGTTCAGAGCAGATTACTCAACTAATACTGCCACTTTGTCTCATGAGGAAAGAGTGGAGAGCCTAGACCTATATCTGCTGGAGTTTAGAACAGTAAGAGATAATTTGATTAAAATGTATTAAATCCTGCTGGATCTTGACAGGACAGATGTGGAAAGGATGTTTTCTTTTCAGGGAAAATCTAGAACTAGTGGTTCATTTAAAGCAAAGATGAAGAGAATTTTTGTTCTCAGAGGGCAGTGATTCTTGAAGCTCTTTCTTAAAAGGAGATGATTAGAAGCTGGATAAACATGATAGTGAAAGGGTATCAGGGTAGGTAAGTATGTGGAGTAAAGAGATCAGCCATGATGTTATAAAATGGAAGAGTAGGATTGAGCAGCTAAGTGGATTATTCCTGATCCAGTCTGGGTGTTTGTACTTTGTTCCAAGTCTTTGTCTTGTCAGCCATAAGGACACATGTTAACTTGTATTGGATCGATATTAAATTTATGCGATAATATGAGATGGGTAAAGGCAAGTCGGTAGCCCATTCTACATCTGTCCTCATTACATTTTCCATTGATGCTATTGGTAGCTGTGGAGATGCAAAAGAAGGTGTGGAATCAGCATTGGACAAAAACAAGAACCATCCCTTTGAGAGATAGTAGGAACTGCAGATGCTGGAGAATCTGAGATAACAAGGTGTAGAACTGGATGAACACATCAGGCCAAGCAGCATCAGAGGAGCAGAAAGGCTGACATTTTGACCCTTCTGGTCTAGGCCCAAAACGTCAGCCTTTCCGCTCCTCTGATGCTGCTTGGCCTGCTGTTTTCATCCAGCTCTACACCTTGTTATCTCTTAACCATCCCTTTGAATTAGATTTGGGTGGGGTCAGGACTGTTACTGGGAACTTGTTGGGTTTGTGCTGTCACTGGGAGCTGGTGGGGTGAGGGATTTTACTGGGAATTGCGTTCAAATCAGGACTATCACTCGGAGTCGGGTTGTGTCAGACCCATCTCTGGGAGCCGGGTTGGATCAGCGTGGGACTGCCTCTGGGAGCTGTTTTGGATGTATCTGAGAGTCGGATTCATACAGTTACTGACCATTGGGCCAACATGTTTATTTGCTTTGATTCAAAACTTGCAAAATAATTTTCGCTTAACTGTACCCATTAAAGAGCTGGACAAAACAAGTTTGCATGTTTGTACCAATGTGGGTTAGAAATGTTTACATGCGGTTCTGTGTGCACACTGATCAAGTTGCTAATGTAATTCCCCTATTTTCTAAATTCATTGATAATCAGTCGAAACTATTTAGCAGTTTCTCCTTATTGCATGAGTATTAAAATTCCATATCACAGATATGCATTGAACCAAATGGTCACAAAATTGTCTGCCTACTTTCAACAAAAACATCTTTGCTTCCTTCACAGCTGTCTGATGCCAAACAAAACTTGTCCCAAGAATCACATCTGGAATAGTTTTTTATGCAGATGCGTGAGGCAACAAGATTTCAGCAGCTTTCTGCTCCCCAAAAGTGACTCAGGTTGGTTAGTTTATTTTATTTATTGTTTCAATATTTTCTTTGAATCACTGTTCATGTACCTATGAGGGAGTCTGTTGTGCATGATGCAGACTGACGCAATGGAAATTGTTTGTTTACAATAAGACCCTGTACTGATACATGAAAGAGAATAAAGTAACTGCAATAAATTCACATGTAAAATGTAAAAACGCAACAAAGTGGATGAGCTCTAGTTGCTGCAATGTCCCTGAGTTAAATACCTCCATACAGTTTTGTCCTCTCAATATCTGTACTAAATCTGACAAATGTTGACCTTTTACAATGACTTTTGTTAGGGCTTTCTCAGTGATTTGAAAGTTTTGGACACTCAAAAGTTGATTTAACTTGATATTCAGGAGGTGACACTGATAGTCGCCTTCCCATAACATGTATGAATGTGCCTCACAGAGATCCTTTGATATCAGTATAAAGCACAGCTAGAGGTACAGTTCACATCTTTTTCATGGAATGTGGGCTTTGCTGGCAAGGCCAGTATTTGTTGCTTGTCCCTAATTGCCCTTGGACTAGGTCACTTGCCGAGCTGGTTCAGAGGGTAGTTACGAGTTAACCACATTGGTCTTGACTGTAGAGTCACATGTGGACCAGACTGAGTAAGGATGGCAGATTTCCATCCCTAAAGGATATTAGCGAATCAGTTAGCATAACAATTGATTGTAGTTATCCATGACTAGCTTTCAATTCCAGGCTTTTAAAAAGAATGAACCTAATTTAGCTGATATTGTGGCATCAGAATCCAAGGTTCAAAAATAATATACTAAACCTGTGGATTGCTAGCCCAGCAGAATTGCACCACCAACTCCCCTCATCCACAGTATGAGATTCTCACTTTACGGTTACCAGTGCAAGGCCATTATCCATAGTAGGACAACTGATTCCCATTTCTGTCATCACCTGATTTCTTCCCTCAGTCTCTACTCAGTCTCAAGTCTCTTTGTCTCTACTGATTCCTTTCAAGGTTCCTGTAAACTTCTCATTTGCTGTTCAGCTCTCTTCTTTTTAGCTTCCTCCTTTTTTTGACATTTAATTTGCTCTTATTTATATCTTCCTTGAATCTTCTTCATCAGCTGTAAACTCCATCCTCTCCGGTTTTACTCATTCCTTTGTTATGTTCTGTTTCCCTCATTCCCATCAATAACCTGCCCTCACATACACACCTACACCTTCCCCCATCCTGCAAAATCGCCCTTTCACCTCATGATTTGACACTACACCTTTTTCAGACTTTCGACTTTGCCCTTCATTCATTTTGATTCCCTTGGATATAACTCTTTCCCTGTTCCTTCCCTTAGCAGCTGTTACTGGAATACTTTCTGTAGACTTTTATCTTTATTCTTTACTTTAAGTGCACTGGAGATTGTTCAGCTTTGCCAAAACCAATATTAAGTTGTTATTTTTGCCTGACATGCACCAAGAGTAGCTGTCAAACCAATCTGCTAATTCATCTGCAGGTACTTGCAACTGTTCTAGACAATACCACACAGGTAAGTAATCAGGCCATTTAGCAAGAACCTAAGTAACATTAAATATCTCAGACCTCTGTTTGCAGTAGGAACTATTTGCCAGTGGGGAAATCTTAATGGACAAGATGTTGATTCACGTATTTTGGTAGGTCAGATTCAGTTTACTCAGATGCTTTGACTGGCTCGGAGACAATTCCAGTATTTCACAGCTATATCGATCATGCTGGGCCTGACCATGAAGCAGCAGCTGTTATAACAGCCCCACTGCCAACTTGTGCTGTCACCTTTCTCTTTCGTCTTGCTGTGGAGAGCTGCATTTTAATGGCGGAGCTAATCCTTATCACCACAGAAAGGTACTGTGAGTGTTGTGAATCTGGCTGATGAAGTACACTTGCCATCTAGCACTTTGGGAGAGCCTCATGGCCTATTGTAACAAGTGGTGCCTGATCTCACGGGGACACAACTTCAGAATGCGATTGCCATTCAAGTGACAGCCAGTAATCTGTTGGCAATGGAAAACAATAGTCCGCATTTTTCCTTCTACTCACTCACAGGGTGTGGGCATTGCTGGCTAACCAACATTTATTACCCATCTGTGGTTGCCCTAAGAAGGTGGTGGTGAGCTGCCCCTTGAACTGCTAGAGTCCATGTTCTGTAGGTAAACCCACAATGTCATGAGAGAGGGAATTCCTGGATTTTGACCCTTCGACACTGAAGCAACGGTGATAAATTTCCAAGTCAGGGCGGTGTGTGGATTGGAGGAGAACCTGCAGGTGGTGGTGTTCCCACGTGTCTACCTTCAAGATGACAGCTAGCAGAAATATTTGTATCATCTACAAACATTGGTGAAGTACTGGAGGACTGGAGGGTGGCTAATGTTGTGCTTTTATTTAAGAAAGGCTGTAAGGAGAACGCTGGAAATTATAGACCTGTGAGTCTGAGAGCAGCAGTGGGTAAATTGTTGGAGGTGATTCTGAAAGATAGGATTTACATGCATTTGGAGAGGCAAGGACTGATTAGGAATGGTCAGCATGGATTTGTGCGAGGGAAATCATGTCTCACAAACTTGATTGAGGTTTTTAATGAAGTCGCCAAAAAGATTGATGGGAGCAGAGCAGTAGACGTTGTTTACTTCGACTTTAGTAAAGCCTTTGTCCAGGTTCCAAATGGTAGACTAACTAATAAAATTAGATCACATGGGATTCAGGGTGAGCTTGGATATAAAATTAGCTTTATTCAAGAATACAGAGAGTGGTAGTAGAAGGTTGTTTCTTGGAGGTCGGTGACCAACGGTGTTCCACAGGAATCAGTACTGGGTCCACTTTTGTCTGTCATTTGTACAAATGATTTGTATGAGAATATAGGAGGCATGGTTAGTAAGTTTGCAGATGACGGCAAAATTGGTGGTATAGTAGATAGTGAAGAAGGTTATCTAAGATTATGAAGAAATCTTGATCAATTGGGTCAGGGCGGAGGAGTGGCAGATGGAGTTTAATCTGGATTAATGTGACGTACGGCATTTTGGTAATACAGACAAGGACAGGACCTATACAATTAATGGTAGGGCCCTGGGTGGTGTTGTAGAACAGAGACCGAGGGGTTCAGGTATATAATTCATTAAAATTTGCATCACAAATAGACAGATGGTTAAGAAGGCGTTTAGCACGCTTGCCTTCATTGTTTAGACCTTTGAGTATCGGAGTTGGGACAACATGTTGAGGTTATACAAAATGTTGGTGAGGCCTCTTCTGGAGTACTGTGTGCAGTTCTGGTCACCCTGTTATAGGAAAGATATTGTTAAGCTGGAGGGGGTTCACAAAAAATTTACCAGGCTGTTGCCGGGAATGGAGGGTTTGAGATATAAAAATAGACCAGAAAGACTGGGAGTTTTTTCACTGGAGCATAGGTGATTGAGGGGTGACCTTATTGAAGTTTATAAAGTCATGAGGGGCATTGATAAAATGAATGGCAGGGCTCTTTGCCTTAGGATTGGGGAGTTCAAAATTAGGGGGCATGTTTTTAAGGTGAAAAGAGAAAGGTTGAAAAAGGACGAGAAGCAACTTTTTTTTGTATTTTACACAGAGTGTGGTTCATGTGTGGAATGAACTGCCAGAGAAAGTAGTGATGCAAGTATGATTACAATGTTTAAAAGACATTTGGGTAAGATCATGAATAGGAAAGATTTGGAGGGATGTGGGCCAAGCGTGGGCAGGTGGGATTAGTTTAGCTTGGGAACATGGTCAGCATGGACTGGTTGGACCAAAGGGTCTGTTCCTATGATGTATGATTCTGTAACACTATGGCAGTGGTTGTGGTTAGGGAAGGTGCTGTCCCAAGGAGATTTGGCGAATTTTTGCAGTGTATCTTGAAGTTGGTACATACTGCTGCTCCTAAATGTCAGTGGTGGAGGTAATTGCTGTTTGTGGATGTGCTGCCAAGCAAGCAGGCTGCTTCGCCCTGGATGAACTCAGGCCTCTTGAATGTTGGAGTGTTTTGTACAGTCTGTTGAAAGGAAATTTCCATGCCACTGGAACTTTCTTCCCACTTTATCATGAATTATTTTCACCCACCTCCTGAGGTACATTCTGCCCTGCACCCTCACTGTTAGGATGTGGAGGAAATGACTGCATGGCCACATTATCAGTCACTAGCAAAAGTTTTTATTGCTTGTTGCTCCCCAGAAGTATGTAATGAGACTAGGACCACATATCTTATTCTAAAGCTCAGTGATTCAAACTCCAGGAGTAAATTCAGGAAAACTGTGGCAGTGATATGGAATGTGCTGTTTGAGAGTGTGATGGAGTCAGGTACAATCATGGGTTTCAGGAGGGTATTGGACAATCATCTGAAAAGGAAGAATGTGCAGGTATAGAAGAGAACGTAAGGGCACAAGCTAAATTGCTCCTTCAGAGAGCCAGCATAGACACCACAGGCTGAATGGTCTCTTTCTGTGCTGTAATCATTCCATGAAAATAGCCAATAATCCGAGGACACAAATTTATGGCAAAACAGCCAATGTAGGCATGAGGACCTGTTCTTAACATAGTATTCTAGAATGTAGTACTTGAAAAGTTTATTTACAGATTCAGTGGTAACATTCAAAAGAGAATTGGATAAATATTTGAAGGGATATTAAACAAAAGCAGAGTTGAGGGGGAAAAGCAGGTGAATCAAACTGATCAGCTGGCTTTTCAAAGAGCAGACATCCAAATGGCCTCATCCTGTGGTTTATTAATCAAAGATTGAGACCAGGTTTGCTTCGGGGTTGTCCCACCTATTGCTAGTAACTGTATCGAGGAGGGGGTGGAACTCATTATGGAAGAATTATACATTTCAAGTATTCCATGCATTGACACTGACCAAAGAGCATTTGGGAACTACTAAACTCTCAATGCCCTAATGATCTGCTGCAGGAAATCCCTTTCATAGTCTCAGCTGTAGTTCTATTCTCATTTTTCCTTCGACTGAACCAAATCAGGCACAGTCATGTCCTTTTGCAAATGTGTTAAATGGGTGAGGACAAATGACAGAAAATTGTTAATCAGCTGATGTGACATTTATATCCTCAAACAAACAAGATGATGCTCGCATTTTAGTTGCATTTGTTGGAGTTGCAGATGACCCATCAGCTACCCAATCCTCACAATCAGGCTTCAATAAACATGCCACAAACTGACATTCCAATGAAAACGAATGGCGCAGAAGTGTAACAATGCAGAAAAATGGGCCATTCAGCCCATCATGTCTGCATCAGTTCCCTGAGCTTTTCAACTGAGTGCTCATCTCCCGCCTTATGCAGTAACATTGATTAAATAGAAACAATCATCTAATCTACTCTTGCATGACCCAATTGAACCAGTCTCGACCACACTTCTAGGCAGTACATTCCATACCCTAACTACTTGTTGAGTAAGATTTTTTCCCACCTTTTTAATTTACCTTCTTGTGCAAAGCACTTTTAAACTGTCCTCTCTGGTTCTTGATACATTTACAAGTGGGTACAGTTTCTATCTATCCAATATGTCCAGATTCGTTGTGATTTTAAGCACTTCAATCAAATCTCCTCTTAGCCTCCTCCTCTTCAAGGAAATCAGCCCCAACTTCTCCAATACTTTTGCATAACTGTCATTCCTGGAACCATTTTTGTAAACCTCTTCTGCACTCTCTTCATTGTAGTCACATCCATCCCATAGCAAGGCACCCAGAACTGCACACAAACAACAGCTGGGGTATAGCCAGTATCTTATACAAGTTCAACATAACCTTCTTGCTCTCACACTCCATATTCCTACTTATGAATCAGAGATAGTAGGAACTGCAGATGCTGGAGAATCCGAGACAACAAGGTGCAGGGCTGGATGAACACAGCAGGCCAAGCAGCATCATAGGA
>NC_063334.1:112859702-112874128 GCF_021869965.1 Rhincodon typus
TTGGCCTGCTGTGTTCATCCAGCCCTGCACCTTGTTGTCTCTTCCTACTTATGAAACTTGGTTAACACAGCATAAAGTATTCCATGTTCTCTACCTATCCAGTAACATTTTATAACTTATCTGCACATATACCTAGGTCTTTCTGCTCTTTTAGAATAGTATCTTTATTTTAGTCTGTTTCTCCATGTTTGCACGAAAATGCAAAACCTCTCATTTCACTGTGCTGAACTTCATCTGTCACCTGTCTGCCTACTCCACCAACTTGACTTTGTTCTTTTATCCTCTACACTGTCTTTCTTGTCACTGTCTTTGGGCAGCACAGTGGCTCAATGGTTAACACAGTTGCCTCACAGTGCCAGGGACCCACGTTCGATTCCAACCTCAGGTAACTGTCGGTGTGGAATATGCACGTTCTCCCCGTGTCTGTGTGGGTTTCCTCCGGGTGTTCTGGTTTCCTCCTATGGTCCAAAGATATGTAGGTTAGGTGGAGTTACCGTGTTAAATTGCCCATAGTGTCTAAGGACGTGTGGGTTAGTTGGATTAGCCATGGGAAATGCAGGGTTAGGATGGGGGAGCGGTGCCATTGGTCTGGGTGGGTTGCTTTTCAGATGGGCGATGTGGACTTGATGGGCTGAATGGCCTGCTTCCACAATTTTCTCAAGTCTTAGGTCTTTAGCAAACTTTGAAAATATTCCCTGCACACCAGGATCTGTATCATTATTATGGATCATGAAAAGCAAGGGTCTCAATACTCACTGCTGTGGAACTCCACTCCAAACCTTCTTCCAGTCTGAAAAATATTCAGTGACCACTTCCGATTCCTCAGCCAGTTTTGTATCTTCATTGCTACTGTCACTCATTGTTAAGCAGCACTGTATCAAGAACCTTTTGGAAATTCATGTGGGTATCACCCTGAATCTAGGGAAAATTGAAAGATAATTGTCAGTGTCTCTTCAATTCCCATTCTTACTTCCTTCATTGTCCTCGGATACATCTCATCTGGCCCCAGTGTCTTGTAAATTTACCAATAGCCTATCCACTGTCTCTGCTTCTTAGCAATTTTAAACCATTCTAGTTTCCTCCTCTGTCACCATGGCTTGTATAGCATTTGACTTGTAGATAAAGACAGATGCAAAGTGTTTATTTTACACTTCAGCCATGCCTCATGTCTCTAAGTGTAAATCCTCTTTCTGGTACCTAATCAGTCTGACTCCTTTCACCCCCCATTTACTGTCTGTGTGTTCATGGATGAGTTTGGGATTTCCTTTCATGTTAGTTGGGGATCTTTTTTCATAATACCTTTTTGTGTCTCAGTTGTTTTCTCATCTCCCTTCTGAACATTCTACAGCTCGTTTCTCAACGATATTTACTGCCTGACACCTGTCTGAAGCGCAACATTTCTTCTTTAAATTCTATCTCCTTTGTCATCCAGGGACTTCATGATTTGCAGGCCCTGCATTCCCCTTTTGAGGGAATATACCTTGATTGTGCTCAAACCACCTGCTCTACAAAGGTAGCCCATGAGTCAGCTACTGTTTCTCCCAGTAACCTTTAGTTCAGGTCTATCCAACCTAGCACTGTTCTTGCCCCATTGAAATCCACTCTCTGCCAGTTGTTTGTTCTTAATCTGTATTTATCAATGACATTTTCTACTGTCATATTAAACCATCTGACACAATAGTCATTGTCCCCTCAATATTCCCCCACTATCATGGTTAGATAGATCTTAGGTTTAGGGTAAAAGTTCAGCACAACATCGAGGGCCGAAGGGCCTGTACTGTTCTATGTTCTATGTTCTATGACTTGATCTCTTTGTCCACCTCATTCCCAAAATGAAACTTGCTGGACTGGACTCATAGGGAATCCCCAAAAACACTATCTAGCTACAGTATCTTAACTATTCCTTACACTACCATTATTCCAGTCAAAATCAGGAATTAAAGTCTCCCATTATCACAACTCTGTGATGTTTCCATATCTCTGTAATGTGCCTGCAAATTTGTTCTTGTATTTTCTTCTCACTCGCTAGTGGTCCACATTTTGCACCAAACACTGTGATTGCGCCCTTCTTACTCCTTAGCTCTAGCCAATTTAATTCGACGTGAAACCTCTGAAACATCTTTCTCCAGTATTGCAGTGCTCTCCTTCACCAAAAATGCAACCTTCCTTTGTTTTTATCCTCTCTATCTTTTCTGGACATTTTATAATCGGGAATAATAAATAGTGAGATCTGCCCTTCCTTAAGCTAGATCTCCATTATTGCCACTATCATAATCCCACAAAGTAGTCTGTACCTGTCGTCAACATTCCCGTGAACTATTTTTCCTGCTCCACAGACCTCAGAGTTCCAAGCATGTTAGGCAGCTGTGGGGCTGAAGTAACTCTACAGAGACCAGTACCCCATCAGCAATTCACCTTAATTTACACATGCATAGTACATGACACTGGCCCAGCTTCCTCAGAGCCAGCTCTCAGAGTGAGCAGAACCTCTGACACTCCTGTTTGTATCTGTCAGCCAGGGCTCCCTGATTGGACCAGGTTAACAGCCCCAATCAGGGAACATATTCTCTATGATGTCCACCTAGCTGACCTCATTACAATCCCTAAAGGGGCCATGCAGCTTAACTCCCCAGCCTGGTCAATTATACCCTATGCATTCACATACATTCAATGTAATCCTGGTTTAAACTTCATTCCTTCTTCCCTTACTCCAACTTCATCTCTAACTTAAATTGTCCAGTTTTTTTGCTAATGCCACTCTGGAATTTTGTGCACATTAGCATTACTTTCTAATATTTCTCCCCTGCTGAAATCGTGTAAGCCCTTCCCAACAAGACTTGCAAAACTGCCCACTCAGTCCCAGCTTTGTTCAGATGCGACTTGTCAAGCTTGCACAGTTACCAGAGGCCCTTACTGCTGGGGTCCCAGAGGTTCAAGCCTCAGCACGTAGTATCTGTTCCAAAAGAATGATACTCGAGGTGAAGTCTAGCACATACTCGTCTGTTCCTTCTGTTTTTATTTCCCTTCTCTCTTTCTCTGCTTTAGAAGTTCTGTAATGCTGAATGTTTAACTTCATTTCTTTAATTTCTAATTTATATCTAAGATTTTGTACCTAGGTACCTTTGTCTCTAAAATGGCGTCAGAACTGGCGACTTTGTACACTTTTCACCATATTCCTGTATCCCTGCATCTGAGTACATGTGACAATAATTCTAATTCTAACTTATTGGGGGAGAGTGCACAGGTCCCATTATCCTTATGACACTCAGGGTAGCAAAACGTACCGATGGAAGAGAGATCAATGTTTCAAGTTTAGACTCTACTGCTTTGTCTCTACTTGTTGAATTGGAAAAAGAATTTTAGCAACTAAGCAACACCAAACAAAGTTAGGTTGTTTGCTTACATTTGATCTTGTAAATAAACTGCTTTAATTTCTGTTTTAAGAAGCAATGGATATATAAATGTGAGAAGTTTGGTGGGTGCATCTTACTGAAACCTAGCAAGCAAGAGGTTCATGATCGGAACAGATTATTCCTTGAACTTAGCTTGCATGAGAGAGGAGGCCCCCAGCGACGTGTCAACACCACTCACCAGAAGAAAAGCCAGCAGCAGAAATAAACTTGCCAACAACAATTTGTCTTAAAACAATTTTGATCCAAAGAAACAAGCAGTGTTTCAATCAGTGTTTTCTTAAATAATGTGGCAATATCCCAGTCAAAGGGGGGTTACACTAACAAGGGAGCTGGAAAATACTTTGAAAATGTGATCTTTGAATGTTCCTACCAAATAATAGTGTTTCTTCATTGAACACCAAGATCTCAGTCCTTAACTAGGGAAATGCAGAGATTGCAGCCAAAAACAATGGGCAGCCAGATCTTGAACAATATATTACAGACATTCCATCTGTCACTCTGTGGAGATGTGTGTCGGAAATGAGAAATACATTATAACTAGAGTTTTCTGCCATTTGCAGCCTAGGTTTGTGCTACAGTAGAGCCATAACACGTCAATCATTTGTATAGATTTAATCCCAAAGTGAGACATTTGCAGGCCGTGGTAGCACACAAGCGATGGAGTGTTATTAAACACATTGGCCTCAAATGTAGAGGAGTCTGGCAGAGCCAATCCAAGTTTATTAATTAGGAATA
Organism: Rhincodon typus; assembly: GCF_021869965.1. Lineage (NCBI taxonomy): Eukaryota > Metazoa > Chordata > Chondrichthyes > Orectolobiformes > Rhincodontidae > Rhincodon > Rhincodon typus. The sequence goes on from NC_063334.1 coordinate 112,863,851, forward strand.
TTTGTGCAATGATTTAAAAATAATATTCCTTTTTGACTTTGCAAGTCTCTTCCTTTTCGTTTGACCTGGATACCGTTTGACAGCTGTGAAGGATATTATGTTCTGCTTTACTTGTTTCCGTTGTTTGATCTTCACAGAAACAAAAAAAAAGTCGAGCTGTGAGGAACATGTGCTTTGAATTTTAGAAGTATTATGATGGTGTTATGAGTAAAATTATCAAATGTTATTTTGTTTCGGTCTTTTTTAATTGGAGTTTCAATGTTGGCCTTGACTTATCATGTGGAGAGGACAAAGATGGAGTACAAATGCTGTCATGGACTGGTCAGCCCCAAATGGCCTTGGTCTATACAGTAGAGGCCTTGTTCTGTATAATCGTTTGGAACATTAACAGAGTTTCACAACATTTAAAAACCAAAAGAACTGCAGATGCTGTAAATCAGAAACAAAATCAGAAGTCGCTGGAAAAGCTCAGCAGGTCTGGCAGCATCTATGAAGAGAAATCAGAGTTAACGTTTCGGGTCCGGTGACCCTTCCTCAGAACTGGGGTTCTGATACTTCATATTTATTGTCATGTTTTACTGGAGACTTAACTGTTTCAATATGACCAGTATATATTCATGGACATTACTTCTTCAGTATCCAGATGCCATGAAGACATACCAGTTCTGAGGAAGGGTCACCGGACCCAAAACGTTAACTCTGATTTCTCTTCACAGGTGCTGCCAGACTTACTGAGCTTTTCCAGCAAATTTTCTTTTTGTTTCACGACATTTACCCTGGGGATTGATATTATTATTATCAAAGCAAAATATTGCTGGAGATAAAATAAAAACAAAGTCCCAAAGTACTGGAGTTTAGAAGATTGAGAGGTGATCTCACTGAATCATGCAGAATTCCGAAGGGGCTCATCAGGTTAAATGCTGCGAGGATGTTTTCTGCTCATGGGAAAGTCTTGAGCCAGAGGTAACAGAATTAAGGAGCACCAATATAAGAATGAGATGAGGAGGAATTCCTTCTCTCAGAGGATTGTGAGTCCTTGGAATGCCTTGCCACAGAGAGCTGTGGGAGCAGAGTTCTTGTGTATATTTAAGGCTGAAACAGATAGCTTCTTGATCAGTAGGGTAATTAAGGGTTAGAATAAAGGGCAGGAAAGTGTACATAAGGTATGTCAGATTTGTCATGATCCTATTGAATGGCAGAGCAGATTCAAGGGGCTAAACAGCCTACTCCTGTTCTTATATCTTATGGTGTTATGGAGCAACTCAGCTGTTTTGGCAACATGTGTGGAGAGAGCAACAGAGTTAACGTTTTGAATCCAATGACTCTTCTTTATTGCAGTGCAACATTCAATCATAAGGCTGACAGGAATAATATTAATAATACAGCCTTATGATTGAACATTGCACTGTAATAGAGACACACAGTTGATTTACAGTGTAGCTTACTGCGAAGTCTTCTTGTTTATACACAGCAGAATCTATATTTTCAGTTGACATTGTTTTAATGCCAGTTGTTTTAATTGTTTTATTAACTCTGGACCCATTAAACTGCTGCCAGAGCAGAGGTAAGTATTCACTACCAAGACGTCAATAATTATTTGCATGAGGGAAGCACTTTAAACATAGTAAAGCGTTCCTCAAGAATTTCACAGGAATATAACCAAACGTAAGGAATTGGTATTGAAACAGAGAAGGAAACAATAGGATAGGTGACCGAATACTTGTTCAAAGGCGTGTGTTGTAAGAAGTGTCTTACAGGTGACGAGAGAGATGGAGAGGTTCAGGGAGGTTTGGGGTCTAGACACTGAAGGCATATTAGATACCCATAATATCGTATCAGTTACTTGAAATCTGCTGACAGGCTATAAAAGCAAGAAATTTCAGGTAACAGCGGACCCGGAAACCAAAGCTCATTCAGTGCAATTAAATTGGGTATGGCATGTACAGGCGGATAGCTCAGGTGTCCAATGCTCTGATGTTCTGAGAATTTTGTAGAACACTTAATTCATCTCTGACGTCAATACCCAAAAGATTCAAAATTTACTGTGTGGGCAAGTAAATTATAAGCCACCATCCTAATTAAGACTGATCACTTTGGAGCTCTATTTTTGTAAGCTTACACCAAGCGATGTTGGCTGATAATAGTTAAGGGCCTGATGCATAATTAATGACAAATACACCTAATTTAAGGCACTAGATCTGTACATCTTAAACAAATAAATATTTATCACATCATGAGTTGCTCTAGGCAGGTCCTTCTAACCAGCTGGACTGCATCGTATAACTTAGGAGGAAACTGAGATGTGGTTTAGTGATTGAGGGAGGTGTAAAGGTGAGCTGGAGTGCTTGTTATGCTCCGCAAGAGGAGTTCCTAATACCTGCATGGGTTTTCTCTATACCTCTATCAGTTTTCCAATGCCCAGCATCTGTTTGCATTTGGGGAAAATTGGATCAAAGACAACACACCCAGAATTGGAAAATTCAATCCTATTTTACAGTACTGAGAATGGGATACGCAAATGAGACAGGCCCCCAGGGTATACTTCATACCTGTTCAACAAACCTGGCTTCTCAATGAGGAATTATCTAATTTCTGGGCCTGGCCATCTTTCAACCCAGACCAAATAACCCTGAAAGTCAATATCCTAAAGCGAGTACAGGTTAGAGAAGCAATTATACTGCTCTGGAAAGCTGTACAGTTTTAGTTGATTGAACTACAGTAGGACACTGCACATGTTTGGCTATCTCTGAACCTTGCTTCTTTAATACTTGTGCCATAACTGCCTGCATTGAAAGAAACGGTGTATATGTCATTTCTGTTCTTTAACCTAGCAATTAAAGCATAGATTATGCTTATTTATCCTCTGACATTTTCTTCTGAGGATAAAACAAAAGTTGCATTTATATAACACAGTACAACCACAAGACGTCCCAAAACATATAGAGGCAATGAAGTACTTTGAAGGAGTGTGACTACTTTTGTAATGTAGCTAAGTGTGGCAGTCTCAGTAAAGAACCTACAAGCAGAAGTAAGATCATAACCACACAATCTGATGTGATCAGGAATAAATGCAGGCCATGATACCAGGGAGAAATTCCCTGCCTTTCCATCATAATGGATCTTACATGTCGGGATAGCAAAGGGATTGGGAACAGGCAAGAATGAATCTTTGATCTTTTGAAATCCAGGCAAGAGTGTTACTTTGGAGTCAATAAATGTGGAGCCGGAAAAGCACAGCAGGTCAGGCAGCATCCGAGGAGCAGGAAAGTCAACATTTCGGGTTGAAACCCTTCATCACGACTTTGCAGCCAAGGTTAACATCCAGTTCAAAGCAATCAGGGAAGTATTGATTTTCTCCATCCTGCCATAAATACTTAAATTTCAGCAAAAGAAGAGAACAAGGCTGTTGTGCTTTATGAAGAACATAGATATTTCATTACAACATCACGGTCCACCTGGCAACATCACATCTGGGAAAATCGGATAGTATGAACTGTCCATGAGAAACAAAGTCCAACTGATCAGCCATGTTCTCCAAGCTACATCCAGGCAACACTTTATGCACAAGTGTGTGAGAGGAAAAAGTGATCTCATTGCCATTAATATCAAAGCAGTACACATGCATAATCTTGTGGCGTATTTTGCAGTTTATTGAACACTTACAGCATGTATCTGTTTCTGTACTTTCTTTCCTAGGTGGTGACAGCAGCTACTACAGTGTCTGTGGGCCTAATAAAGAACTGGATGAGGAGACCTGTCAGTGCGTCTGTAAAGGAGGGCAACACCATTCCAGCTGTGGACGTCACAAGATGCTGGATAAGGATTCATGCCAGTGTGTGTGCAGAAATGGACTATATCCTGCCCTGTGTGGTCCCCACAAGCAGTTTGACATGGATTCCTGCGAGTGTGTTTGCAAAAAGAGTTGTCCAAGAAATCAGCCTTTAAACCCAGTAAAATGTGCCTGCGAATGTACAGAGTCTCCAAATAAATGCTTTCTGAAAGGGACGAGGTTTCACCCTCACACTTGCAGGTCAGTGTTGTTTCTGTTTACTGTCACTGTTCCAGACTGACACTAAAAGCAAATTGTAATTGAATACTTTGAGACATTTTGGCAAAGCGATGAAGCACAGTATAAATATCTTTCTTTCTGACTTTATGTTCTGTTAAAAATTCTTTCACAAATACGGCAAGACCAGCAATTATTGTCCATCCTTAATTGCCCTTCAGAAAGTAGTGGTGGGCTACTTTCATGAAGCCTGTTACAGTCCGTGTACTGAAGATGCTCCTACAACACTCTTATAGGACATTTACAGAACTTATTTGGATGTGAACATCGGGGTATGGCTAGTAAGTTTGCAGATGACACCAAAATTGGTGATGTAGTGGACAGCAAAGAAAGCTACCTCAGAGTACAACGGGACCTTGATCAGATGGGCAAGTGGGCCGAGGAGTGGCAGATTGAGTTTAATTTAGATAAATGTGAGGTACTGCATTTTGGAAATGCAAATCAGGGCAGGACTCACACACTTAATGGTAAGGTCCTGGGGAATGTTACTGAACAGAGACTTTGGAGGGCAGGTTCATAGTTCCTTGAAAGTGGAGTTGTAGGTAGTTAGGATAATGAAGAAGGCATTTGGTATGCTTGCCTTTATTGGTCAGTGCATTGAGTATAGGAGTTGGGAGGTCATGTGGTGGATGTACGGGACATTGGCTAGACCACTTTTGGAATATTGCATGCAGTTCTGGTCTACCTGCTGTAGGAAGGCTGTTGTGAAACTTGAAAGGGTTCAAAAAAGATTTGAAAGGATGTTTCCAAGGTTGGAGGGTTTGAGGAATAGGGAGATTTGGGAGAAGCTGAATAGGCTGGGGCTATTTTCCCTCGAGCATCGGAGACTTAGGGGTGACTTTATAGAAGTTTATAAAATTATGAGAGACATGGATAGGGTAAGTAGCCAAGCTCTTTTTCCCAGAGTGGGAGAGTGCACAACCTGAGGGCATAGGTTTAAGGTGAGAGGGGAAAAATTTAAAAGGAAACCAGCTGCCAGAGGAAGGGGTGGAGGCTGGTACAATTACAACATTTAAAAGGCATCGGGATGGGTACCTGATTAGGAAGGGTTTAGAGGGATATGGGCCAAATGCTGGCAAATGGGACTAGATTAATTTAGGATATCTGGTCAGCATGGACGAGTTGGACCGAAGGATCTGTTTCCATGCTGAACAGCTCTATATTCTATGATATTTCAGAACCTTTCCAGTGGCAGTGATGTAGCAGAGGTATATTTCCGAGTCAGAAAGTGGGTTTAGGAAGAAGTGGTGTTCTGTTGCCTTTTAAACTTCTGGCTGGTAGAATTCACAGGAGGTCTGCATATCTGGCAGATAGTACACAATGCAGTGAGGATACATTGCAAATGGAGAGAGTGGATCTTCAAGTCAGTGATTAGATAGTGTATCAACCAATTTGACTTGATCAAGTTTCTTGAGTATTGTTTGAACTGTACCTATCCAGGCTAATAGACGTTTTTCCAACACACTCTTGAAGTGTGCTGTGCAGATTGTAGAGGTGCTTTGGGGGGACAGAGATGAGCATTCACCACAGAATAGCCAGCTTCTGACCTCTTTTGAAAGACATGGCATTTGTGTGAGTCTGCTTCAAATCGGATTTGGGTGATCCTCAGGACACTACGGTGTGTGGCTCAGTGATGGTAATGCAATCTATTGGTCGATTTTCTAGCTTGCCAATGATACTGGAATAAGAACATAAGAAACAGCAGCAAGAGTGAAATTTACAGCCCCTGAAGCCTGCTCCACAATTCAATCCAATAATTATTGGTTTTCTGCTTCAACTCCATTTTCGCACCTGCTCCCTCTACCTCTTGATTCCCTGAGAGACCAAACATCTGTCTATCTCATACTTCAATATATTCAATGGTGGTGAATCCTCAACCCACTGTGGTCGAGAATTCAAAAGATTTGAATGAATGAATTAATTAATCATTTGTTAAATTAAATGAATTTGTATATGGAACCTTGCACAACCTCGGGAAGACCAACAGCACTCCACGGGCAAAAAATTATTTTTGAATTCAATGTTTCAATGTAGGATAGTGATTTCCCAATTTAAGCTAAAGAATGGCCAGATGCAAGGTCTGAGATGAGCAGTCTCCTGAATGGAAGTATTCATCTTCCAGTTTGGATTTGAGTACATGGTTGAAGTTTTGTACGATGTAGAACAAGGCTTGAACACTCCTTTATGAATTATAACTTTGTGTTTCAGAAATAAAGTCAGCCCTGTAAGTCTTTGCTTCACTCAATAATTTAAAAGCACTGTCTTCCCTAATTACCCAACCAAATCCACTGCCATGTGAATTTGTAATGTAAAACCAACACCAAGATTATTTTATCTAGAAATAAATGTCTGCTAATTCCAAATTCCAATTTGAAAAGTTTGTTACAAGCTAGAGCATGAGCCCTAACAGGACAACAAACATTTACAAAACATCAATTCTGATCCCATTGTACACGTTGGTGCATGGGGAGACAACGACCTAGTGGTGTTATCGCTGGACTGTTAACCCAGAGACCCAGATAATGTTCTGGGGACCCGGGTTTGAATCCTGCCATGGCAGATAGTGGAATTTGAATTCGATAAATATCTGGAATTAAGAGTCTAACGATGACTGTGAATCCATTGTCGATTGTCGGGAAAAACCCATCTGGTTCACTAATACCCTTTAGGGAAGGAAACTGCCATTCTTACCTGGTCTGGCCTACATGTGACTCCAGACCCACAGCAATGTGGTTGACTCTGAACTGCCCTCTGGACAATTAGGGATGGACAATAAATGCTGGCTGATCAGCAAGGCCCTCATCCCATGAATGAATAAAGGAAAATGACTCCAAGCCCCATCACTGCTGCATTTCCAAAGCATATAATAGATGTGGTTTGTCCAGTCTTTTGTCTGACAAATAGAAAGAATTCTCTCAAACCAAATGTATGAAGCTTATCTTTTTTCAGTATAGAGAACAGGTATATATTTTCTTGTTGCATGTGGAAATACCATACATGGGCTGATTTGTCAATTATTTTGCTTTCAATAGTGGGAACAAGGCTAAAGGTAGAATTTTCTTCTTTCCCTCTTGCCAGCTGAATAAGTCCAGGGTGGGAAGAGTGATGGTTGGCTCCCAGCCCAGATGCCAACTAAGGCACTTAAGTGACCCACTTAACTGCTGCGGAAGTCTCCAAATTCTCCAGTTTAAGTGGATACTTTTGGAGGGTTCCAGGTAGAGGGAACTAGCCCAGCCGAATCTTCAATTCCCGAGTAATTCCCTCAGACTTGCTACATTGGAGATTCCACAGTACCCCTGTGCGCAATTCCTAGCTGCACTGTTAAAATGATTATCTGGGTATCGGAAAATCCAGGCTTTTATTTTCCAAGTTTGCAGACGACACAGAACTAGATGGAAATATAGGTGTGAGGTGTGTATAGGATCCAAGACGCTTCAAGGCACTTTGCAAAGGCTGGTTGAATGGGTAAAACTTTGGCAGATGTTTATCGCTTTCGTAGGAAAAGCAGAAGTGTAGACCGTTTATTAAATGGGGAAAGTCTGGGAAGTGTTGAGCTTTAAAGAAACTTGGTTGCCCTTGTTCATGAATTGTTGAAAACTAACATGCAAATACAGGGAAAATTAGGAAGGCAAGTGATATGTTGGCCTTCGTAACAAGAGGGTTTAAACAGTTGCAAAGATGCCTTGCGGAAACTGTATAAAGCCTTAGGGAGACCACACTTGGAATATTGTGCACAGTTTTGGTCTCCTTATGAAGGAAGGACATATTGTCAATAGCAGGAATGCAGTGAAGATTGCAGACTAATTCCTGGAATGCAGGGATTGTCCTAAGAGGAAAGATTAAATAGCTAAATACACTGCAATTGAATGTAAACAATGGCAAAAACATGAGATCCGTTAAAGGAAGCCTCAACGAAAACAGAAATTGCTGCAGAAACTCAGCAGATCCAGCAGCATCTGTGGAGAGAAAGCAGAGTTCAACATTCGGGTCCAGTGACCATTCTTCAGAACTGATTGTGGCTAGGCAAAGGTTGGTTTCAACGCTGAAGATGGGTGGAGAAGGGGAAGAAGTAAACAATAGGTGGAGATGGAGCACAGAGAGAGAGAAACAGTTGGGCAGACAAAAGAATGGCTAAAGGTCAGCCTGGGAGAATCAATAGTTGCTAATGGGGACGGTTGGTAGCTGACAATGGGTTGTTTAAGGTTGCAGCCCATGTGAAGACAAGGCGTGGTATCTGGAGTTTGGGGTAAGGACATGGGAGAAGGTGCTTAGGCCCCAAAATTATTGAACTTGATATCAAGTCCTGAAGGCTGCAGAACCCCCAAGTGGAAAATCAGATACTGTTCCTCCAACTTGCACTAAGGCCAGGTGGTGTGATGAAGTGACAGGCAACCGGAAGCTCAGGATTATTTTTGCAGACAGAATGTAGGTGTTCTGCAAATCGGTAGCCCAGTCTGCGTTTTGTCTCCCCAATGTATAAGAGGCCATATTGTCAGCAGCGTCACAACCAAGGCTCACACTGTCCTTACCTTTGACACAGCATTTAGCCTGATTTAAACATTCTACCCTAGTACATAAGCGCTTGTGGTTAAAAATAAACTTTGTTGATGATTTGCATGTTTATTGAGAGAGCTATTTATGCTAACAGATATTCATTAGGTGAAAGGATGCAGATTAGGATTGTACGAATGTGACAGAAATTAGCAGCAGAAGGACGGAAATAGATTCTATCTGGCACTGATAAGATTCTGAGTTGAGTAATCAGGGAGTACATGTCCCTCCGTCTCAAGACTTTTTTGTCATTGATCACATGGACCAATTGAAATTGTTTGGAGAATGTTCTCAGGGTGTTAGGTAACTGTTGTGAGGATTGGTTTGACCCCACTCTAATGAAATGTAGCCTAGAGACAAAGGAGATTTGATTTTCCAATGCGGTACACCTCTGTTTAAATAGTCACTGATTAACTGAGCTGTTTCATGTTTTGCAGGACACTGTCTCCAATTTCATAGTAATGAGAGGTGTAGTCAAAATACAACATTTATTTGATGTGGAGTGGAGAAGCAGTCATGTTGAAAAATTTTATATAAAAACAGATAACATTGCAAATATTGAATCAGAGATAGTAGGAACTGCAGATGCTGGAGAATCCGAGACAACAAGGTGCAGGGCTGGATGAACACAGCAGGCCAAGCAGCATCATAAGAGCACATTGCAAATATTATCATTTGCTTAGTAAGTAGTGCAGACAGGAATGGACAGGCATTGGTGGATTAAGTGAGGAGAAAACTTTGGCAGATAGAATTCAATTTGGGACAAAATGTGACAATCTAAGTTGGACCCAGGAAAGATAAATCAGGATACTTGTCAAATGGTGCAAATCCAGAAGCTATTGATGAAGGTTGATGTATAGAAATGGCTAAAATCTCATAGATAGGTACAAGAAAACATAATTTAAACTCTGGCCTATATACCTTGGAACTGAAAGGAATGAATTGTGACCTCATATAGATATGCAAACTTTCTTAACAGGATAAATGCAGGAAGGATGTTTCCCTTGGCTGGGAGAGTTTAAAAGCAGGGGGCCCCTTCACTGAATAAGGGAGAGGGCATTTGGGAGTGAAATGAGGAGCAATTTCTGCACTGAAAAGGTGATGAAACTTTGGAAATCTCTGCCTGAGCGGGCAGCGGAAGCTCAGTTCTTTAATATGTCCAAGACTGAGATCAATAGTTTCAACATACTAAAAACATGAAGGGTATGGAAATAGTGCAGGAAACTGGTGTTGAAATGGAAGATAAAAACCAAAAGAACTGTGGATGCTGTAAATCAGGAACAAAAACAAAGTTGCAGGAAAAGCTCAGCAGATCTAGCAGCATCTGTGAAGGAAAAAATTAGAATTAATCTTTCGGGTCCCGTGACCCTTCCTCAGAACTGTTAGTAGCTGGGAAAGTATCAGTTTATATGGAGAAAATAGGGAGGAGGATGGGGTTGGGAGTAAATGATGGGACAGAGCCCTAAGCGAGAGAAGAGCAGTTGGACAGACAAAGGAGTTGATAATCATCTGGCTAGGAGGGTGGATAGTTTTTAATGGGGACTGTTAGTGACTGACAATAGGTAGTAGGTCCCATGTCCCAGCCCCCCACCCCACACACCAGGCCTTGTTATCACATAGAGATAGTAGGAACTGCAGATGCTGGAGAATCCGAGACAACA
>NC_063334.1:112884128-112917661 GCF_021869965.1 Rhincodon typus
CTACCGACCAACCTCATCCCGCCCCCTTGACCTGTCCGTCCTCCCTGGACTGACCTATCCCCTTCCTAACTCCCTACCTACACTCACCTTTACTGGCTCCATCCCTGCCTCTTCGACCTGTTTGTTTCTTCTCCACCTATCCTCTCCTCTATCCCTCTTCTATCCACCTCCCACTCTCTCCCTATTTATTTCGGAACCCCCTTCCCCTCCCCCTTTTCTGATGAAGGGTCTAGGCCCGAAACATCAGCCTCTCTGCTCCTATGATGCTGCTTGGCCTGCTGTGTTCATCCAGCCCTGCACCTTGTTGCCTTTTGGATTGGATGGATTAGCCATGGGAAATGCGGAGTTACAGGAATAGTGTACGGGAATGGGTCTTGGTGGGATGCTTCTCGGAGGGTCAGTTTGGACTCAATAGGCTGAACGGCCAGCTTCCACACAGTAGGATTCGAAGATTCAAGCAGTTGAAAGATAATTATCAAAAGCAACAGCGAAGGGATAAGGAGAAAGGTTTTTATACAGTGAATTGTTGCGATCTGGAATGCACTGATGTGGAAAAGGTGGGAAAAAAGTTTCAATAATAATGTTCAAAAGGGAATTCAAAACTGCACAAGAAAGATACATTTTTGCCATTTCGTCTTGCACTCATAAAGTCCTAGAGTCATACAGCACGGAATCAGACCCTTTGGTCTAACCAGTCCATGCCGAATATAATCCCAAGGTAAATTAGCCCCATCTGCCTGCTCTTGACCCATACCCCTCCAAACCTTTTCTATTCAAGTGCTTATCCAAATGTCTTTTAAATGTTGTAATTGTACCCACATGCACCACTTCATCAGGAAGTTCATTCCTCACACAAACCACTCTCCGTGTAAAAATGTTACACCTCATGTCTTTTTTAAATCTTTCTCCTCTCACCTTAAAATGGGTCTCCTGGTCTTGAAATCGCTCATCCTAAGGAAAAGACAACTATGATTAACTATTTCTACCCTTCATTATTTTATAAACTTCGACAAGGTCACCTCTCAACCAGCCACACTGCAGTGAAAAAAGTCCCAGCCTATCCAACTTTCCTCAATACCTCAGATCTTCCATACCCAGCAACATCCTGGTAAACCTCTCCAGCTTAATAATGTCCTTCCTATAACTGGGCAACCAGGACAAGAATACCAGTTCAAGGGTAAAACAAACATACACGCTGCGTGAGAAGACTGTGCTGATCGGTTGACAAATGGATTCTGAATGATGGAGAGGTTGCTATGGAGAATACATCCATTAATGCTGAATGACAGTTAACTGCCAGGCTTTGTTTAAGTTTTAAACCAGAGAATGGCTGTCACCTTTTTGGTGAGTTGAAACAGAAATCACGTAGAAAACAGAAAGAATTGAGGATGCTGTAAAACAGGAACAAATATAGAAATTGCTGGAAAAGCTCAGCAGGTCTGGCAGTATCTGTGAAGGGAAAAACAGAATTAACGTTTTGGGTCCAGTGACCCTTCCTCGGAACTGTTCTGAGGAAGGTAACCGGACCCGAAACGTTAACTCTGTTTTTCCCTTCACAGATGCTGCCAGGCCTGCTGAGCTTTTCCAGCAACTTTGTTTTTGATCATGTAAGCACATATTCCTACAGTTTGCAAAGAACAGGACCTTGTCTATAAATATATGTATCTTCCAGTACACACGAGTGTAGAACTCTTCAAGCCCAATTCTAAATTGGTTGTCAGCATAATTCTTTTCACACTTCAGATTATACAGCAAATATTGATAATTGGCTTTGATGGGTGTATTCTTCATGGCAATGCCTCTCACAAAGTATCAATATTGATTTTCCTATTGAATTGATATTCTTGCAAAGTGTCCTGATGAGTGCAAAATGGAAAGCTTTGAAAAATGTCTTTTTTTCAGCAGTTCTCAAGCTCTGGACTACAAAATGACTATTTGAATTCAATATATAAAATTTGATATATGCATGAAGAAAGAAGAATTTGCAGTGCAATGGTGGTGTGCAGGAGATAGGGGCTAAGTGGATAGGTATATTAAACAGCAATCATAGTCATAGGCTGAATAGCTTCTTTCCGTGAATATTTGGTTTGATTTGATTTATTTATTGTAGCATGCATTTATTACAAGTACAGTGAAAAATGCTGCTCAGTATTGCCACTCTCCAGCACCATGTTAAAACAGAGAAAATAAACAAACCAAAACACAGAATATAAAGCCAGAAAAATAAAGTTCATCTTATAGTTTTATCTCAGTAAAGTTAGGTGGTCTTTGGAATAGCTCCTGCTTCTAGCTCAGCCATGGGCCTGGATCTGGGCTCCTTCATCTCCATGCCTGCGGTCCCTGCTGTTAAACTGATGACACTGCTGTAACCGTGCTTCACCACACCGTTGCTGCTAGAGCAAAGAGTTGCTGCTCTCGAGTGCTATTGCATCTCCACCAACGTCGCCACCGCTGCCATGAGTTCATGCCGGGCTGACCTCAATGATATGATCCCATAAGCAAATCAAACATATACAGGAGACACCAACACTGCTCAGATGCAGGGGTTTAAGAAGGGCCCTGCATTGGATTCTGCAAAACTGCTAACAATGCATTGCAAAGTTACTGGAAATATCAGTCAGTTAAAACAAAAAATCCTCCTGTAATTTAATACACCAAAGGCTTCTGGGGCCTGTTTTTACAATGTTAATGTTGCCAGCTAACAGATAGCATGCTGGTAATTCCATGTCGTCCCATCATCATGTGTTGACTGTGTCAGATTTAATAAGAGCCAACAACCGATTCCTGCATCCTGACTGACTTCCAGTATGAATATCCAACACTGGTTCTGGTGGACAGTTTGACTAAAAGCATGCCTGTTGGAATTGGATAAGGAACTATCTTAACTGTAGCTCTGTGACGATTGAAGAATGCCAAGGAGACTCAGTAGTTCAGCACGGTTACCGTTAAGGAAGTTACTTCACAGCTGGCTCAAGAGTTAAGCTTCATACTCATCATAAAACACCGTCTATGATTTTTTTTACAAGCTTCCTAGATATCTTATTCTACTACTTGCAGCAAGGATTTTTTTTTATTGATTTTCAATGTTAGTTCATATTTAAATACCACCTATCCATTTTCTTTTGTGCGTTTTCATCTGCATCTTTGAAGTGTGAGTTCTTTCGGAACTTACTTGGCATGGTTTGTGCAAGGCAATCCACCTATGGTCTAATGTGAAGAGTCTTGTCAAGTAAATGAGATTTAGTTAATGGCATCTCTGCATATATAAATTTAAAGAATAGATTCTACATTACTACAAAGACTGTGAGGGCCTAGCGTTAAGTCTGTCTCCCACCAAAACCTATCCTACACCCCTCCCTGCGTCCCCACCCAACATCTCATGACTGCTTTGTGGGTGATGTTTATTGCACTCAATAAAGTACTAACTCTCTCATGTCCTCCCATTGCCACACACAGCATATTACTTACAAGAAACAGGCTCGGATAGTAGATAAAGGTCAGTTGAAGTCCAGGAAAGTAGAAAAGATCTGATGACGTGTTAGTGGGAATTTTTTCTTTGTGGAGCAGTTCTCTCCTAAGCTGCAATGTCATAGCCTCCAATTGTTGGATACCCTTCCCCTCCCATTCAACCTTTAGAGGTTTGGATACCAAACATTGGTATCTGGGGTGTGGGGTGGTTCACAGTACTATGCACTCCCTTTTGTCCTGTATGAACTGCATCTCAGCATCATGACCTTATCTAATCTTGGAATGTGACCACTGCTAGACTGTTCCCTGTACAATAGTGTAGCTTCTAGCAGGGAAGTTGGGTGACTATAAAACCGCTATCCACCCCCACCTCCTCCAATGAAATTTATGATTTTCTACTTGGTTGGTGTGTTTAAAATATACCTCACTGCAGTCAAGGATTTTTATCTTCTTTAAAATCGATTCAGTTCTCCTATCAATTTTTGCTCACAGTAGAATATCAATGCTAAAGTATCTCCCAAAAGGATCTGTGAGTAGTGAGGGAACAGAAAAGTGGGAAGAACCTACTTGACTTCATCCTCAATTTAACTCTCGTAGATACATCTGTCCATAACGGTACAGATGGAAGTGGTTACTGCACAGTCCATGTGAAGGTAAATCCCACCTTCATAAGGAGGATATTTTCCGCCATGTTGTGTGGCACTGCCAATGTCAAAATGAGATGGACACAGAACAGCTCTATCTCTACAAGCCGGATATCCATGACGTGCTGTAGACAGCAGCAGAATTGTATTCAGTCACAATCCGTTACCTCATTGCCTGCTGCATCTCTTAATGTAGCATTAGCATCAAAGCAGGGGATCAGTGCTGTTGCAGTGAAGAATGCACGGCAGCACGTCAAGAGCAGCACAAAACATACCTAAAAGTGAGGCGCCAACCTGTTGAAGCTATTGAGGGAGTCCAGCGAAGGTTCACCAGACTGATTCCTGGGATGGCAGCACTGACATATGATGAAAGATTGGGTCAACTGGGTTTGTACTTGCTAGAATTTAGGAGAATGAGTGGGGATCTCATAGAAACATATACAATCCTAATGGGACTGTATTGGCATGGATCAAGGATTGGTTAACTGACAGGAAGCAAAGAGTGAGGATAAACGAGTGTTTTTCTGGTTGGCAAATAGTGACAAGTGGGTGTACCTCAGGGATCAGTGTTGGGACCACAAGTGTTAACAATTTGCATAGATGATTTGGAGTTGGGGACCACATGCAGTGTGTCAAAGTTTGAAGGTGACACGAAGATGAGTGGGAGAGCAAAGTGTGCAGAGGACTCTGAAAGTTTGCAGAGGGATATAGATTATTTAAGTGAGTGGGCAAAGGTCTGACAGATGGAATTCAATGTTGATAAATGTGAAGTCATCCATTTTGGTAAGAATAATAGTAAAAGGGACAATCATTTGAATGGTAAATATTTGCAGCATGCTGCTGTGCAGAGGGACCTGGGTGTCCTTGTGCATGTATCACAGAAATTTGGTTTGCAGGTACAACAGGCAATTAAGAAGGCAAATGGAATTTTGTCCTTCATTGTGAGAGGAATTGAGTTTAAAAGCAGGGAGGTTATGTTGCAATTGTATAGGGCGCTGGTGAGGCCACACATGGAGGACTGCATGCAGTTTTGGTCTCCTTACTTGAGAAAGGATGACTGGCACTGGAAGGGGTGCAAAGGAGATTCACTAGGTTGATTCCAGAGTTAAGATGGTTGGTTTATGAGGAGAAGCTGAATAGACTGGGATTATATTCACTGGAATTTAGAAAAATGGGGAGGGTCTTATAGAAACATATACAATTATGAAGGGAAGGAGCTGTTCACTGGCAGGTGAAACTAGAACTAGAAGATGGGGCATAGCCTCAAAATTAGGGGAGCAGATTTAGGACTGAATTGAGGAGGAACTTCTTCACCCAAAGAGAACAAGAACAAACAGAATTACAGCACAGGAACAGGCCCTTTGGTCCTCCAAGCCTGCACCAACATGCTGCCCATCACAACTAAGACCCCCTACCCTTCTGAGGACTGTAACCCTCTATTCCCACCCTATTCATGTATTTGTCAAGATGCCCTTAAAAAGTCATTACAGTATCTGCTTCCACTACCTCCCCCGGCAGCGAGTTCCAGGCATCCACCACCCTCTGTGTAAAAAACTTCCCTCGTACATCACCTTTAAACCTTGCCCCTTGCACCTTAAACCTATGGCCCCTGGTAACTGACTCTTCCACCCTGGGAAAAAGCTTCTGATTGTCCACTCTGTCCGTGCCCTTCATAATCTTGTAGACCTCTATCAGGTCGCCCCTCAACCTCCATCGTTCCAGTGAGAACAACCCAAGTTTCTCCAACCTCTCCTCATAGCTAATGCCCACCATACCAGGCAACATCCTGGTAAATCTTTTCTGTACCCTCTCCAAAGCCACCACATCCTTCTCGTGGTGTGGCAAACAGAATTGAACACAATATTCCAAATACAGCCTAACTAAAGTTCTATAAAGCTGCAACATTACCTGCCAATTTTTAAACTCAATGCCCCGGCCAATGAAGGCAAGCATGCCATATGCCTTGTTGACTACCTTTTCCACCTGTGTACCTGTACACCCAGATCCCTCTACCTATCAGTACTCTTAAGGGTTCTGCCATTTACTATATATTTTCCATCTGGATTAGACCTTCCAAACTGCATTACCTCACATTTTTCTGGATTAAACTCCATCTGCCATCTCTCTGCCCAAGTCACCAACTGGTCTATATCCAGATGTATCCTTTGACAGTCCTCATTGCTATCCACAATTCCACCAACCTTTGTGTCATCAGCAAACTTACTAATCAGACCAGTTATATTCTCCTCCAAATCATTTATATATATTACAAACAGCAAAGGTCCCAACTCTGATCCTCTGAGGAACACCACTACTCACAGCTGTCCATTCAGAAATGCATCCTTCCACTGCTACCCTCTGTCTTCTATGACCGAGCCAGTTTTTTATTCATCTTGCAAACTCACCTCTGACCCCGTGCAACTTTCCCTTCTGTATCAGCCTGCTGTGAGGGACCTTGTCAAAGGCCTTACTGAAGTCCATGTAGACAATATCCACTGTCCTACTCTCTTCAATCATCTTCATCACTTCTTCAAAAAACTGAACCAAGTTAGCTCGACACGACCTCCCCTTCGCAAAACCATGTTGCCTTTCGCTAATACGCCCATTGATTTCCAGATGGGAGTTGTGATTCTGTGGAATTTCCTGCTCAGTGAAGTAGTTGAGGCTTTCTCATTGAATGGTTCTAAAGCTAAGACAGATATTTTTTTGAATAGTAAAGGATTTAAAGGTTATGGTGAGTGGGTGGGTAAATGGAACTAAGGCAACAAAAATATCAGCCATGATCTTATTGAATGGCGGAGGAGGCTCGAAGGGCCAGATGGCCTACTCCTGCTCCTGGTCCTTATGGCGGGACAGGCTAGAAGCAGGAAGAATGTTCCTCGTGTTGGGCAAGTCCAGAACCAGGGGTCACAGTCTAAGAATAAGGGGTAAGCTATTGAGGACTGAGATGAGAGAGAATTGCTTTACTCAGAGAGTTGTGAACCTGTGGGATTGTCTCCCACAGGAAGCTGTTGAGGCCAGTTCATTAAATATATTCAAGAGGAAGCTGGGCATAGCTCTTGTGGCTAAAGGGATCAAGGGGTATGGAGAGAAATAGGGAATTGGATGCTGAGATTGCATAATTAGCCATGATTCTACTGAATGGTAGTGCAGGCTCAAAGGGCCGAATGGCCTATTCCTGCATCTATTTTCTATGTTCCTCTGCTACTTGCATGCTAAATAGCAAAAGCGACATCTGATAGATGGAAATAAAGGAATCCAGTTGATGGATAAGTTCTGAATTGTACTGTCTTAGTATGCTCATTTGTGAATGATGGTTAACAATTAACAGTTAAATAACAGAGGAGACTCCACAAATGTTCTCATCGTTATGATCACTGAGTAGATTGGGATTATATTCATTGGAATTCAGACGATTGAGGGGGGATCTTATAGAAACATATAAAATTATGAAGGGAATAGATAAGATAGAAGTAGAGAGGATGTTTCCACTGGCAGGTGAAGCTAGGACAAGAGGACATAACCTCAAGATTAGAGGGAGCAGATTTAGGACTGAACTGAGAGTGAATTTCTTCACCCAGAGGGTTGTTAATCTATGGAATTCCTTGCCCAGTGAAGTAGTTGACGCTACTTCAGTAAATGTTTTTAAAAAAAAGGTAGATTTTTTTTGAACAATAAAGGAATTAAGGGATACGGTGAGAACGCGGGTAAGTGGATCTGAGTCCACGAAAGGATCAGCCATGATCTTATTGAATGGCGGAGCAGGCTCGAAGGGCCAGATGGCCTACTCCTGCTCCTAGTTCTTATGTTCTTATGTTCTTATTATGTTCTTATGATCACAGAACAGACAGCCATAGTTATGTTCTGATCTGGCTGGGAACAAGCAACTTTTTTTAACAAGTAGGCCAATGTGTGATCCCTGACACTATATTACTATACAAAGTGAAAACAATATATATACGACTTATACTATAACGTCCAACTAGAGTTAACCTGAAGTCAAAACAGATCCCACAAATTTCTCAGCATACACCATAAATTAGAGACACTGTGGATCAGCAAATCTCATGAAACATCTACAAGTAATTCCAGCCGCTTCTTTTACGAAGGCCTAGTTTTAGAACTCCATCAAAAGCCAATCTGTCACAGGCTTCCTCAGCTCACATCCTGATAGTTCACCTTCCCAATCAGGACTGCAATCCACTGAATTCAAGAAATAAGATTAGTTCAGGTGCTATATAGTTCAGGGAAATCGAATTGAAGGCATCAAATTGAGCAGTGCCTGAGAGATATCGAAAAGTGCTACTTCAGCTGATGAACTCTGTGCACACACGGAATTCAATATTGGGAAGTGAATGGCTGAAGAGATGCTATCAAACAACTGAAGCAAAGCAGGCTCTGACAGTCAGGCATGTGGCTTATCTGAATTCAAGCACGGATATGTTTTGATGAAGAGAAGTGTCGCTAGCAAAAATTCTATTTGGTCGTGATTGGAAACATAATGTAAGTCGAAGTGTACACTCCGACATCTTTCTCTGTAATGCAATCCACTGACTGATAGTATAAGGTAGGGGTGGAAGTTAGATAAACAATAAAGGGCCAGAAGTCACATTCAGTTTCCGTTGAAAATATGCAACAGATTGGAAAGAAATCTTGCAGCATTGAAATTAAACTTGAATGCTTCATAATAGCATTTGATCCCCGAGATCAAATTTCAGCCTTGAAATCACTTTAAATTAAATTGCATTGTGGAATAATCTGAAGGTGATGTTAGTTCATGCTTCATTTACTAGAAGCATAAGTCTGAATTCCTCAGGCTAATCAATAACCTTCCATGTATTGATCAGAGAATCCTGGGTCAGGCCACAGAGTTTTCTCATATGTGCTCCTGACATAGAATTTTGGAAGTTTAAAAATCCTTCCATGTTATTCCAATACTGGAATGCAATTATTCCCATTTCAGATAGCATGCAGTTTGTAAAGGACAAGTTTGATAAAACTTTCAAAGTGTTCAGCCGTTTGGAAAATATTCCTTAGAGAAACTATGCAAAATAAATCAGACTCAAGCTCAGAATATTACTTTGAAGTAAGGGTGAGTTGGTCTCAGGGGCTTTAATTTAAGTTTGTGACATTTTAAAAGGCATTGATTCATGGGATGTAGGTGTCATGGCAGGACTAGCATTCATTGCCGATCCTCAATGGTCAATTTAGAAGGTGATGGTGAGCTGCCTTCATGAAGCATTACAATCCCTGTGGTGTAAGGTACACCCGCAGTACTGTTTAGGAGGGAGTTACAAGATATTGGCCCCAAAGACAATGAACAACCAGTGCTATATTTTCATGTCAGAACACAATGACACAGACAGGGAAGCATTACTGGAGAGGGTAGCGGAGTCGGCTCATTAGGAGCATTTAAGCAGCTATTAATAGTCATATGGATGATAGTATAAGGTAGGGGTGGAAGTTAGATAGACCTTAGGTTTAGGATAAAAGTTCGGCAAAACATCGTGGGCCGAAGGGCCTGTACTGTGCTATACAGTTCTATGTTCTATGTATCAGGTTTCCATGTGCTCCCTTCAAGGTTGTATGTGTAGAAAATGCTGTTGCAAGGACCTTGGAGAGTCGCTGATGTTTATTTTCCATCCACAGTACTGTATGTACCCTGAAAGGGAGAGAAAATATTTAAGACGGTTAATGAACTGCTGATCAAATTTGTTTCTTTGGCTTGGATGACTTCAAGCCACTTAAGTGCTGTTGGATCTGTATTCCACAGATGAATAGTGAGCATTCTATTACAGCCCTCACTTATGCCTTGCGAGTGAGGGAAAGACTTTCAGTAAATAAGTCATTCACTGAAGATTTAGGCAGATATCAAGAATTGCTCACCATCACCTTCTCAAGGGCTACTAGGGACAAGAAATAAAAATGCTGGCCAGCTAGTGGTGCCCATGTTCCACAAGTGAATAAAAAAAGTGATAAGTGTTGAGTATAATTTCCCAGGTAGGTAATGTTGTATAAGGTAATGATTTTGAAAGGGTTAATGTTAAGGTTACCTTGGAGATAAGGAGTTCTGCTCTATCTTTCAGATTTACCACCACAGGTTCCTTCAGGTCCTAGTAATTATAACTGACTGAATATAGTTGCACTTATTGCTGTCAAGCAATAAAATTCTTGTTTTTAATAACAGTGACTCTTCTGTAGATTCAGTACTGTGGTTTATCTTCTACTACTAATCACTAAATAAGGCCCAAGATAAAACAAAGCTGAAGAACAAACTTACTGCAAGATTAAAAGACAAAGCTTTGGAAGGGACCTTTTTTTGAAGGTTACCTAGCAACAGCATCTGGACATTTGATTTCTGTTTTGCCACAGACTGGATACCTCCAAGCTGGAAATTGCAAATCCTGTCTCCCTTGAAAATTAGACATTCTAAAGAAAGGAATCAGGCTTTGAAGTTATTGAAGTTGATGTTGAGCCTTACAAGCTGCTGGGTCTCCAAGCGGAAGATGAGGTGTTGTTCTTCCAGCTTGTGCTGATCCTCGCTGGAACACTGCAGCAAGCCTGCGACAGAAATGTTGGAGTGGGAACACGGTGATGTGTTGAAGTGGAAGGCAACGAAAGCTCAAGGTCAATTTTGCAGCAGTACGTAAGTGTTCCGCAAAGTGATTGCCTAGTCTGCATTTCAACTCCCTAATGTAGAGGACACCAGACTGCGAGCAGCGAATACAACAGACAAAATTGAGTGAAGTGCAGGTAAATTGCTGCTTCACCTGGAAATTGTGCCTCAGGCCTTGGATAGTGAGTAGGGATGAAATAAATGGGTAGGTGTTACACCTTCTGCAATTGCATGGGAAGGCACCGTGGTTGTGGGGAGGGTGGGGAGTGTCAGTGTTGAGAGTGGAGGAGGAGTGAGACAGAGTTTCCCAGAGGGGATCTGACAAGGGAAGGGAGAGGAAATAGGTGGCTGGTGGTAGCATCCCACTGGAGGTGATGGAAATGGTGACTTACAATCTTCTGGGTGCGGAGGCTGGTGGGATGGTAAGTGAGGACCCAGGGATGGGCGGTGGGGGGTGTGGGGGTGTGGTAGTGGGGGGACCCTCTCATTGCTGTGGACGGGAAGGCAAGGGATGAGGGTAGAAGTGCGAGAGATGAGTCTAACACAGCCATTGGTGGTGGGGTAGGGTAGAGGGGAGTGGATAGGTGCAGATGGAGCCCAGAGAAAAAGAGATATGAAAGGCTATGAAAGGCAACCAATTTTGCTTCTAATTTCCACCCCGTTATCACCTTTACCTAATCCATCTCCATCTCTTCCTTTCCTCAACATCTTTGTTTCCATTTTTGGGGATAGGCTGGCTACCAATATCTATTACAAACCCACTGATTTCCACAGTTATCTTGACTATACTGTACATCCTCACACTTTGGTTCCTGTAAAGATTCCATTCCATTCTCCCAGTTTCTGTATGTCTGTCACATTTGTTCTGACAATGCCAGCTTTGATAAGGGGGCCTACAAAATGTCCACCTTCTTCCTCAACAGAGGTTTCCCTGCTACCGTGATTGACAGACCCCTTTGCAGTATGCAACATATCTCCTGCACTTCTGCCCTTACTCCTTCTCTTCCCTCCCAGAACAATGATACAGTCCCTGGTCCTCACTTACCACCCTACCAGCCTCAGTATTCAAAGTATTGTAAGCTGCCATTTCCACCATCTCCAGCAATCCCCTCCTGAGACAGTAAGGACTGCAGACACTAGAAGCTACAGTCAATAAATGTGGAACTGGAAAAGCACAGGGGGTCAGACAGACAGCATCTAAGGAGCAAAGAAGTCAAAGTTTTGGGCTGAAACCCTTTGTCAGGTCTGGGGAGGGGGAACAGGAGCCCAGAAGTAAACAGAGGGAGGGGGATGGGGCTGGGGGAAGGTAGGTGGGATGGAGATAGGTGGGTGAAGGTACGGGGTTATTGTGGTTGGTCAGTGGGAAGGATGGAGCGGGGAAGTGAGTTAGGAGAAGGAGAGAGTGGAGGTGGAGAGATTTTGAAGCTGGTGAAGTCGTTCCTTCAGTTTACATTTGGCCTCACTCTGACAGTGGAGGAGACCAAGGATGGACATGTCACCAGGGGAGTGGGAGGGGGAGTTAAAGTGGATGGCAACTGGAAGGTCGGGTTGGTTGGTGTGTGCAGAGCACAGGTGCTTGACGAACCGGTACCCGAGTCTGCGTTTGGTGTCCCCAGGAAATGCGGGTGAATCTCTGATGGATTCAAAAGGATTGTTTGGGACCTTGGATGGAGGTAAGAGGGGAGGTTTTCTTATCCCTTAACTGTGTGTATAATATATATATATATCTATCTCCTCTTTGAGTTCCATCTCTACTTATCCACTTACCTCTCCCTTTCCCCACCACCTCCACCAAATTTGTCTTCAGCATAAATACCACTTTTTCCCCAGCTGTGAACAGTTTTTTTGAAGAGTCACTAGGCTCGAAATGTTAACTCTGCTTTCTTCCCACAGATGCTGACAGACCTGTTGAGTTTCACCAGCATTTTCAATAGTTCTTTCATAATGATACTGTATCAGAGAGTTAGGGTCCGGAACTGATGTGCTCATGTTGAACTTTCAGCCTTGAATATCCTTATGATTTTAAATTAGCCTTCAACAAGCTCTCTGAACATGGCTACTCCTTATCGAGAAAAGCCCTAAGCCAGTTAAATTAAAACACCAGATGTCAGGCCATTTCAAGATCGACATTCATTGTTAACAATCCCCACTCCCCACTGCTGTGTACAGTTGATCTGTATCCCACTCAAACAATGTTCAAGTGTCTCTCTGAATGGTGGATGAAAGCAGCGTTTTTCATCATTGCAGCCACAACAAATGATCCTGAATTGGTCTCGTGCTAGAATGGCCACATTCTTTCCAGAAGGGCAGTACAGTGGCTCAGTGGTTAGTGCTGCTGCCTCGCAGTGCCAGGGACTCAGGTTCAATTCCAGCCTCGGGCAACTGTATGTGTGAAGTTTACTCATTCTCCCAGTATCTGCGCGGGTTTCCTCCGGGTGCTCCGGTTTCCTCCCACAGTCCAAAGATGTGCAGGGTAGGTGGATTGGCCATGCTAAATTGCCCATAGTGCCCAGGGATGGTTAGGTTAGCTGGTGGGTTAGACATGGGAAATGCAGGGTAGGGGAATGGGTCTGGGTGGGATGCTCTTCAGAGGGGCGGTGTGGACTTGTTGAGCCAAATGGCCTGTTCCATACTGTAGGGATTCTATGAAAGTATCACAAGAGGATATCAGCCGCAGTCAAATTTTCTCATACTTTACCCAGGTGACACCTTTGGTTACACAGATTTCTGGAGAACTGATTACATGACATTTATGTTCCTGATATTCCAATCGATATTCCATTGGAGACAATGCAGAAGTCAATCCACTGCTGACTCTGAGGAAGATGCCTGCAAAATTGACTTTTTCAAGGTGTAATGACCCCAGCTCTGGAACCCACTGGAAAAGATCCTTAGAGTTAGAAACTTCAGAGAATTCTGGCTCACTTAAGCTTCGTAGTTAGCCAGGAAATGATTAGAGAATTTAAATCCTATTCTAACTCCTGAAACCATGACTAACCAATCACTCCACTTCTGACACCCTTCTTCCTGAACCAGTTAATGCTGACAGACTCACCCCTGCACCCTTCTATTGAGCCAACTCATCCCCAGTGGACCTGATCAAGCAAATCGAATAACTGCACATAGCCCCTACTCCATCTCAGGCCAGAACTGATACCAGCAGACCCAACACCCAAACCTCTCTGACCCTACCTGACCTGAAATCCCCCAGACTCGTCACTCACCATCCTGCTCAATACCCGGCCTCCACTTCTGACCTAACGTCCAACCATAACAAGCCCACAACATTCTACCCTGGACCTGACATCACCTCAGTCTGACGTCCTGCTATCCCACCCAACTGGATCCAACACACTCCCCAGACTCAACACATGCCAAGCCAAAATGTTCCCTCAGCACCACTTGCCCTCTGACTCAGATCACCAGCAAGCCCCCTGCCACTTACCAACCCTAACCATTCATCTGTACTGCTGTCCCTACCCCCCGGCACCCTTTTCCCCATCTATCTAGTGCCTTACTCTCTTATCCACCTGGTACATTATCCTATTCTGTATCCATCTCCCTATCTATTCCACTCACTAACACCACACACTTAACTTTCCTCACTTATTGTAGACGTGAGTTTGGGACCTATGGACAATTTATTTCCGGGCTCAACAACATAAACCATCATACGTGGTCCTTTATAATTTTATTCATAACTGCATATTGATTCCAACTCATGAAACTGTCATAATTTTCTAAATGGTCGCAAATGCATCTTAAAAATATTTCACATACGATTGGAGCTGCAAATTTGCAATATTAGTAACAAATTTGCTCATGCAGTTAAACTAGCTATGCTGTCGCACTAACTCATCTTAAATAGCCAGAGTACTTTTGCTGAATTCATAGAATCTCTGCAATGTAAAAGCAGGCCATTCAGCCCATACCAACCCTCTGAAAAGTATCCCAGCCAGACCCAGTTGCTACCCTATCCTTGTTACCCTGCATTTCTCATGGCTAATTCACCTAGCCTGTATGTCTTTGGACAATCCACTTAACTTGCAAATATTTGGACTGTGGGAGGAAACCAGAGCACCCAAAGGAAACCCACACAGACACACTGAGAACATGCAAACTCCACAAAGGCAGTCACCCAAGGGTGGAATCAAAACCAGCTCCGTGGTGCTGTGAGGCAGCAGTGCTAACCGTTGAGCCATTGTGCTGCACGTATTGTGAGATTTTTCACATGACAAGTGCAGCCTTGGGTTGCCTGTAACATACCATGGTTAACTGTGATAAAGGCAGGAAAAGGAATCAGGCCCCTTTTTGCAGCATTTATTTATTGCAACTTGTTTGTCAATGTGGGATTTGTTGTCATTCATTTTATCCTACAGGAAGGTGGGTGGGCTGTTGTTTGGCGTAGTTTAGTTTATTCTAATGGTGTAATCTGTCAGATTAAATCTGACATCAGACCATCTGAATATTTTCCTCTTTATAATGCTGCTGATTAAAGAGGGCTGCAATCCTCAGGGAAATTGTTTTGCTTTTAATATTTTGGCCCATTGTCTTATTTTGCAGCAGTGCTGACAACCTTTCCGCACTGGGACAAATAAAATAAAAAGCACACTTTAATTTCAGAAAGAAAGGGAGTGTCTGTACTCGGGGAAAGGATGCAAAAGGATGATGATGACGGGATCTACATACGCATGTATTTCAGTCTTTATTCATTGAAGTTGGGTGGTTCATGAATCATTTCCCCAGAGATCTGGTTCACATGGCATTGTTTCTGCAGATAAACCCTGCTGTTGGAGATCAATTCTGCTTATAGCTGTGTGAACATTCCCACAGTGCTTGGCCATGACATCACTATGCCTCCAAAACAGGAAATCTAGCTGCAACACCTGCCATTGTTCTAGTAGCCACAAGAGAAGTCAATGATACCTGCTCGAGTCTCCCAGGCCTGTCCTGTCCTGCTGCAGAATGAATAGACAACGAGACTGCTCAATTCCTCACTTTGTAAAACTTATAAACTGTACATAAGAGATGAGAATTTAATGAACTCTATCTGACAACATAAAATCTATGGGTTCCAATAAAAAATGCAAATTGCAATGAACTTTCATATTTATTCGTCAAACTAAAGAAAACTGCCTGCATTTTGCAACATATTTCAACTTTTGCCGAACAGAATGTTCATAATTCTGCAATTCTTCTATTATTTGATGTGTTATTTTTAATTTAATGATTGCCTATAACGATGAATTTGTGATGATTCATCTTATTGACAATGGCATCACAATTTGGCACCTGCAACCATGATGATATTTCAATAAACCAACTGTCCATCTATCTAACCCATCACATCCCATCCATCCAATAACACTCACAAACAAAAGCAGAAGTTGCTGGAAAAGCTCAGCAGGTCTGGCAGCATCTGTGAAGAAAAAAATCAGAGTTAACGTTTCGGGTCTGGTGACCCCTCCACAGAACCCATTCTGAGGAAGGGTCACCGGACCCGAAACGTTACTCTGATTTTTTCTTCACGGATGCTGCTAAATCTGCTGAGCTTTTCCAGCAACTTTTGTTTTCGTTCCTAATTTGCGACATCCGCAGTTCTTTCGATTTTTACTTCCCATAACATTGCCTGAACTTTCCAGAGCTTCTATTACTGGCCTTGTGTTCCACACTGCCAAATAGTTGAGATAATGACAAATTTCTCCCCCCCACCACCCCCGAGAACTGCCACCCTAAAGATGATTGAGCCTGACTGTCCCGAGAGAGGGATGCTTAGGGGAGAAGTGCAGGGAAAATTTTTCACACAGAGGGTGGTGATGCTGGAAAACACTGCCATTGGGGGTGATGGAAACAGGCATGTTAGCAACCTTTAAGGTGTATCTAAACACGTAAACAAGAGACGAACAGAGGGATAGAAATCACGCATGGGCAATTAGTAGAGAGTACAAATAAAGACTTGGAATTGGCTCAGGCTTGATGAGCCAAAGGCCTGGTTAGTGTATTGTATAATGAGGATATGTTCTGTCATAGAGTTTTACAGTAATGAGAGAGACTCTACGGCCCATTGTATGTAAACATCAAGCATCTGTCTATTCTTGTTACACTTTTCACCTGTTGTTCCCTTTCCAGTTTCCTCCTTTCCTGGGATTATTTTTACACTCACATTGGCTTTTCTAAAATATTGGTGTTGCCTTTAATGAAAAGATAAATATCTGGTGCTTTTCTTTATTGTCCAACAATTCGTTTAGGTGGCGCTTAATCTGCTTCTCATGACCATTTAGTACTTGATTATTTCCCATGGAAAGTGACTGTGAAGCTTAATAAACTGGGTCAAAATCCTGGTCTTGGCTGCCTTGCCTTCAACAATTGTGTATTTAGGCTCAACCACACTTTGACCAGTTAAAGCCAACCTGAAACCATTCAAAACCAACCCCAAAGTGTTTAAAAGTATGCTGCAGGTCAGATAGCAGTTTTCCATATCCTACATTTACTATTTTGCCATTTCTGATCTCCATCGTTTGAAATTATTTCTTTGCCTTTTCGTTCGAACGCAACACTTGCCTGATTAAAATTTCCCCAGTGCTGTGATGGATCCTGTTTTAGCAACAATGTCTTGGAGGAAACATTTTGAGAATATTAGCAGGAAAACCCTTACAGCATTCAGTCTGAAACCTTATTCCCTGCTGTTTTAATGGAGGCATCAACTGATGGAAAGGAAATGGCTTGACAGGTCAATTAAAAGGAATTTCATACAAAGAATGTGTACATTAATGTCATACGGTGTAACTTTTTTGTTCTCATAAATCAGGGTTTGCTGCGCTGATAGGAATTGGAGTTGATGGTCCATCTTTTTTTACTCACACACAAAGGCTTTTATACAATTCCACATAAAGTGGCTTTCATTATGGGCTGATGGCCTCATGCCACTGAGTTATGCACTTATTGTTAAAATAATTGACAGAATATTAATGGTAAAGCAATAGTTTCATTGTTTTTATCTGTGATGATGCTGCCTTTTCAGCAGTGCAGATGAGAGGATTAAACCTTATCCATGCCAACACAGGTTTCTAACAATGTCGGCCCAGCAGCATGCAATGGAGATCTCCCAGAGGATTTTCATTTTTGTTTTCACCATCTAGCTCCATCACTGTGAAACCTTCCATCCATCAGCCTGTCATGTGGGCCGATGATGCTGTTTCCCAGGCAATATCTGCCAGAGTGCAAGATGAAAGCCTCCTTTAAGTTGGCTTGCTACATTGCTTTCTTTAAAGTGACACCATTCGTGCTGGAGAAATGAAATGTTCAGCAAACCTTTCCTTTTCTTGGGGAATGGGGCCAATTTTGATGGCAAGTTGGACAAATGACCCCTTTATGTTTTGCCCTGTTGTTCCCTTCACTCGAAAATGAAAGTTCTCAAATTTTAAGGGGATAGGAATGAAGAACAGAGAGGCTTGGCACTTCACACGTACAATTTGTTGATGGCTGAAATTAAAAACAAAGAGATCCTGGGCTTTAAAAATTAAAAAAGGGGCCTTATAAATAGAGCTGCTGAGTATAAAAGGAAGAAATTATGCGAAACCATTATAAATCATTGGTTAAGCCTCACATGAAACATTGGGTTGAATCTTCATTGAAATGGCAACGTTACTTGGGAACCAATTCCAGATTCTGACACTGTGTACTGTAATCCAGACCCAGAATTAATTTTAATTACCGTCAGTAAAGATAAAGAATTACCTATGAATAGCTGAAGCAGAAAGACAATTAAAAATAAACCTACATTAATATAGCTTCTTTCATAAGACCGTAAGACATGGCACATTGAGTCTGCTCTGTCATTCTGTGGAATCATGGCTGATCTGATAATCCTCAACTCCATTTTCCTACCTTTCCCCATAACCCTTGATTCGTTTCCTGATTAAAAATCTATCTCATCCTTGAACATACTAAATAACCTAGCCCATACAGCCATCTGAAGTAAATAATTCTACAGACCCACTACCATCTGAGAGAAGAAATTCCTCCTCATTGCCGTCTTATATGGATGACCCTTGTTCCAAGATTATTCCCTCTTGTACTGAACTCTCCCAGGAGAGGAAACAACCATTCCACATCTATCCTATCCTGTCTCTTAAGAATCCAGTATATTCCAATTACGGGACCTTTCAATCTTCTATCTGTATCTCTATCAATTTACTCAACTTTCCTCATAAGACAGTCCTCCCATATCCTGGATCAACCAAGTGAATCTTCTCTGGACTGCTTCCATTGCCAGTATACATTTTCTTAGATAAAGGGACTAAAATTATTCACCTACTCATATCCCTAAGTGTTTTACAGCAATGAAGAACTTAATGAAGGCTACTTGTCACTGTCGTGATGTGGAACCAGTGATAGCCAATTTGTGAACAGGAAGTTCCCACAAAAAACATTGATACGACCTTAAGAAGCCAAACCGTTTTTAGATGTCAACTGAGGGGTAAATATTGGCCAGGTCATAGGTCAGAAATTCCCCTAAAATTCTTTGAAAACATTGTGGGATCTTTTACGCCTGACAGAGAGAGCAGTATTGAGCTAAATTAATCAAGCCACTTAAAACATTGCACCTTCGACCGTGAGGTACAGCTTTAGTCATCAGTCTAGTGACAAAGTCCAAACTAGACTGCGGAGGACCATGTTGTGGTAGACACTTTTTAAATGCAAGGAAGGAAAGTTGAAATAATGTGAGGTGCTCAAAAGAAGAGAATGTGCTGAAGAGGTAGGAGAAGAGGTTGAGTTTGGGAATAAAGGTTGAATAATAGCTATCACAATTATTGGTGGGGATCAGGAGGGGAGAAATACCGATCGTGTAAGCATGTAGGAAAGATTCAGTGAGGAGAAAGGAACACTCACTAGTCGGCCATGCCTCTGCCATTAAATCAATCCAGGATGAGGCCACATAAGACTGTGCTTCTGAGGCAGTAGATGGTTACTAATGATACCCTATGGTAATGAAGGCAGGCATTGGAAGAGGTAGGAAGACGATGAAATGGGAAAGATAGGTCTGAGAAGGAATCAGATTGCTGTTCGGAAATGCTGAAATCTTGGTTGATTGATTGATTTATTGTCACACGTACTGAAGTACAGTTAAAAGCTTTGTTTATGAGCAGTACAGGAAGATCACAGTAAGCAGGACTGGGATTTGAACCTAAACGTTTATGATTAAGGGACAAGACCACTGGCAGTGACCTCTATTGTTACCAGACAGCTTCTCCAACTCAATTCTCCCCTGGTTAAATTTATTGTAGCTGGTTACCTCAGGTCACCCAAGGCAGGGGTTAAAGTGGTGTGATCTGAGCAAGTGCTCTGAATTCTAATCAGGGCAGAATTCTTGATTTTGAGCCAGCTGAAGTTATGTTCAGCTTCCTTTACACTTTACAGTCCAGAAGCTGAAGATTGAATACTCTTCGTTGTGATTTCTGACGGAGACTGAACTTAGATATTTCAAAATACACATTGAGACATAGGCCTAACGTCTACAAAAGATATAGGCAATAATCTTCTACTACCAGAATCATACTCCCCTACATTCAGTGTTTTATAAATTCATCACAATATCAATTGCACAGAGATTTAATAATAAGAAAAATCATAATCTGACTTGCTTCTTTCGCCAGATTTCTCAGCGAGTTGCAAACTCCCTCATTCAGAGTGGGAGTTAGCATTGGCATCATTCAATATTAGCATCAAAAGATATTTTCTTTGAAAATACTTCCACAGATTCCTTCACCTACAATTAACAGTCTGGACCTCCTTTGGCTTTCACTTTGTTTCCTTTCACTTCAGAAAGAAATTTTCTAGGCCCTAATACCAACCACTCAAAGGCCCTAATTGTGTCAGACTGCCTGTTTCAGTTCGCTGAGCTAATCAGTCAGCTGTCGGATACTATAAAAGGCATCTTGCAGAAACGTTCACCTTGATACGTACTTGAGAGAGTGGGAATGTGCCAGCAGATACTTCAAGATAGCAAGGGGCCATTGAGCAACAAGCTGCTTCAACAGTACAGTATTTCCATTAAGACAGGAGCTGTTTGAAAATAGCCCATGATGTGAAAACCATCCCTCATAATAAAAGTGTTGGTTTATATGTGTTGATCCTCTTCATGTACCCTCTTCTGTTAAGGTGTCACCCATTTTTTAAGCCATCTATTATAGAATTTTATTAGCATTAAGAGTCTGATTAGCATAATTACTGTGGTAGTGATTTTAATCTTCACCCTCAACAGAAGAATGGTTTCTATTGAATGGCAATAGGGGCAAAGGGATAAAGATTGAGTGAAAGTTCTCTTATTTTTGCTGAGCCTGTGAATTTGTGTTTCTCTCAGAAGACTGACTGAATACAAGGTATAGTTTGCAAGATTTGAGAGGAAAGTCAAAGCACTCGTGATGAGATGTGCCTTTAAGAGGGATTTATTCTGTCGTGTTTCACTCAAAAACAGATGTTGTAAACCTAGTGGCGAGATTACTGCTCCATGGAAAACAGCTTTGATTTTATTTTTTGTGGGGATTTGGCTTTAAATTACACTTTGGCAGATGGTGGAACCTGAATTCAATTAAAATCTGAAATTAGGTGTCTAATGATAACCATGAAACTGTTGTTAATTGCTGTGGAAAAACCCATCTGGTTCACTAATATCCTTTAGGGAAGGCAACTGCTATAATAACCAGGATCTTGGCCTATCTGTGAGTCTAGATCCATACCAATATGGTTGACTCCTAACAGTCCTCCAGGCAATTGGATGTAGTCAGTAAATGCTGGCTAAGCCAGCAACACCCACATCCTGTGAACAAAAAATAATGTGAGGCACAACTCATTCAAAGATTATTTCATGGCGAGTAATTAACTTGGAACAATTTGTCCACCATCTGCTTTCCTATATTTCAACTTAAAAGGTACTTAAACGTTTTACAGTTCACTTGTCATTAGAAGACTTTTTGAAATACATCATTAATATTTGGAGGCATTTTGATGGGACTTCTTTAAATCTTTCATAAGATATAATTGTCATTGGTGAGGTCTTTATTTGTTGCCCATGTACAATTTTCCCTTGGACTGAACGGAGGAAGCAATTAAGAGTCAACCATGTTTCTATTGGTCTGGTGTATCATATGTGTCAGACCAGGTAAGGATAGCCGATTTCTTCCCTCAGTGGTGACTCCAATCAATGGTTCTGGTGGGTTTTAACAACATTTATTTGTAGTTTTACAGTTACCATTGCTGAAGCTAGCTTTCAATTCCATGTTCTATTAATTGTATTCAAAGTTCTGCAAGCTGTCCTTTTTTCTTAATCTAACAGAATGTGGGCATCACTGGCTGGGTCCAAGTTTATTAACCATCCCTAGCTGCCCTTGATTTGCTGCAGTCCATGCTCTGTAGGTAGATTCACAATGCGCTTAGGGAGGGAATTCCAGGATTTTAACCCAGCGACAGTGAAGGATATTTCCAAGTCAGGATGCTGAGTGCCTTGGAGGGGAACTTGCAGGTAGTGGTATCTGCTGTCGTTGTCTTTCTAGATGGTAGTGGTCCTAGGCTTGGAATGTACTGTCTAAGGATCTTTGCTGAATTTCTGCAGTGCATCTTGTAAATAGTACACAGTGCTGCTACTGAGCATTGGTGATGGAGGGAGTGGATGCTTGTGGCTGTGGTGCCAGTCAAGCAGACTGCTTTGTCCTGGATAGTGTCAAGCTTCTTGAGTGTTGTTGGAGCTGCAGCCATCCAGGCGAGTGGGGAGTATTCCATCACATTCCTAACTTGTGCCTTGTACATTTTGGATAGGCTTTGGGGAGTCAGAATGTGAGTTATTCACCACAGTATTCCTAGCCTCTAACCTTATTGTTCTGTATTTATGTAGCGACTCCAGTGGCGTTTCTGATCAATGGTAATCCCCAGGATGTTGATAGTGAGGGATTCAGTGATCGTAATGCCATTGAATGTCAAGGGGTGGTGATTAGATTGTCTCTTATTGGATACTGCTTTGCATTTGTGTGGCGCGAATGTTACTTGCCCCCATATCCGTTTTGAGGACAGCAGGTGAAGATCAGGAATTTGGAAGGCACCCAGCTGGTGACACTGCTTGCATCTCAGTTGGGAAGAGGGCTAACAGCCTCATGAGTCCTCTTTACTGAGCAAGGGGTCATGGTGGCTGAATGGTTAGCACTGCTGCCTCACAGCTAGAGGGACCCTGGTTTGATTCCACCCTTGAGCAACTATCTGTGTGGAGTTCTCCTCATGTTTGCATGGGTTTACTCCAGGTCCTCTGGTTTCCTTCCACAGTCTAAAGATGTGCAGGGTAGGGGAATTGGCCATGGGAAATTACCTATAGTGACCATGGATATGTAGGTTAGGTGGGTTAACCATGGGAAATGCAGCATTACAGGGGTAAGGTAGGGCATGGATTTGAATGGGATGTTCTTCAGAAGGTCCATGTGGACTCAATGGGCTGAATGGCCTGCTTCCACACTGTAGAGATTCTATGTTTTTTCTATGATGCCAAGGTCTGAACCCTTATGACCTGCCTCCCTTCCTCCCCGGTCTCTCCATCAATGCCCTTACCCTTACCCTGTGCAAACTTTCATTCTCCCTTCTGTGATCTCCCTGCCATTACTGTTCTGGCACTTACCTCCAGGCCCCAGCGCCAACACTCACCTCTATCCTGGATCTGGGACTTGGACACATCACGCTGTGTGTATTCCCATCAATAGTCACTCCTGCCAATGATGCAGGGGAATGGCCCACAGCTTTCTGAGGTGAGACTTCCTCCAGGTGGAAATCTCCTTCCCAGCCATTTAAAACTCTTCAGAGCATTAAATGGTTGACTGGCAACAGTGATTGTCAGGAAATTTACCCCACAAACACTTTGAACGATGGGAGTCAGAAAATCTTGCTATTCATTAAATTTACCTCATGTTGCTTGGGTTTCACACTAACTATAGTATAACTCCAATCCACTGTTTAAATAAAACAGTGGATTGGAGTTATGCTATAGTTAGTGTAAGACTTAAACAATCCTGAGTAATCAATTGGATGGAATAGATTTGTTCTTTGGCGCCATAATCCACCTTTTAAACAATAAATTTTGTTTCCTAGTAATTGCTGTTTCAAATATCATAGATTTATAGAATCACTACAGTGTAGAAACAGGCTATTTGGCCCAACAAGTCCACGTCACCCCTCTGAAGAGCATCCCAACCAGACCCATCCCCCCAGTAACCCTGCATTTCCCGTGTCTCATCCACCTAATTTACACAGCCCTGGACACTACAAGCAATTTAGCATGGCCAATCCACATAACCTGCATATCTATAGAATCCCTGAAGTGTGGAAAGAGGCCATTCTGCCAATCAAATGCTGCACTGACCCTCTGAAGAGCATCCCACCTGGGCTGAGACACCAGCCCCCTAACCCCACATTAACCATAGCTAATCCACCTAACCTGCACATCTTTGGACTGTGGGAGGAAACCAACGAGAATGTGCAAACTCCACACAGACAGTCGCCCGAGAGTGAAACCAAACCTGGGTCCCTAGTGCAGTGAGGCAACAGAGCTAACCACTGAGCCACCGTACCATTGTTGAAAGGATTATTTATTCTGCATTGTGCGGTCATATTAATGAGAAGTTGATCTAAAAAAGGCATTGCGCCCACACCACCACCCTTCAACATTAGAATGTCACCATTTGCAAGTTCCCCTCCAAGCCTCACACCATCCTGACATGGAAATATATAGCATACCTTCAATGTCATTTGGTCAAAATCCTGGAACTCTCTCCTTCATGGCACTGTTGGGGTGCCTCCACCAAATGGAGTGCAGTGCTCAAGAAGGTAGTTCACCACCACTTTCACAAGGGTGGCTAGGGATGGGTAATAAAGGGTGGCTGAGCCAATGCAGCCCACAACCCATGCTTGAATTCATAGAATCCCTACAGTGTGGGACCAGGCCCTTTGGCCCAACTTGTCCACACCGACCCTCAAAGCATCCCACCCAGACCCATCTCCCTGTATACCAAGGGGTAATTTAGCATGGCCAATCCACCTAGCCTGCACATCTTTGGGCTGTGGGAGAAAACCCACACAGACACAGCGAGAATGTGCAAACTCCACACAGACAGTTGCCCAAGAGTGGAATCAAACCTGGGTCCCTGGTGCTGTGAGGCAGTAGTGCTAACCATTAAGCCATCGTGCCACACCGATAATTTTTAAAAATCCGAATGCTTAACTTGGGACCGCAATGTGTTTCCAAACAATTGTCCAAATCTATTTGGGGCCACACAAATATTCTAGGCTTGGTTGGGGCACAAGATGCAACACCTTCAAACGTCACAAAACCCAAAATACCGTGGATGCTGGAAATCAGAAATAATGCAGGTGAAACTTCATTCTGAAGAAGTGTGATACCAGACTCAAAATGCTGCCAGAACTACTCTGAACTTTGCCAGGCGCTTCGTTTTGACAAAATGCAGATGAGTTGCAAACCTGAGAGAAAGGACCATGTCTGATTTAGAGATAACAAGGTGTAGAGCTGGATGAACACAGCAGGTCAAGCAGCATCAGAGGAGCAGGAAAGCTGATGTTTCGGGTCTTGACCCTTCTTTAGAAATGGGGGAGGGGAAGGGGATTCTGAAATAAATAGAGAGAGGAGTGGAGGCGGATAGAAGATGGATAGAGGAGAAGATAGGTGGAGAGGAGACAGATAGGTCAAAGAGGCGGGGATGTAGCCAGTAAAGGTGAGTGTAGGTGGAGAGTTAAGGTAGGGGTAGGTCAGTCCAGGGAAGACGGACAGGTCAAGGAGGCGGGATGAGGCTGGTAGGTAGGAGGTGGGGATGGGGCTTGAGGTGGGAGGAGGGGAAAGGTGGGAAGAAGGACAGACAGGTTAGGAAGGCGCGGCTGGTTTTGGGATGTGGTCAGGGGAGGGGAGATTTTGAAGCTTGTGAAGTCCACATTGATACCATTGGGCTGCAGGGTTCCCAAGCGAAATATGAGGTGCTGCTCCTGCAACCTTCGGGTGGCATTGTTGTGGCACTGGAGGAGGCCCAGGATGGGCATGTCGTCCAAGGAGTGGGTGGGGGAGTTGAAGTGGTTCGCGACTGGGAGGTGCAGTTGTTTGTCGCGAACTGAGCGTAGGTGTTCCACAAAGCAGTCTCCAAGCCTCCGCTTGGTTTCTGATTAAGAGTCAGTCTGCCTGGAAGACAAGAGACATGAAGAAGTAGTTTGCCTCTTGATAATAATGTAACCACTACAGGTTTCACTATGTCTATTTTCTGATCAGCTATGCTCAGGTATAGATACACTGAAGTGCATATGTAAAATCCTGTGGGTGCAACAAATGTGTTAAGCCTTCATAGAAGACCCACTATGAACAGAGAACTGGCCCTCTCTCTTCTCACAGTTGTGACATTTGTATTCTTTTTGCAGTCCAAGTCCTCTCTTTTTTGGGCCTCACCCCAGCATCTCCAAACCCTGCACGGGTGGTCTCAGCATCTGCCAACCTTGCAGGTTACATCATGTACAATTCAAATTGTCCAACATTTTCCCACAAGGGAGCAAAAAAAAGCAGGAGAAAAGAAAGAAGTCTTTGTTTTGTATCCTGGTCCCAGTGTTTTGTTTTGATTATTCTATTGCCAGGTGAACTTCAGTCACAAGAGAAGCCTGTCTGTGAAAGATGTTAGCATTCCGGGTAGTGATTTAATTATTTGCTCTTACCACAAACACACAATCGTAAACCACAAATGCAATTATCTTCTGCTGTATACTGGGGTTTAGAGCACGGAACAATAATAAAGTATATTTGTACAACCTGAGAGACACATTTCCTGAATATGCAAGGATTAGGCCTTATTATTGTGGACTGTGATATACTGTTTGTGAGTGAAGCCCCCACGCTTGATTTAATTCAAATGGAACTCAGAGTCCTGCTTGAATAGATTAAACCACAGATTTGATTGACCTGGGAAAGTGAAACAATTAAAGGACGAGAGTCAAATTGTTGCCTATGTCCAGTGAGAAGACTTTGCAGAAAAGTGAAATTCAACTCTAGAACTTGCACATTTTGCGTTACCATACATTTCGTGACACCATTTCAGAATATGTTCTGACCTGTGGGATATGATGCTTGTGATCAAAGCATCTCCTCCACAGAGTCAACAACTTGCTTCACATGTGTGGCCACATATTACTGTGTGAACACAATTCATTTGTAGAGTTAATCATGGATATGAGCTGCATATGTTCTTAAGGATTGGAAAGCCAAATGAGACTTTTAGATATAAAAAAATACATCAGGCTCAGCCATCGTCCAGATCATGTTTCAGGACTGCAAACAGTTTACTTTGTTCTTTTCCCATCCAAATTCATGCACTCTCCTCTATGTCACCTTCAATGGTATGCCTTTGGGTGTTCTACTTCCCTCTTCATTGCCATTACCATTATTCTCATAATGCAAAATACGTTTACTGGTGTAATGCAAAGATACAGTACAATCAAATATGCCTCTGCAGATTGCAGTTTCAGGGAATGGGACTTGTCACCCCACCCTGGTCCAACCTCTGCTTTGATTCTGAATTCGCAGACGAAGAAAGAGGTCTCTGTTTTACCTTGTTGTCAGTGCTTTGTTTTGAGTATTCTGTTGCCAGGTGAGCTTCAGTCACAATTGAACCTTGTCTGCTAATGAGGTTATAATTCCGCTGACTGATTTAATTATTGCTTATTACCACAAACACACAATTGTGAATCACAAATGCAATTATCTCCCTTTATGGATTTACAGTCATCCTTTAGAGACTTATAAAGCATGTTGGTAAAGCTCAAGAGACACATTTTGACAACAGTTACTCAATTGTAAAGATAACGTGAAAGAAAAGGCAGATAGAAATGAATGCAAAAGTAGCTTTGCCAGAAAACTCAAGGAATGAAAACAGTTTGTGTTTGACTGAAATATTAACCCATCTTTCTCTTTCAGACCCTGACAAAGTGTACATTTCATAGTCTCCATTTTCACTTCAGATTTACAGCATTCAGAGCTTTTATATTCTCTCTTTACATTGCTCTATAAGATTGTACATCAAGTCATGTACATACACTGTTTTGTACAATCTTGTATACATATATCTAATTGAAATATAAAAACTTCTGACAGGGCTCTACACACTGTATGCAGGGATGATGTCTAGGAGAGGCTGGGATCCAGAATCAGGAGTCACAGTCTCAGGACACACAGGAGACCCTTTAGGCCTGAGATGAGGACAAATTTCTTCACTCAGGTGGTGGTCAATCTGTGGAATTCTCTGCCACATGAAGGCTAGGGAGGAGAAATCAATGAAGATATTTAAGAAAGAGATAGATTTCTAGAGGCTAAACTATCAGGGAGTATGGGGAGACAGCGGAAATGTGGCATTGAGAAGGAGATTCATCCATGATCATTCTGAATGATGGCACAGGCTTGATGGGCTGAATGGTCTTCTGTTGCTGCTATTTTCTAAGTAGCTACACCACTATTGACATCTGAGGGTTTGCACCTTGCTTGCCTTACTCTGACTAATTCCTGAAACTACTGGCAGGAAATAATCCTATAAGGCTGCACACTCTTGACAAATTTCTCTTACTCTCGGTGCATGGCAATTTTTAAAACATTGCTTGCGTCCCTCCTAAAGTGTCTCAACTTGGTTTCCTGTGCCCCTGTCCCAGTGGTACACAAATGCTGACTGCCATTGTTACCTTTCAGTAAAAATGTTTTCCACAGTGAGATACAAAAGGGCCTGGCACGCATGTATGCACTGCCATGGCTGGGTCACTCTGTGGTTACTTTGTTCGATCACTTGCTGCCAACTCAAATAAGAAACATGGCAGAATGCCCTGGTAAGATTCCCAGCTGCCTCACCTTCCTCACGAAATACAAGCTTCCTTTAAATTGTAACTTGGACTGAGATGATATTTGCACATGGCTCTGCGGGAGATTTTACTGAGAGTTTCCCCAACTCGTTATGATTCCAGACAGGATATCGCCCAAACGGTTGTGCTCCCAGATAAGGAGGGATAAACTGGCTTCCCTTCCTTACACAACCCTCACTCTTGTTTGGTTGCTACAAGATTCACTTAGAAATGGATAACATTTCCCAGCTCAAATGTATTTATGATCGAAAAGGAGTCAACTTAACCAGGTTTTCTTGAGTTGAAGAAAGCGCAAGTTTATTTGCTATTAACATAAAAGAAAAGATGACAAAACATGTATACACAGATCAGAAATGAGAGATGAGTCCAAAAAGTAAAATTCTAATAAAGTGTTGAATGATGAATAGATTGCAAAAACGTTATGGCTATAAAGGTGAATGATTTCCATTGTGCTGAGTTTGACAGTTGTGCAGTTGTTTAGAGAATCTAGGCTCTACAGCCAGCTGAAAGAAATTGCCCCCGTTTCCTTCAACTATGACCTCCGTTGTGCATTCAGATATTTCTTCATTTCTTTTTGACCTGCGTACACATGGGCGTCTAGTGGAAGCTCTCAGCAGTGACCCCTCGCACCATGCTTCAGCACAATGTAATTTGAACCACAAGCTAGCACAGGCACCAAGGGTTTTTGCTGATTTTTAACCCCCTTTCTTGTACATTCTTGGAAGAGCAAAACACCAACATGCCTTTCACCCAGTCTGACTTTCTTTCAGTTTATCATGTCCACAGTTAGGAGCACAACCCACAGGAAATCACTGTTCATTTTTTAAATGGTATCTCTCCCTTTGAAGTGTTGCTGTTTGAAGTTCCTTTGACACTCTTCAGCTCTTCATTTCAAATTTCAAGGATATTCCATGAATCCTCTCAGGCTGCAATATAATCCACACAGGGATTTTAGACAGTCATTCAAGCTTTTGGTTCATATGTCTTTTAAAAAAAAACCATAAGTTGTGCTTTAAAGCTCAACATGTCAACATAAAGATAATTTTGGGGTATGATTTTTGTCATGACTGTATATGTACATTTAGATCATAGAGATTATAAGTACCAGCAAAATGCTTTAATTGTTGAAAGAGGATGCTTGGGGTGTTCAGATAGAATATGTTAAGGTTATGAAAAGTATTTTTGATGTAATTACTTGTTATGTGATGTGACAACTTGCAATTTGCATGATATGCTTTGCAGTTTACTTTTTATTATCCATTTAATGTATACTACAGACAGTCAAGGTCTTGTGACAGATGTTTTGAAGTTTTCTCATAACACTAATTATTTACCCAGCTATAATATAATGTACTTATCATACATAATCAGTGTTTACTGTTGTTACTGCACATCACACACAGACAGCTGGTAAGGATGTGTTGGGCAGAATCTTACCAGACCCTGAATGACATGGACTCTGGCAAGAAATTTGAGAGAATCAGCTGAGAGGTCAAGATAGCCTTGA
Organism: Rhincodon typus; assembly: GCF_021869965.1. Classification (NCBI taxonomy): domain Eukaryota; kingdom Metazoa; phylum Chordata; class Chondrichthyes; order Orectolobiformes; family Rhincodontidae; genus Rhincodon; species Rhincodon typus. The sequence goes on from NC_063334.1 coordinate 112,914,286, forward strand.
TTGGCATCATAAGCAGTAAGTCGCATATTCCAGCTAAGTTCCAGATATCTGGATGAGATTCTCATCAGTGACGGGCACAAAGCCAATTAACAGAGAGGCGATGGCCTAGTGGTACTATCACTGCACTATTAATCCAGAGACCCAGCCAATGTTCTGGGGACCTGGGTTCAAATCTCACATTGCAGATGGTGATATTTGAACTCAATAAATACCTGTAATTAAGAGTCTAATGATGACTGTGAATCCATTGTTGATTTTTTAGGAAAAACTGCCATCCTTACCTGGTCAGGACTACATGTGACTCCAGGCCCATAGGAATGTGGTTGACTCTTAACTGCCGTCTGGGCAATTAGGGATGGCTAATAAATGCTGGCCTAGTCAGCGACGCCCTCATCCTGTGAATGAATATATAAAAAAAAAATCACTCCTTAACTAGTGCCTAATTTCATCTCTTCAACATTTAGGGATCCTATTCCACCAACTACTAAATAGAAATTAGTTGCCAAGAATTCCTGAGATGAAAGCCAAAGCAGGAGGTTGGTGATTCCAGCTCACTGTTCCTCCATACCTCCACCTCAGATACCTGGCACCCTACATCACAAGGTACACTCTATGGTTGTGGCCGCACATACTCCTTGTCTATGGACCCTGGCACATGCCAGCCTATCCGCATCATTGTGACACCTCTCGGATCCACTTCCACCTCTACATTGTCAAGCTACACATGGCAGCGTACCAGCATCTCTCACTATTTTGCTGCTGCTGCTTTGTGTGCATTAACAGGCACCAACTCACAGGCTGGACAGGTTGCATCCCATGGCGGCTCCCTCTCTCTCTTGGCTCTCACTGCGCTAGCATCTACTCAGATGGTCACAGCATTCCTGCCTTGCTTTACCTCACCTTTTAGCACTCTAGCCCCTCATTCACAGTTTAGAATCTCACAGTACTTCTGCCTTGCCTTCTAGCTTCGCGCAGAAATGAAACCAGGCATCTTGGCATGCTGCTCACAGTCATCAGTCAAGTGTGTGGACACTTTGCTGAACGGCGTTGTGCCATGTCAATCTCTCACCTGCTCCATGTGCCAGCTGCATACAGCACAAACTGACTACGTGTGCTGCAAGTGGACAACCATGCGTTCAAACTCCAAGGGAAGTCATCCTCAGTTAAACTATGGGAGACACTCTTCAGTCAGGGGTGCCAGCACAGCAACCAAGTCATACTCTGTCCTCAGTTCCAGGGCTTGGGCACAGTCAGTCAGCTTGGGGTGGTCAAGGTCAGATAGTCCAGGTATCTACAGTCCAGGGAATGAGCCACAGTCATCCACACGCTTACCGTGAAATCAGTCCAGGGAACACAGCCAGGGACCTGTAGCTATATCAGTCAGGGATTTGGTCAATCATCATTTGGGGCTTCCTGTCTAAGTCACTCAAGTGTGGGTGAGTTACGATCTGTCCGATGTATCCGTCCAAAAAAAAATCCAAGGAATTTATCAGGGGCCACTGATGTTGGAGAGAGGCTGGGGGATGTAATTGTTGGGATTGGAGACTGAATGCTAGTTTGCAGAGGGGATTACAATACTAAGGGGTTAATTCAATACATGAGGTGGCGAGATGATACAGCATAGGAGGGAAGGTGGTCAGACAGGAGTAGGAAGGCATTGACAGTAAGCAACCCCATAGTTTCCATGGAGAGACAACATGCCAGCAGAACTGGTATATTTCCTTGATATACCTTTAACCCATAACTAATTAAAAATTGGTCTTTCTCCCCCTTGAATGTATTCAGGGTCCCCGTGTCCACTGCACTCAGGTGGAGTGAGATCCATTGATTCATGCCCCTTTGAAAGAAGCTAGTCCTCCTCATCTCTGTTTTAAATCTGTCACCCCTTCTTCTAAAACTTTGACCTCTTGTTTTAAATTGCCCAACGGAGGGGAAGCATTCTCTCTATGTCTACTTCGTCAGTCCACTTTAACATCTTATATACTTCAATTAAGTCTCTCATTCTTTTAAATTCTAGAGAGTATATGCCTAAACTGTTCAATCTCTCAAAAGGCAAGCCTTTCATCTCTGGATTAATCTAGCAAAACTTGTCTGAACTTTCTCCAATACAATTACATCCTTCGTCAAGTGAGGGGACCAAAACTGTATGCAGTACTCCAGATGCAGTTTCACCAACGCCTTGTACAATTGGAAACTCTTCCCTAATTTTATATTCCATTCCTTTTGTAATAAATACCAAAATTTCATTGGCCCTCTTTTTTACCTGTTGTACCTGCATGTTAGCTTTCTGTGATTCACACAAGGACAGGTAGGATGAGAATGACAGGTAGGAAATCCAAGGACCCTCTGGAATATCCTGAGAGGAATTGACCAGGGGATCTATTTACAGTCTCCCTTCCACTGGGGTGCTTATTGGAACCAGCCAATCTTCTTATCAGGAAGGGGCATCCGGAGGGAGCTCAGGGGTTCACATTACCTTGTCGCCTTGTTACTGATGCTGAGCACCAATGGGGATGGCAGTGGAGTGCATGTCTATGCTCATCTCCAGTAGGCTCTGAGACTGCCAGGCGTGGCTCCCCAGGGTAGAAGCAGCAGGGTGCCAGCTGCATTGCTAATTCTGTAGCCTGTTTGTCGGATTGCCCAGTATTCCTGACAAACCTGCCCCACTGCTCCTAACTCTGCCTGTTCATTTCAATGAAGTCACTGATTTACGGCACTGTGGTGTTCTTCTTGCCTGTAGCTGAGCAAGTGCCTGGTCTCTGCCAGTCCTCCGAGTGTCAGCACCCTGGGGCATCGCTTCTTTAACCGGCGGTGGGAACATGACAGGAGAGTGCTCGCCAACAGTTGCAGCCAACTCTAATCCAGATACTATACCCAGATAGCTGAGCTTTGCCATGCTTTGACAGCCTTAGGCATTAACATATTATGTACAGGTGAATCCCTTGCCCCAAGCACTCTTGACCTTATGTTGCAAGATATACTTGATGCCTGATGCCTGTGATCCAATAATAATATTTGTCTACCTGGAAAGATGGCATCCAGTTGCCAATGTAATAGGCTCCTGTGACACTGGCTGCACATAGTGCAGGAGCTGCTCACTTTACACCTTGGACCATGGAACCTCATGCATGGTGAAGGATGGGCAGCCTCTGTACTTTCAATACTGCATTTATGAATCAACAGAGACACACACACACATACACACTCACACACACACACAGACACACACGCACATACACACACACACACACAATCACACACACACACACACAGACACATACACACTCACACACACACAGACACACACGCACATACACACACACAGACACATACACACTCACACACACACAGACACACACGCACATACACACACACA
>NC_063334.1:112918061-113000562 GCF_021869965.1 Rhincodon typus
CACACACACACACACATACACACACACACACACACACACACAGATGATTGTGAAAAGTGAACATATATTTACTAATGCAATAATGTATTTACAGTGACATGTCACCTGTGTAAGCTGTGTGTCCTCAGGACGTCTTCTTCTTTATTTTCTTCACTATGTCTCAGTGCAATCCTGAGAGAGCTCGTGAACAAATGGAGCTTGCTGGCCTTGGGGGTTTTGTTGGCTAACCCCAGGGTGTTTGAGTCCAGACATGTTGATTGTGTCCTACCCAGAGGCAGTGCACCCTCTTGGCTTGAACTCCTAAAGAACATAAGAATTAGTAGGATAGGCAAATTAGCCACTTGAGCCTGCCCTGCCACCTAATATAATCATGGCTGATCTCATCGCAGCCTCAACTCCACCTTTCTGCCTGTCAGATTCAGAGCTGCTCTGGCGTTGTGTGGGCCAGTACTTCCTTTGAGGCATCCCTGCCCTCTTCCTCAAGGGAAAGGGAGGACTTGTCATGCAGGACAGGAAGATATCAGGGACAATGTTGTGACCAAGGAATTGTGGTTCTGGCATTTTAACAATAAAAGCACAGGAAGGATCATTGGAGGATCATATGGCAATGAACAACGGGGAGGTGATAGGATAGTGGTATTTTCATTGGACTGTTAATCCAGAGACTGTTAATTCTGGGGACCTGGGTTTGAATCCCTACCACAGCAGATGGTGGAATTTGAATCCAATAAAAATCTGGAATTAAGAGTTTAATGATGACCATTAAACCATCACTGATGTAAGGAAGAACCATCTGGTTTACTAATGTCCTTTAGGGAGAGAAATCTACCATCCTTACCTGGTCTGGCCTACATGTGACTCCAGACTCACGGCAATGTGGTTGACTCTAAACTAATTGACAATTAGGGATGGGTAATAAATGATTGTCGAGCCAGCGACACCCTCATCCTGTAAATGAAAAAAAAAAGTGTCTTACTTGATTGGTGGGACATTGAGTTTTCGGCATCTGCAATGGAGCAGCCCTGCTCTTTCATGGCAGAAGCCAAGATCCTCTCTTCAGAAGAAGTGAGGAGATGAATATCCAGCAGGCTGCTCCCCTGTCCTGGCCCTTTCACCTCCTATTAAGAGCCATTTTGTCCTGGAATGAGAAAAGGGGAGGCATTGAGTGGGTTGAAAGTGAGCTGGTGACACTGGTGCAAGTGTGGAATGATGGCAAAGTGGCCCAAATGATTGAGAAGGCAGTGCACAGGGCATGCAAGGGTTCGGAGTGCAGAGGTTGTAAGTGCAAGAGAGGGGAGATGTTGCAGACAATAGTTGTAGAGAATAAGCCTTATTTGGAGGTAGGTGCAGTAGCAGATCTAGACTGAGGTATCAGAGACAGGATGGTTCTTAAAAAGAGTCATGCCAGACTTGAAACATTCACCCTATTTCTCTCACCACGGATGCCACCAGACCTGTTGAGTTCCTCCAGGAGTCTTGGTGTTTGATTCAGATTTCCAGCATCTGCAGTGTTTTGCTTTAATTCACTTAAGGATTCTGCTGGTTTGCTGCAGTTGTTTCAAGCTTGTATTCTTCTTCTAGCACAACATCCACAATATCTATTTTGGCTTTATCCAAAAGTGCTCTTCTGAAGGATTTGCTGGACATCCTGGCGGTGGCCAGTCCCATAAAGCCTCTCAGCTAAGTTAGCATTGGTGAAAGCATATTCTTTACCAGTGAGTCGACATGCATATGAATCAATTTAATTGCTCTGTCTGCTGTAGGCAATATGACATAAACTCAAATCTGTCTACATAGCAGTTTTTGTAGGGTAAACAAAAAGAAGTTGTTTCCCACTTGTTTCAGAGATCAGAACTAAGGGCCGCAACTGTAAGATAGTGGCTAATAGGGAATTTAGGAGTGCTGTATGAACTATCTGTACCGCTGCTCATCATGTTACAATGGTTCTCTGTATTATTGCTTGTGAAAAGGTAGATTTTATTTTCACGATATGGATCTACAATGCCTGCTTCGTTTGGCGTAAAGGCAACTACAAAAACATGAGGGAGGAGCTGACCAGAGCTGATTGGAAGGGGGAACTAGTGGGTAAGGTGGTGGAGCAGCAATGGCACGATTTTCTGGGAGTAATTCAGAGACACATCAGAAATTCTTCCCAAAGAAGAAGAAACATAATAAGGGGAGGACGAAGCAACCATGGCTGACAAGGGAAGTCAGGGAAATCAAAAAAAGCCCAAGAAAAAGCATACAATGTGGTGATGGTTACTTAAAAAAGCAACATGGGGGAGAAGATGAAATTTGAGAGTGAACCAGCTACTAATAAAGAAGAAGATTGCAAGAGTTCTTTTAAATATCTGAAAGGTAAGAAGAGGTAAGAGTGGACATTGGACTGCTGGAAAATGAGGCTGGAGTAGTTGTAATGGTCAAAGAAATGGAGGAGAAACTGAATCTGTACCTTGTGTCAGTTTTCAAAGTGGAAGACACCAGTAGCATACCAGAAGGTCAAGACAGTCGAGGCCAGAGGTGAGTTCATTGGTCATTACTAAGGAAAGGTGCTGGGGAAGCTGAAAGGTCTGAAGGTGAATAAATCACCCCAGCCAGATGGACTGCACCAGAGGGTCTGAAGGAGATAGCTGAGGAGATTTTAAAGGTGTTGATGACTATCTTTAAGGAATAATTGGAGTCAGGGAGGGTACCAGAGGATTGGAAAATGGTTAATGTAACACCCCCGTTTAAGAAAAGAGGGAGGCAGAAGACAGGAACCTACAGGCCGGTTAGCCTGACCTCATTCATTAGTGAGGTTTGGAGTCCATTATTAAACTGAGATTAAAGAGCACTTAGAATTGAACCTGAGTTAGAACTGCTTCTTCAAGGGGAGGTCATATAATACAAATCTGCCAGAATTCTTTGAGGACGTAACAAGGAAGTTAGACAAAGAAGAGCCAGTGGATATGATCAATTGGATTTCCAGAAGGCCTTTGGCAAGGTGCTGCACAGGAGGCTGCTAAATAAGATCAGAGCCCATGGTGTTTGGGGCAAGGTATTGGCATGGATATAGGATCGGCTAATTGACAGAAAGCAGAGAGTGGGGATAAGGAGGTCTTTTTCAGGATAGCAGCCAGTGACTAGTGGAGTTCCACAGGGGTCAATTTTGGGATCATGACTATTCATGTTATATGTTAATGATCAGTATGAAGGAACTGATGGCATTGTTACTGAGTTTACAGATGACACAAAGATAAGTGGAGGGACAGGTTGTGTTGAGGAAGCCAAGAGGCTGCAGAAGGACTTGGGCAGGCTAGGAGAGTGGACAGATGGAAGTAGCAGATGGACTACAATGTGGCAAAGTGTGAGACCATGGGGACAGCATGGTGGCTTAGTGGTTAGCACTGCTGCCTCACAGCGCCAGGGACCCTGGTTTGATTCCACCCTCAGGCGACTGTCTGTGTGGAAATTGCACATTTTCCCTGTGTCTCTGTGGGTTTCGTCCGGGTGCTCTGGTTTCCTCCCACAGTCCAAGATGTGCAGGCTAGGTGGATTGGCCATGCTAAATTGTCCATAGTGTTCAGGGATGTGTAGATTATGTGGGTTATGGGGTAGGTGTCTGGGAGAGTCAGTGTGGATTTGTTGGGCTGAAGGGCCTGTTTCCACACTGTAGGGATTCTATGATCTATGAATTCTATGATTATGCACTTTAGTAGGAAGAATAGAGGTGTAGACTATTTTCTAAATGGGGAAAGGCTTCAGAAACACAAAGCGACTTGATTGCCCAAGTTCAGTTGGCAGCTAGGAAGGTGAATGCAATGTTAGCATTTATTTCAAGAGAGCTAGAAAGTACAAGAGCAGAGATATACAACTGAAGCTGTATAAGGCTCTGGTCAGATTGTGAGCCATTTTGGGCCCTATATCTAAAAAAGGATGCGTCAGCTTTGGAGGGGGCCCAGAGGAGGTTTACAAGAATGATCCTGGGGATGATGGGCTTGTCATATGAGGAGCGGTTGAGGACTCTGGGTCTGTACTTGATGGAATTTAGAAGGATGAAGGGGGATCTCATTTTAAACTTGCAGAATATTGTGAGGCCTGGATAGAGTGGATGCGGAGAATATATTTCCACGAGAAGAGACTAGGAGCTGAGGGAAAATTCTCAGAGTGAAGGGACGACCCTTTAGAACTGAGATGGAGAGGAATTTCTTCAGCCAGAGGATGGTTAATCTCTGGAATTCATGTCACAGAAGGCTGTTGAAGTCATCATTGAGTTTATTTAAGACAGAGATAGATGGATTCTTGATTCTTGAGGGAATCAGAGTTAGGGGGAGAAGACAGGAGAATGAGGTGGGACGGTGACTCACAGTGCCAGGGACCCGGGTTTGATTCCACCCTTGGGAAACTGTCTGTGTGAAGTTTGCATGCTCTCCTGATGTCTGCATGGGCTTCCTCCCGCAGTCCAAAGATCTGCAGGTTAGGTAGACCGGCCATGCTAAATTGCCTATGTGCAGGTTAGGTGGATTCGTCATGAGAAACGCAGCGTTACAGGACAAGGTGGGTGGGATGCTATTCCATGAGTTGATGCAGAGTTGATGGGCTGAATGGCCTACTTCCACATTGTAGCAATTGTATAATGGGATTGAGAAACATATCAACCATGATCAAATGGTGGAGCATATTCGATGGGCCAAATGGCATAATTCTGCTCCTGTATCTCTGGTGCAATCATGCCATTACCTTCATGATGCTCTCCATTTACTTTTTTACTTGAACATTTACTTTTACTCTTTGGCATGAATGTTTTTCAGGTCTGTGTATCTGTTGACACATTTAAATTTTTCAGAATATGCAAACATCCTTTCTTCAGAACCCATTTATTTTAAGCTAGGACTGATAGGTGGCAAGTAAAAAACATACCACACAAGTGCCAGTCAACGACCACCTCCAGCAAGGGAGAGACTAACCATGTACCTTGACATTCAATGGCATTACAATCACTGAACCTCCCATTATCAACATCCTGGGGCCACCATTGACCAGAAACTGAACTGCACTAGCCATCTAAATACTATGGCTGCAAGAGCAGATCAGAGGCTAGAAATGCTGCAGCGACTATCTCAGCTCCTGACTCTCCAAATTCAATCCACCATCTACCAGGCACAGGTCAGGAGTTTGATGGAATATTCCCCACTTGCCTGGAAGAATGCATCTCCAACAACACTCAACAAGCTTGATACCAGTCAGGACAAAGCTGGATTGGCACCTATGACAATCAGTCCCTCTACCACTGACACTCAGTGGCAGCATTGTGTATATTTTACAGGACGCACTGCGGAAATTTACCATAGCTTCTTAGAGAGCACCTATAAACGCACAGCCACCAGCAGCTAGAAGGAGAGGGGGAGCAGATGCATGGAAGCATCACCATCTCTGGGTCTTCTTCCAAGCCACACAGCATCATTATTTGAAACTATATCATACATTTGATCACTATCACCATGTCAAAATCCTGGAACTACCTTCCCAACCGGACCATGAATGTCTGCAAACACCCACCCACCTACCCCCACATTGGATTGTGGGTGGTTCAAGAACGCAGCTCATCACCACCTTCTCAAGAATGATTAGGGATGGCAGATAAATACTTAGCCGGCAAAGCCCACATCCCATGAATAAACACTAAAAGAGTGGTAGGTGTGTGAGATTTAAATGTTCGTCTACATGGTATGCAGGCACTGAATTGTAAAATGATGCAGTTGGCTTACCAAATGTGTACTTGTTGTTTTATAGATTTATCTGATTACTTCCCCTCCTGTGCTCTTTTCCCAATGACCCTGATGTATTTTTTTTTCTATTCAATATTTAGCCAAGTTAATTTTGGAAATTGCTATCAAACTTCTTACCCTTTCAGACACTATTGAATGGCATACCAGGCTTGAAGGGCCGAACAACCTACTCCTGTTCCTGTTTCTTGTGGTCTTATAACAACTTTCTGTTGAGAAATTATTTCCTTGTATTACCTCTGGTTCTTTTGTTAATCACCTTAAATCTTGCACTCTTGTTTCTGGCCCTTCTGCAGCCAGGAAAATTGATTATTAAAAATCTTTGGAAAATTACAGAATAGAATGAGACCTTTTAGCCATCAGATGCATGCTAGTTGACAAAAAAAACTATCAAGTTTCTCCCAAAATCACTCGATCAAATCTATTCACAATGTTCAACATCGCTACCAAATCTCTTCATCACCGCTGTTCTAAGAAGAATAATTCTTTTCAGTTTCTCCATTTCACAGAATTCCTGATATAATTCCAACAAATTATTTCTGTACCCTTCCCAGGACTTTGATATCCTTCCTAAAATGTGGCATTCAGAACAGGACACAATAGTCTTTCTGAACTCGAATCAACAATAATGGGTTATTAAGGATCCAACATAATCTTTTATTTTAAGCTGCCTTCTCATTTGTCCTGCCACCATCAAACATTGACATGCATACTCCCACAGATCTGCATTCCTATAACTCTTTTACAGCTTTTAAATTTAGTTTAGATTTCCTGCATTCATTCATCCTACTAAAATGCATCACGCCACACTTCTGTTAAAATCCATCTGCCTAGCCAGTCTTTTCTTCCTGAAATCTATTATTAGTGTCCATAATATTTCCAGTATGGCCAAGCTTTGTAACTTTGAAATTGTGCCTTGCATAACCAAGTTCAGGTTGTTAATATGTACCAAGAGAGACAGTGGCCCAATGCTGACCCACGGAGGACACTATTGAGCTGTTTCCTCCGGTCTGAAAAACAACAATTCTCAATCACTCAATTTCTGTCCCACAGCCAATGTCATATCCACGTAGCTCCTTAATCTCGGATATAGTAGGAACTGCAGATGCTGGAGAATCCGAGACAACAAGGTGCAGAGCTAGATGAACACAGCAGGCCAAGCAGCATCATAGGAGCAGAAAGGCTGACGTTTCGGGCCTAGACCCTTCATCAGAAAAGGGGGAGGAGAAGGGGCTTCTGAAATAAATAGGGAGAGAGTGGGAGGAGGATAAAAGACGGATAGAGGAGAAGATAGGTGGAGAGGAAACAGACAGGTCAAAGAGGCGGGGATGGAGCCAGTAAAGGTGAGTGTAGGTGGGGAGTTAGGGAGGGGAAGGTCAGTCCAGGGAGGACGGACAGGTCAAGGGGGCGGGATGAAGTTAGTAGGTAGGAGATGGGGGTGCGGCTTGAGGTAGGAGGAGGGGATATGTGGGAGGAAGAACAGGTTAGGGAGGCGGGGACAAGCTGGACTGGTTTTGGGATGCAGTAGGGGGAGGGGAGATTTTGAAGCTTGTGAAATCCACATTGATACCATTGGGCTGCAGGGTTCCCAAGCGGAATATGAGTTGCTGTTCCTGCAACCTTCGGGTGGCATCGTTGTGGCACTGCAGGAGGCCCAGGATGGACATGTCGTCTGAGGAATGGGAGGTGGAGTTGAAATGGTTCGCGACTGGGAGGTGCAGTTGTTTATTGCGAACCGAGCGTAGGTGTTCTGCAAAGCAGTCCCCGAGCCTCCGCTTGGTTTCCCCGATGTAGAGGAGGCCACAACGGGTACAGCGGATGCAGTATACCACATTGGCAGATGTGCAGGTGAACATCTGCTTGATGTGGAAAGTCTTCTTGGGGCCTGGAATGAGGGTGAGGGAGGATGTATGGGGGTAGGTGTAGCACTTCCTGCGGTTGCAGGGAAAAGTGCCGGGTGTGGTGGATTGGACAAGGGAGTCACGGAGAGAGTGGTCCCTCCGGAAAGCAGATAAGGGTGGGGAGGGAAAAATGTCTTTGGTGGTGGGGTCGGATTGCAGATGGCGGAAGTGTCAGAGGATGATGCGTTGGATCCGGAGGTTGGTGGGGTGTTACGTGAGGACGAGGGGGATTCTTTTTTGGTTCTTATTGCGTGGACAGGGTGTGAGGGATGAGTTGCGGGAGATGTGGGAGACACGGTTGAGGGCGTTCTCGACCACTGAGGGGGCGAAGTTACGGTCCTTGAAAAACGAGGATATCTGAGATGTACGGGAGTGGAATGCCTCATCCTGGGAGCAGATGCGGCGGAGGCGAAGGAATTGGGAATAGGGGATAGAATTTTTGCAGGAAGGTGGGTGGGAGGAGGAGTATTCTAGGTAGCTGTGGGAGTTGGTGGGCTTGAAATGAATATCAGTTTCTAGGTGGTTGCCCGAGATGGAGACAAAGAGGTCCAGGAAGGAGAGAGAGGTATTAGAGATGGTCCAGGTAAACTTAAGGTTGGGGTGGAAGGTGTTGGTGAAGTGGATGAACTGTTCGAGCTCCTCGTGGGAGCATGAGGCGGCGCCGATACAGTCATCAATGTAACGGAGGAAGAGGTGGGGTTTAGGTCCAGTGTAGGTACGGAAGAGGGATTGTTCCACGTAACCTACAAAGAGGCAGGCGTAGCTTGGGCCCATGCGGGTACCCATGGCCACCCCCTTTGTCTGTAGGAAGCGGGAGGAATTGAAAGAGAAGTTGTTGAGGGTGAGGACGAGTTCGGCTAAGCGGATGAGGGTGTCAGTGGAGGGGGACTGGTCGGGCCTGCGGGACAGGAAGAAGCGGAGGGCCTTTAGGCCATCTGTATGGGGAATGCAGGTGTAGAGGGACTGGACATCCATGGTAAAGATTTAATCCCACCTGGTGTAATTTTGCTAACAAGTCTCTGATATTATTCTTTGTCTAATACATATCTTATACTTTGTCAAATGCCTTTTGAAAGTCAATGACAAATCAACTTTGCAAACCTCGCCAGCCCGCTTTGTTCCTTCATAAAAGCCACTTATTTGATTCCGTGCACAGGTTACAAAATGCAAATCGAGCCAGTTCAAATTAACAGGAGTTGATGGGGGGAGCCGGGCGGTTGCACAATCTGCTGGGAAAACAGTTTCTCACCTTCAGAAAACTGTTCCATATGGCCCACAACCTAAAGACTAATAAGCTGTTCATACTGTATGACTGTCATTCCTCAGGACTGCCTCTTTCCTTGTGTGAGCGAGTTCATCATTTATGAAAAGTCAAGTAACAATGTCAGGTTTGGAAGATTGTGTTTCATTTACTGCAATGTGTGGCGTGGATTTCTAAAACTGTGGATGTGAATAAGCTGTTGAGAACTATTCAATGATCTTAATACCTGAATGAATGGTAACTGATACTGTGAGAAGGAAGAGCGGGTGCAATGAGTTTAGTGTCAATTCACGAATAGCTGGATATATTTCCTGACGGATTAACATTAATTCACCCCTTGAGAAAAAAGATACTGATTAAAAATATGATAAATTATGTTATGTCTGGAGGAGGTCCATGAACCTGTCAAACAAGTCCCCAAGTGCTCTGTTTGAGCCATGATTTGTATTGGTCTCTCCAAGGAGCTTGTTTCCGTCGCAACCTATTTTGTAGTCGACTGCATCCATCAGAGTGTTCCAAGAACTGGCTCCAAGAGAACCTGACTTGAAAAGAAGCAATCTGTGAGGAATGTGTTACCAAAGTAATGTTTCATCTTTGTAAGGCTTGTTGTAGAGGGTCAGTGCACATTTATCATACAAAACCAATGGCAGATTCAAGTGTCAGTGACTGCTGAGATTCAGACTACCAATTATGGCAACATGAAGCAAGCATTGCAGCTCAGTCTTGGTAGTTCTGCATTTCCTTTTGCTATAATTACTGTGAGAAACATTTGGCAGCTACCTTTATCTCCTTGGCTTTATCAGAGAGTGAACCTTAGCAGCCAGACAAGAACAATGAAGATAAATGAGAAATCGCCATATGGGGTCTTTACCAGGCGGAAGAGGTTCAGTTCACAATACGAGGCAACAAAAGCAATCCCAACTTGCGACCTATTATAACAGCAATGCAGGGTATTGCAGTAGATTCAATTACGTCTTTGAAAAAGCAAATAAAGCATCTGAAAAGAGACACATTTCAGGATAGGAGAGTGGGACTGCTGTACTCAAATTGTTTGAGTTTGACGTATGCATTCACGACTATCGACGTACACTGTGCTTAATCAGTTTAGTCTGGATGTGGACTCAGGGAAAAGTAAACAAAGCTCTGCAAAGATCTGGAAGCTAGAGCTGGTAGATATTTTAAAGCTCTATCTATGCACTACATAGAAATTTGTATATTTCCTGTTGTATTTAGAGCTTTCAGGATATTAACAACTGGTGCTGGGAGGATTTAATCAGTATGGTATGTGTTCACTAAATAGCTGTTCTGTGTTAAGTCCATGTAACTAACAGTAATGTGTACTTATCCTTAAATCAATTCTGTTGTCTCAGAAGAAACTATCATGTATCTCAGGGGTAATGTAACTGGTTTTTAAGTACTCTGAGATAAACCTATTCTGTTTGACAAAATTGGGCCTATCTTTTGCAAAGATTTAGTGTCAGCATCCATTTACACTTGGTATCAATAACTTAGATTAATACCAATAAGAAGGATAGGTGACAGTGAATCTAATAGTATGGAGGATATTTTGGGGCTGTACTGGACTTTGGTTAGGCTACAGGTGGAGTACTGTCTACAGTCCTGGTCACCACACTGTAGAAAGGATGGGATTGGACTGGTGAGGGTGCAAAGGAGATTCACCTGGGATGTTGCCTGGAATAAAACCTTTTTGGTTGTGAAGAGAGAAGTCTGAGAGGGAACCTGATTGAAATATAAGAGATCATGACAGACATTGACAGAGTGGATAAAAAACAGCTGTTTGCCCTTAGTTGACACGTCATCCACAAGGGGGTGTAATGTTAGGTGAAAGGCCGGAGGTTTAGAGAGAATTTAAGGAAAAATGTTTTCACCCAGAAGTTGAGGGCTCTGGAATGCACTGCCTGGTAGTACAGATGAGGTGGAAAACCACACAATTTTTAAAATGTATTTGGATGAGTACTCGAAATGTCATAACATTCAATGCTATGGGCTAAGTGCTGGAAACAATGTAGATTAAGCATAGTTTTTTGTTGGTGCAGACTTGATGGACCAAAGAGTCTCTTTTGTACTGTAAGGTTCTCTGAATCTATCCCCAAAACATCTTTGCTAGTTCTGTAGGACATGACCACAACATATACATGCTGATATTGGAGAAGTTTTGGCTGTTTATACCAATCTCTGCACAGATCTAACATAGAAATCATACAGCAAGGGCTAACTAAATTGCTATTGCAGAGAGCCAGCAAGGGATCAACATGCCAACTGGCCTCCTTCTATACTGTAACCATTCTATAACTCAGCCCTTTTAGATTCTTCAGGCTCCATGTCAGACAGACTGAATATAGATCAAACCAAATCCAGTCTCTCTTCATACATCAGTCCTGCCATCCCAGGAATCAGTTTGGTAAACCTTTGTTGCACTCCGCTCATAGACACAACAGCTGTCCTTAGATAACGAGATCAAAACTGCACACAGTACTCCAAGTGTTGCCATTGCCTATTCTCTGTCAGCCCTTTAAGTAATGTCCCCCCGTCTATCATAACCAGCTCTCACCTCATACCATCATAAATTCTTCTATTTAGTTTGAGGACCCTGGTCTCAGAATCAACTATGTCACTCTCCATCTTAAAGAAGAATTCTATCACATTATGGTCACTCTTCCCCAAAGGGTCTCGCACAGGAGGATATCCAATTATTTGTTTCTATATTTCTTTCGCAATACCCTGGTTGGTTCCTGTTAATCCAGAAAACAATCTCATACACACTCCAGGAATTCCTCCCCTATGGCACTATTACTGATCTGACTTGCCCAATCTGTATGCAGACTAAAGTTGCCCATAATTACAGTTGTATCTTTATTACTTACACTGTAATTTCCTGCGTAATGCCTTCCCCATCATTACCAATATACTTGGGGGATCTATATACAACCCATACTCTTGTTTTTGGTTCTGTTGTGTTTCTCAGTTCTCAGTTGTGTATCTCAGACAGAACCAATTTCACCAGAGATAATATTCTTCCTCACTATTGTGTTAATATTTTTTTTTAACTGACAATGCTATCTCACCTTCCTTTCCTCTTTGTCACTCCTTTCTAAAAACTGAATACCCCTGGATATTCAGTTCTGATTCCTGGTCACCCTATAGCCTCGTCTGTATAATCCCAACTATACTTCATCAGTCTATATCTATTTGTACTTTATTGTAAGTGCTCTGTGTATCAAGGGACCAGGCTTTTTTTTTATTGTTGTTCACATTATTTTGCATTATGGTTTGAATTCCCTACCTATTACTTTTCTTATTTGTGATTTTACCTTTGTCTCCCTCTCTTCTATCTCCATTTTTAGGTTCAGATCCCCATACCAAAGAATGGAAAGACGCCACTCAGCCCATCGAATCAGCACTGACTTCTCTGAAAGCATCCCACCCAGCCGTTCACCCTATCCCCATAATCCTGCATTTACAGTGTTAAACCATACCTGTTCAGAGGTGTTATTATACACCTCTGGAGTAGGTGGGACTTAAGCCCCACTACTCCTGGGCTCAGAGGTTGTGACACTACCACTGCACCACAAAAGTCCTCCAGCAATCCTTAGATGGCCAGGAATCAAACCTGTGTTAACCGCTTGGAAGGCATCTATGCTCACCATAGAGCCATAGAAATGATAAAACACAGAAAGTGGCCATTCAGCCCATTTTGTCCATGCTGAACACCATAGTCCATGGCAGCAAGAAAGTGTTATCACACATAACTGATTGACTTTCCAACCACCAAGTCACTATGACTTTTTTCTTGTTTTTGACTATTAACCAAGACCAGTAGCAATCCCGCGATTGCTGCTTTGTTGATCTGATTCATCTGTGTCAATAGGTGGGTCAGAATAGTCGATAATGAGATATAGAAATACTTGAGGTCAAGTTGGTGGGCTTTCTTTTGCTTTGCTGGCTTCCATTGGATCAGCCATTCTTCCTAAAGGGTCTTGCATTCTGGGACATATGGAGAAAGTAGGAGTGCTCCTTCTCCTCCATTGTTAGCATCAGGATTGGGTTATGGTGTTCCTTCTCCTGGAATTACGTGACATTGTTTATTCATTGGTTGTATCTCCCATGGGAAGAAACTTGTTTCTCTGGCAGAATGTTGATAGTCAATTGTTGATTACTTTCTTGATTTGACTGAGAATTGGTAGGATTTTAATCTCCTTGTACTACATTAATTTTGTTGCTATGGTGTACTCTTTGTTGATTAATATTTTGCCGTATTTTACCAATTAAGATTGATAAAAACCTCTTAGATGCTGAATAAAACTTGCACTCAAACCATCAAAATAACACAGATAGAACTAAATTCATTGTTAGGATTCTGAAACTTGGAATGCAAGAATTGATTTTTATTCCAATAGTTTTGATCAATTTCCCTTATTAAAAGTTTGTAAAAGATGTTTATTAAAATTTACGGTATTAATGATGGTTTGCAGGAACTTTCTGTTCAGTTTTGTTTTTCCTCTCATTCCCTGTCCAGCTCTATGAATCATCTGGCTGCTAGTTGGTTCTAAGAGCATCCCAATAATGTTTTGAGCTTTTTTGCTTCTCCAACTGACTTCTGATCTGCAGCTTGATCTTCACTGCCGCCATAACTTTCTACTAAGTAGATCCCACCACTGCCATCATTTTTTTTTTGCTGTGTGGTTTGATGTCCAAGTTCATCTCTTGATTTCAAGTCAGACTGGTTTAGGAGAAAGTAACATCAAGAACTGTCTTCAGGTTTGGGATTCTTTATAACACTGTTTGTTACATCTTAACACTAAGTACATCACTAAGATTCAGAGATAATCCAGGGTCAAATTTTACAGTTACATAATTGAAAGACTATCCCATAATGTAGCCTCATGCTAGCTGGTCCGCTCCACATCCTTCTCTTCACATGCATCTGGCCTGCCATCTATCTGAGTCCATTCACATTGTGCAATTTATGCCCAGTGAGGACCATCTCTATGACATTTCATGATGTTGTTCTAGGTCCTACAACCCTTATATAACATTGATGACCTTTCATTGGCACTATCCTAATAGGCACTTGATGAAAATCTTCAACAAAATGTGTAATTTTTCAGCAGTACTGAAGTCAGCACGAGTACAGGACCAATCACAACTTTCGTGGACCATTGTGCACCAGTTCTTGTTGAAAACCATAGATAAGTTTTGATTTTTCTTTACAGTCTAGCTGACTCAGAGTCAAGAGGAAAATCACTATCTTTATCCACTTTCAGTGGCAGAAGTACAAATGTCACATGGGAGATATAGTCATGATCTGACATTGTTCAACTCCCCAGTGTGGAGGTGTTGTTTTATTAGAACATAGAACATAGAACAGTACAGCACAGTACAGGCCCTTCGGCCCACGATGTTGTGCCGAACTTTTACCCTAAACCTAAGGTCTATCTAACCTCCACCGCTACCTTATACTATCACTCATATGACTATCTAATAGCTGCTTAAATGCCCCTAATGAGGCCGACTCCACTAATCTCTCTGGCAATGCATTCCATGCCCCTACCACTCTCTGAGTAAAGAACCTACCTCTGATGTCTTCTCGATATCTACCTCCTTTCACTTTAAAACTATGTCCCCTCGTAAAAGCTACCTCCACCCTAGGAAAATGTATCTGGCTGTCCACTCTATCTATACCTCTGATCATTTTGTACACCTCTATCAAGTCACCTCTCATCCTTCGTCATTCTAAAGAGAAAAGCCCTAGCTCTCTCAACCTTTCCTCGTAAAAGCTTCCCTCCATTCCAGGCAACATCCTGGTAAATCTCCTTTGCACCTTTTCTAGCGCTTCCACATCTTTCTTGTAATGAGGTGACCAGAACTGGACACAATACACCAGATGTGGCCGAACCAGGCTTTTGTATAGCTGGAGCATAACTTCACGGCTCTTGAACTCAATCCCTCTATTAATGAAAGCTAATACACCATACGCCTTCTTAACAACTCCATCTACCTGGGTGGCAGCTCTCAGGGAACTGTGAACATGAACTCCAAGATCCCTCTGCTCCTCTAAACTGCCAAGAATCTTTCCGTTAACCCTGTATTCTGCTTTCAAGTTTGTCCGTCCAAAATGAATCACCTCACACTTTTCAGGGTTAAACTCCATCTGCCACTTCTCAGCCCAGCTCTGCATCCTATCAATGTCCCTTTGTAACCTAGAACAGCCCTCCGCACTGTCCACAACGTGACCCACCTTCATATCGTCCGCGAACTTGCTAATCCACCCTTCCACTCCTGCATCCAAATCATTTACAAAAATCACCAATAGAAGAGGACCCAGAACAGATCCTTGTGGCACACCACTCGTAACTGAGCACCATGTTGAATATTTTCCTCCACTACCACCCTTTGTCTTCTAAGGGTCAGCCAATTCTGAATCCAATCTGCCACATTTCCCCCTGTCCCCTGCCTCCTTACCTTCTGCATGAGCCTACCATGGGGAACCTTATCAAATGCCTTACTTAAATCCATGTATACCACATCCACTGCTCCACCTTCATCCACGTGTTTGGTCACCTCTACAAAGAATTCAATAAGGTTTGTGAGGCATGATCTATCCCTCACAAATCCATGCTGACTATCACGAATCAAACTGTGCCTTTCTAAGTGATCATAAATCCTGTCTCTCAGAGCCCTTTCCAATAATTTGCCCACCACTGACGTAAGACTAACAGGCCTGTAATTTCCGGGGTTATCCCTGTTCCCTTTTTTGAACAAGGGAATGACGTTTGCCTCTTTCCAATCTTCCGGCACTATACCCGTGGACAGTGAGGATGAAAAGATCATCGCCAAAGGCCCTCGCTTCCCATACAATCCTTGGATAAATCCCATCAGGCCTGGGGGACTTATCTATCTTCAACTTCCTCAGAATTCCTAGCACATCTTCTTTACTAACATCAACCTCCTCTAGCCTACCTGCGTGTTTCATAATGTCCTCCTCTACAACTAGGTCCTTCTCAGTTGTGAATACTGAAGAAAAGTATTCATTAAGGACCTCTCCTACCTCTTTAGGCTCTGTGCACAAATTCCCTTTACCATCCTTGATCGGTCCTACCCTTTCTCTGGTCATTCTCTTGTTCTGCACATACGTGTAAAAAGCCTTGGAGATTTCCTTGATCCTATCCGCCAAGGTTATAGCTCTCTTATAGCTCTCCTAAGCCCTTTCTTCAGCTCCTTCCTGGCTAACTTGTATCCCTCTAGAGCCTTTTCCATTCCTCTTTTCCTAAACGTTATATAAGCCTCCTTCTTCCTCTTAACCAGTCGTTCGACCTCTCTCGAGAACCATGACTCCCTCACTCGACCACATCTTCTCTGCCTGCTAGGGACAAACGTATCGAGCACATGCAGTATGCATTCCTTAAACAATCTCCATATTTCAATGGTGCTCTTCCCTGACAGCATCAGTTCCCAATTTATGTTACCCAGCTCTTGCCTAACTGAATTGTAATTACCCTCCCTCCAATTATAAGCTTTACCCTGCTGTATGTACCTATCCTTTTCCATGACTATTGTAAAAGCAACAGAGTTATGACCGCTACCGCCAAAATGCTCTCCTACCAACAGGTCTAACACTTGGCCCAGTTCATTGCCAAGCACCAAATCCAAAGTGGCCTCTCCTCGTGTTGGTCTATCTACATACTGTGTCAGGAATCCTTCCTGAACGCACTGGACAAAATCCGCTCCATCTAAACTATTACAACTAAAATGTTTCCAATCAATATTTGGAAAGTTGAAGTCACCCATGACGACAACCCTGTGACTTCTGCACCTTTCTAGTACTTGTCTCCCAATCCGCTCCTCTACTTCTCTGCAACTATTAGGGGGTCTGTAAAAAACCCCCAACAAAGTGACTGCTCCTTTCTTGTTCCTGACCTCAACCCAAACTGACTCTGTAGACATATCATTCTTGAACTGCCTTTCAGTAGCTGCTATACTCGCCCTGACCAGCAATGCCACTTCCCCACCTCTTTTTCCACCCTCCTTATTTCTTTTAAAGCATTGAAATCCCGGAACTTCCAACAACCATTCCTCTCCCTGAGTTACCCAAGTTTCTGTAATGGCCACAACATCGTACTTCCAAGTGTCGACCCATGCTCTAAGTTCATCCACCTTATTTCTGATACTTCTAGCATTGAAGTATACACACCTCAAACCATCTCGGTGTCCGCAATTACGCTCCATCGACCGCATTTGTTTATAAACCACCTCACTCCTTGTTGTGTCTGTTGAAAGGCCCAAAACCTCATCCTCTGAATTATAAATCTGGTTCCCCACCCCCTGTCAATCTAGTTTAAACCATCCTGTATAGCTCGAGCAAACCTCCCTCCCAGGATATTTGTGCCCTTCCAGTTCAGGTGCAACCTGTCCTTACTGTACTGGTCCCACCTTCCCCAGAATGTGCTCCAATTATCCACATAATGGAAGCCCTCCCTCCTACACCAGCCCTGTAGCCACGTGTTTAGCTGCACTCTCACCCTATTTCTTACCTCGTTATCACGTGGCACTGGTAGCAATCCAGAGATAACTACCCTGTTTGTCCTGGGCTTCAGCTTCCAACCTAACTCCCTGTACTCGTCTTTCACAGTCTCTGTCTTTTTTCTACCTATGTCATTGGTACCGATGTGTACCATGACTGCTGGTTGCTCACCCTCCCCCTTAAAGATCTTGGAAGACACGATCCGAGACATCACAGACCCTGGCAACCGGGAGGCAACATACCATCGTTTCATCTCATCCGCGTCCACAGAACATGAGAACGTAAGAACTAGGAGCAGGAGTAGGCCATCCGGCCCCTCGAGCCTGCCCCGCCATCTAATAAGATCATGGCTGATCTTTTTGAGACTCAGCTCCACTTACCCGCCCATTCACCATAACCCTTAATTCCTTTACTGTTCAAAAATTTATCTAGCCTTGCCTTAAAAACATTCAGCGAGGTAGCTTCAACCGCTTCACTGGGCAGGGAGTTCCACAGATTCACAACCCTTTGGGTGAAGAAGTTCCTCCTGAACTCAGTCCTACATCTGCTTCCCTTTATTTTGAGGCGATGCCCTCTAGTCCTAGTTTCACCTGCTAGCGGAAACAACCTCCCTGCCTCCACCTTATCTATTCCCTTCATTATCTTATATGTTTCTATAAGATCTCCCCTCATTCTCCTGAATTCCAATGAGTATAATCCCAGTCTACTAAGTCTCTCCTCATAATCCAACCCTCTCAACTCTGGAATCAACCGAGTGAATCTCCTCTGCACCCCCTCCAGTGCTAGTATATCCCTTCTCAAGTAAGGAGACCAAAACTGCACACAGTACTCCAGGTGTGGCCTCACCAGGACCCTATACAGCTGCAGCATAGCCTCCCTGTTTTTAAACTCCATCCCTCGAGCAATGACAGACAAAATTCCATTTGCCTTTTTAATCACCTGCTGTACCTGCAATCCCACCTTCAGCAATTCATGCACAAGGACACCCAAGTCCCTCTGCACAGCAGCGTGCTGCAATTTTTTGCCATTTAAAACATAGTCCATTTTGCTGTTATTCCTACCAAAATGGATTACCTCACACTTATCAACATTGTATTCCCTCTGCCAGACCTTTTCCCACTCACTTAGACTATCTATATCCCTCTGCAGACTTTCAGTGTCTTCTGCACACTTTGCACTACCACTCACCTTAGTGTCATCTGCAAATTTTGACACACCACACTTAGTCCCCAACTCCAAATCATCTATGTAAATTGTAAACAATTGCGGTCCCAGCACTGATCACTGAGGCACACCACTAGCCACTGACCGCCAACCGGAAAAACACCCATTTACCCCTACTCTTTGCTTTCTACTGGTCAACCAATCCTCTATCCATGCCAATACATTACCTGTAATACCATGCAACTTTATCTTGTGTAGCAGCCTTTTGTGTGGCACCTTGTCAAATGCCTTCTGGAAATCAAGATACACCACATCCACAGATTCCCCATTGTCCACCATGCAAGTAATGTCATCAAAGAATTCCACCAAATTAATTAAACATGACCTACCCTTCATGAACCCATGCTGGGTGTTCCCAATGGGACAATTTATATCCAGATGTCTTGCTATTTCTTCCTTAATGATAGATTCAAGCATTTTCCCCACTACCGAAGTTAAGCTAACTGGCCTATAGTTACCTCTTTTTGTCTACTTCCTTTTTTAAACAGTGGTGTCACATTGGCTGTTTTCCAATCTGCGGGAACCACCCCAGAGTCCAGTGAATTTTGGTAAATAATTACTAGTGCATTTGCTATTTCCCTCATCACCTCTTTTAGTACCCTGGGATGCATTTCATCAGGGCCAGGAGACTTGTCTACCTTTAGCCCCATAAGAAGCACTGCCTCCTTAGTGATAATGATAGTTTCTAGGTCCTCACCTGCTATAACCTTCTTGCCATTAGTTTTCGGCATGTTATTTGTGTCTTCCACTGTGAAGACCGACGCGAAATTATTGTTTAATGTCTCGGCTATTTCCTCATTCCCAGTTATTAAATTGGCCTTCTCATCCTCTAAAGGACGAATGTTTACCTTCGCCACTCTTTTACGATTTACATATTTATAGAAACTTTTGCTGCCTGTCTTTATATTCTGAGCTAGTTTACTCTCATAATCTATCTTACTTTTCTCTATAACTTTTTTAGTGTCTTTCTGTTGGCCTTTAAAGATTTCCAAGTCTACTAGTTTCCCACTAATCTTTGCTTTTTTGTATGTGTTTTTTTTCAATCTGATACCTTCCTTTATTTCCCTAGACATCCATGGCTGGCTCTCTCTTTTCCTACAGTTCTTCCTTATCACTGGAATATACTTCTGCTGAGCACCGTGAAAAATTGTTTTGAAAGTCCTCCACTGTTCCTCAATTGACCCACCATAAAGTTTTTGCTCCCATTCTACCTTAGCTAACTCCTTCCTCATTCCTTCGTAGTCTCCTTTGTTTAAGCATGGGACATAGGTACTGGATTTAACCTTCTCACGCTCCATCTGTATTTTAAATTTGACCATACTGTGATCGCTCCTTCCGAGAGGATCCCTAACTGTGAGATCATTAATTATTCCTATCTCATTACACAGGACTAGATCGAGGAAAGCTTGCTCCCTCGTAGGTTCCACTACATATTGTTCAAGGAAATTATCGCGAATGCATTCTATGAGCCCCTCCTCGAGGCTGCCATGGCCGACCTGGTTTGACCAATCGATATGTAGATTAAAATCCCCCATGATAATTGCTGTACCATTTTTACATGCATTAGCTATTTCTATGTTTATTGCCCGCCCCACCACAATGTCATTATTTTGTGGCCTATAGACCACACCTATCAGTGACTTCTTCTCCCTGCTGTTCCTAACTTCCACCCAAATAGATTCAACATTTCGTTCAGTAGAACCTATATTATCTCTCACTACCGGCCTGATATCATCCTTAAAAATCAGAGCAACACCACCTCCCTTACCTTCCTGTCTGTCCTTCCGAACAGTTTGATACTCCTGGATATTTAACTCCCAGTCATGACCATCCTGTAACCATGTCTCTGTAATGGCCACTAAATCATACCCATTTGACATGATTTGCACCGTCAACTCATCCACCTTGTTTCGAATGCTCCGAGCATTCAGATAAAGTGCCCTTATGCCAGTTTTTGCACCTTCTTTTTGGGTCCTATTACCTCCATTACTGACAGCTCTTGAGTTCTCCTTCCCTTTAACTTTTTTCCTAATTTTCAATGGAGTTGAAGCTTCCTTGTCACCTGCTAACCTGCTGCTTTGCTTTACATTACTTGTTATTCTCCCTCTACGCTCACTTCTCCCTTCCCCCCTACTTACTAGTTTAAAGTCCTATTGACCACCCTATTTACCCTTTTCGCCAGAACACTGGACCCTGCCCTGTTCAGGTGGAGTCCATCCCAGTGATATAGATCCCTCCTGTCCCAGAACTGATGCCAGCGCCCCATGAAAAGGAAACCCTCTTTCCCACACCACTCTTTTAGCCACGCATTTACTTCCCTGATCCTCGCCTCCCTGTGCCAATTTGCACGTGGCTCGGGCAGCAATCCAGGGATTATGACCCTTGAAGACCTGTTTTTTAATTTTGTTCCTAGCTTTTCATAATCCCGAAATAGGTCTTTTTTCCTAGTCCTGCCTATGTTGTTGGTACCTACGTGGACCACAACAACCGGATCCTCCCCCTCCTTCTCTAGTATCCTCTCAAGCCGATCAGAGATGTCTCGCACCCTGGCACCAGGCAGGCAACACACCATGCGGGATTCTCTATCCTGCTCGCAAAGGATACTGTCTATCCCCCTGATGATGGAATCCCCTACAACTACAATCTGTCTTTTTGCTCCCCCCTCTTGAATGGCCTCCTGGACCATGGTGCCTTGGTCAGTTGACTCATCCTTCCTGCAGCCCTGTTCCTCATCCGTGCAGGGAGCAAGTGCTTCATACCTGTTGGACAATGTCAAGGGCTGCGGCTCCTGTGTTCCTGTCTGCAGGGTTCCTTTACCTGCCTCACTCGTAGTCCTACACTGCTGTCCCTGCCCGCCGATCGAATTAACATTAGTTAATCTACCAGAACCGCCTGTCTGTGCCTCTTACTATTGAACCCCCCACTACAATTGCTCTCCTATTCTCCCCCTTCCCTTCTGTGCCACAGGTTCAGGCTCAGTGCCAGCGACCTGTCCGCTATGGCCTTCCCCTGGTAGGTCGTCTCCCCCCAGCAGTATCCAAAATGGTATACTTATTATTGAGGGGAACGGCCACAAGGGATCCCTACACTGTCTGCCTATTCCCTTTCCCCTTCCTGACAGTCACCCAGCTATTTTTTTCCTGTACCTTGGGTGTGACCACCTCCCTGTAACTCCTCTCTATCATCCCCTCAGCCTCCCGAATGATCCGGAGTTCATCCAGCTCCAGCTGCAGTTCCCTAACATGGTTTTTGAGGAGCTGGAGTTGGGTGTACTTCTCGCAGGTGAAGTCAGAGGGGACACCAGCAGTGACCCTTACCTCCCACATCCTGCAAGAGGAGCATGCAACTGCCCTAAAGCCTTACCTTACTGAACCTCTACACAGTCTTTTTTGGTTAGAGGAGGAGGACGGGTGGGAGACACTACACGTGTAGTGTTTCGGGTTTAGCCAATGCCCGAATTTATCTGTTTCTTCCTGGCTCGGGTTCCCTCCACACACGCGCTGCTGAAAACAAGAGGGAAGCTTAAAAAGCTTAAAAGGATTGGGCCTCTTCTCATTGAAATTCAGAAGAATGAGAGGTGATCTTGTTGAAACATATAGGATTGTTAAGGGGCTTGACAGAGTAAACGTTGAGAGGATATTTCCCCTCATGAGAGTCTAGAACCAGAGGCAAAGTCTCACGATAAAGGAATGCCGGTTTAAGACTGAGATGAGGAGGAATTTTTCATCTTAGAGTGTTGAGAATCTTTGGAACTCCTTACCACAGACAGCTATGGGGATAGTGTTCTTGTGTATATTTAAGGCTGAGCTAGATAAATTGTTGATCAGTAGGGTAATCAAGTGTTATGGGGAAATTTGACGTGAGGACTATTGGATCAGCCAAGGGATTGAATGGTCAACTCATGGTCTTAACTCAATGTTGAGTCTGGAATACTGTAAGATGATGAGGTTCTGTCCCTCCAACTTAGGTTGAGCTTCATTGAAGCCATGTTGGTGTCCAAGGTTAGCAAAATCGGACTGGAAATGGAGTGGAAACTTAAAATGAAAGGTGCCCTCTGGGACTATGTTGAAAATTTCATGTGGACATTCTTCCCCACTTGGTATCAGAGAAAAACATAAATAAGGATTGGTGACAGTGAATCCACCCAAGGTATATCAGACGTTCACAACATGTATTGGGCAGGAGGAAATCCTTGATAAATTAGAAGGAAGGAGAGAAGAAACATACGCAGAGTGTACTGAGACAATAAACAAATGCACCATAGCTTCTAGGCTATGGAAAGGAGCTTATGACTGATGTGAAATGGAACAAAGAAAGAACTGTACACAAATGACTAGATGATAGAGACGTCTTTGAGTCTTTGCACAGATTTAGTGCAAATTACCTGTTAACTTGAGGAGCTTAAATTTACATGCTGGTAGAATTTAGTAGGTGATTACAACATAAAACGGTGACAGTGTTTTCTATATAGCTCTTGAGTTTCCATGTGAATGTTATTAATTGTTCAGCTTAAAGCAATACACTGAGATCTTGAACCCTTTAAAACAAGAGGGCACAATTTATTGAGGAAGTGTGAAAGCCAAGGGATTTCATGTGCCTTTGATGTCAAAAGAGGCACTCTTAGATTAATGATGTATGTTTTGGCAACAATTCTTGTGTAAACTCCGTTCTGATCAGAAACAACAAGCTTCCAAAACTTGGCAAAGCATATAGCGATGTGTAGACAATTGTTAATATTTTCTAAGCTCTCATTCACACTGGAAAGTCAGAAGTCATTAACTATAGTTAAGTTTTATAGTAAAGCCCTGGTTATGGTTATGGCAGAGAGTACAGACTAAACAGGCCTGTCCCTTTAAGACAGTTACATGACAAGACAACATGTGGTGTTCTGGTATAAAAGTACCAATCTCGTGTTCAATTATTCTGTCCGTGTAATTGAATCAGCGGAGACACCGAGTACATAGAATCCTTACAGTGTGGAAGCAAGCCATTCAGCCCACACAAACCCTCCAAAGAGCATGCCACTAAGACCCAGCTCCTTACCCTATCCCTGTAACCCTGCATTTATTATGGTCAATCCACCTAACCTGCACATCTTTGGACTGTGGCAGGAAATCTGCACAAATATGGAGAGAATGTGCAAATTCCATACAGACAGATACCTGAGGCTGGAATCAAACCCAGGTCCCTGGCACAGTGAGGCAGCAGTGCTAACCACTGAACCACCATGCCCTTAATAGGTTGGATTCTTAAAGCACAGTAATGTCAGTAAGCACAGAATGCAGGCTGTCTGCAACTCTGTGATTTTATAATAAATAAAAACCAGAAGAACTTCGGTTGCTGTAAATCAGAAATAAAAAACAGATATTTCTGGAAAAGCTCAGCAGGTCTGGCAGCACTGTGGAGAGAAATCAGAGTTCACGTTTCGGGTCCAATGACCCTACCTCAGACCCGAAACATTAAGTTTGTGATTTTATAGCCTTATAAATAGATGGGGAGGCTAAACTGTTCTCTAAACTGTTAATCCAGAAACCTAAGTAATGTTCTGGGGACCTGAGTTCGAATCCTGCCATGGCAGAAGGTGGAATTTGAATTGAATAAAGGTTTTTTTTAATTCATTTACGGGATGAGGGCATCGCTGGCTAGGCAGCATTAATCGCCCATCCCTAATTTCCCAGAGGGCAGTTAAAAGTCAACCACATTGCTGTTGGTCTGGAGTCACATGTAGGCCAGACCAAGTAAGGATGGCAGTTTCTTTCCCTAAAGGACATTAGTGAACCAGGTGGTTTTTTTCCTGACAATTGACAATGGATTCATGGTCACCATTAGACTCTTAATTCCAAATATTTATTGAATTCAAATCCCACCATGGCAGACTGTGGGATTTGAACCCAGGTCCCCAGAATATTATCTGGGTCTCGGCATTAACATCCCAGCAATAATACCACTAGGTCAACGCCTGCCCTTGGTCAGGAATTAAGAGTCTAATGATGTCCATGAATCCATCACTGATTGTTCGGAAAAGCCATCTGGTTCATTATGTCCTTTAAAGAAGGGAACTGCCAACTTTATCTGGTCTGGCCTATATGTTGACTCTTAACTGTTCTCTAGGGAATGGGCAATAAGTGCTGACCTAACCAGTGACACCCATGTCCCGAGAATGAATTAAAGAAAATAAAAGATCGTTCTGCAAATAAACTTCAAGATATCTGACTCAAGAACCTGACTGTCTGCTGGAGATGTTATGTGAGCTAACAAACGTAAACCCACAAAAGTCATCATGGTGGCAAGAGGACACTAAAAGTTAGCGATGTACATAAATTAGTGACAAAGTAAGTGGATTCTCAAAAGGTGACAGCTAAAGTTACATCTACAGCTGGGAGTAAAGTGCCACAACCAAAACTGAAAGCTATAAACTTGTACAGTGTGTACACTACCTTGCACTCTCTTTTATAAAGAAACATGATAGGCTGCTGTTGACCAACTTTTCAAAATAGTGGATGTTCTGAAAGGTCTTGAAAGGATTGTTCCAAAGTATAAAAATATAGGTAAAAACATTGAAAAAATTGCTTTCTGTACTAAAGATGTCTTACTTGTGTCCAATTCCACCTTTATCTCTCTCCAACAGGGTGTGAAAATTTAAAAGAAATGTTTGCTTAATGTCATCACTCCTTTTTTCAGCATGAACACCACCTATAACCCCACAATTTGTAAGGTTACACGAAGAAGGATGATAAGCCAACAGATACTTTTACAGCTGTAACAAAAGTAATAAAAAACAATTGGTACCTTTAAAGCTATAGAAACAAATAAACGAGAAGCAAAGCACTTTTCAAGCCAACAAAAAGAAATAAAGACTAAAAAAAACCACTACAATACAGATTTTTATTTTGACAGTTAAAGAGGACAAAGAAAGATCAAAAGTAAACATCTGAGCATGGATTGGCACATATTTGACATTCTGTCAGAACATCAGTTATTTAAAGGAAGAATCAATCTTTGCTTCAAGACGAATACAATCCTCTGGCGTTTCTGACAATGATTGCAATGATCCTGATAAAATTCTTCAGAATTTAAACAATCAACACAACATTGGAGTCAATTTATGGAACACAGACATGGGTTCATGGCATATGACCATTATTCAGGTGAAATAATTGATCGATTCTTAGGCAGGTGTTGATGCAAATATGTGGACTATGATTTCACAGAAGCTAACTTAGCTGAAAGTCTTGTCGAACTGGTGATTGCCGGTACACTCATCGTATCCTTCCAGAAAAATCTTCTGGGCTAACCTGAAGAATATACCATTCATGCTGTGGTGGAAGAAAGACACAAGTTCAAAGCAATTAGCAGGCAGCATCTGGAAGTGTTTGACTCTGGAAAAACTTTCGCAGCTGTCAACAGGTTTAATGGAACCATGCATCAGAAAGGGCTGTCTAAGGAACCTTGGAAAATTTCTACAAAGCATCTTATAGACAGTGCCCACAGCTGTTGATTGTTGGTGGTGGAGGGAATGGATGTTTGTGGATGTGGTGTCAATCAAGTGGACTGCTTTATGATGTCAAGACTATCAAGTATTGTTGAGGCTGTACTTATCCAGGTAGGTGGGGATTATTCCCTCACATTGCTGACTTGTGCCTTATAGATGGTGAACAGTCGGGCAGTCAGGTGGTGAGTTACTCACAGGATTCCTAATCTCTGACCTTCTCCTATTGGTTCTGTATTCAAATGGCTAGTCCAGTTCAGTTTCTGGTCAATAGTGACCCCCAGGGTAGTGGCTGATTCAGTAAGGGTAATACCGTTGAATGTCAAGGGGAATTGGTTAGATTCTCTCTCGTTGGAGATGGTCATTGACTGGCATTTGTGTGGGACAAATGTCACTTGCCAATTTTCAGCCCAAGCCTGAATATTACTCAGATCGTGCTGCATTTGGGCATGGACTGTTTCAGTATCTGAGGAGTTGTGAATGGTCCTAAATGGTAAATGGTGCAATCATTTGTCATTGATGTAGCAGCTGAAAATGATTAGGCCTAGGGCAGTAACCTGAGGAACTCCTGCAGAAATGTCCTGGAGTTAAGTTGGCTGATTACCAATGGCCCAAATCATCTTCCTTTGTGCTATGTATGACTCCAATCAATGGAGACTTATTACCTTGATTTCTACTGATTCCAGTTTTGCTAGTGCTCCTTAATGCCACAATTTGGTCAAATGCAGCCTTTGTGACATTCTCACCTCACCTCTGGAATGCCGCTCTTTTGTCCATGTTTGAACCAAGGCTGTAATGAGGTCAACAGCTGAGTGGCCCTAGCGGAACCCAAACTGGGCATCACTGAGCAGGTTATTGCTGAGCAGGTGCTGCTTGATAGCACTGTTGGTGACACCTTCCATCGCTTTACTGATGGTTGAAAGTAGGCTGATGGAGTGGTAACTGGCTGGGATAGAGTTGTCCTACTTCTTATGTACAGGACATACCTGGGTAATTTTCCACATTGTCTGGTAAATGCCAGAGTTGCAGTTTTACAGAAACAGTTTGCTGAGGGATGTGACAAGTTCTAGAGCACAAGTCTTCAGTACTATTGCCAGAATGTTGTCACAGCCCATAGCCTTTATCTTATTCAATGCCTTGAAAGAATCAAATTGGCTGAAGAGTGGTATCTGTGATGGTTGGAACCTCTGGAAGAGGCTGAAATTGATCATCCACTCAGCACTTCTGACTGTAGAATGTTGCAGATGCTTCAGTCTTGTCTTTTGCACTGATGTGCCATGCCCTTCCATTATTGAGGATAGGGATATTTGTAGATCCTCCACCTCCAGTGAATTTCTGATCATCCACCACCATTCATGACTGGATGTGGCAGGACTGCAGAGCCTAGATCTGATCCGTTGGTTGTGGCATTGCTTAGCTCTGTCTATCACTTGTTGTTTATTCTGTTTAGCATGCAGACAGTCCTGTTTTCTGCTCCACTAGGTTGACACCTCATTTTTAGGAATGCTGGTACTACATTTGGCATGCCTTCCTGCACTGTTCCTTAATTGCCTGAACACAAACAAATTAAAAATGACCAAAGTAAATTAAGAATTAATCATTAGCAAACCACTAAGAAATGAAATTCCTCAGTTTATCTTTGAAATTGAACATTGAAGAACCAAAGAAAACAATCTAAAAGAAAGAAAACTACATAAATAATTGCTTTGGATAGCAATTTCTCTTTTCCATCCTAGTTAGTTTATGCAGTTTAAAGATTTAATGGCATAACCAATCCATAAAATAATACATTTCTGTATCAAATCTCACTACAGGTCACTATAAAACAGAGCCATTAATATTTGAAAGGTCTGCAAGAAATCATTTTCATATCAGCCTTCCTTACTGTCTGGGGACTGGTGTTTGAGTTAAACATTTCAGCAGGACATTTTTTTTCTACGCTGACAATGCCCAGCTGCTGAGTATATGGATATTGCAGGAAATAGATGATGGAAACTGTAGTTTTCAGCCTTCTCCTGCGAATGCAGAAAAATGTCCTCTAACGTCTTATAAGACCATAAGATGTAGGTGCAATTTGAAATCATTAAAAACTGAGAATTAAAAGTTAGTCTAATGGCTATTGTGAAACCG
Source organism: Rhincodon typus (assembly GCF_021869965.1). Lineage (NCBI taxonomy): Eukaryota > Metazoa > Chordata > Chondrichthyes > Orectolobiformes > Rhincodontidae > Rhincodon > Rhincodon typus. Next base: position 112,946,374 of record NC_063334.1, read on the forward strand.
TTGTGGATTGTCATAAAAAGAAGTCTAGTTCACTATTGGTCTTCAAGGAAGGAAATCTGTCAGCCTTACCTGGTGTGACCTACAAGTGACTCCAGACCAACAGCAATATGCTAGCTTCTGAACTGCCTGCTAGAACAACTGGGGATGGGCAATAAATGCTGGCCTGGCAGGTGAATCCTATATCCTGGGAATGAAAATAAAGAAAAAGACAGGGTGACCAAAACTGTCCACAGTAATTCATCTGTGGTTTGATCATGTCTGATATGGTTTTAGCAAAACCTTGTGCTTTGTATCATTCTTCCCTTTGAAATAAAATCCAATGATTCAGTTGCCTTCTCTCATGACGGTCTCCCTTCTGTAGTTTTCTGCAGTTTGTCTCCATTTAAATCGTATTCATCTCATTTATTCTTCCTGCCAAACCTGAATGGATCAATGGTAACCCTGAATGTTGATAGTGGGGATTCAGTGATGGTGATGATCACCTTCCTCTCCTTTGCAGCTTCATGACAAGATGAAGCCACATTAAGATGTTTCATATATAAAGCCAATGTTTTCCTCCCCTCAGCACTCTCTGCAAAAGTTCCTTAACTGCTCAACAAGGAGAAGAATGCTATAAGAAACACTTCACTGCAACTCTTTGGACAAGGCAATCAGGTAGAAAAGACTAAGGGTTAGCAAAGATCTGTAGCTCGGGTTGTGGGTGAGGTTGTTGACTTGCTCGCCGAGCTGTCTTGTTCTCATGCAGATGTTTCGTCACCACGCTAGGTGCCATCATCAGTGAGGCCTCCGATGAAGTGATGTTATTCTACTCCGCTTGGAATTTACACTGTCTGGTCCGTTATGGTGAATACTGTCATTTCCAGTTTTCATAGAATGACAAAATCCCTACAATGTGGAAACAGGCCATTTGGCCCAACAGATCCACAGTGCCCCTCTGAAGAGCATCCCACCCAGTCCCTTCTGTACAGGTTTGTATAAGGGGTCCAATTCTATGTGTTTGTTGATTGCATTATGAGTGGAGAACCATGCCTCTAGCAATTCCTGTCCGTGTCTATGTTTGACTTGGGCTACTATGGTTACCTTGTCCCAGTTAAACTGATTTCCTTCATTGTCTGAGTGTACCGATATTAAGGAGAGTTCGTTGTTCTGTTTTGCTGCTAGCTGATGTTTGTGTATTCTGATGGATAGTTTCCTTCCTGTCTGTCCGATGTAGTGTTTGTGGCAGTCGTTGCATGGTATTTTGTAAACCACGTTGGTTCTGCATGTTGTGGGAATGGGGTCTTTAATCCTCATGAGTATTTGTTGTAGAGTGGCTGTGGGCTACCATGATTCCTAGTGGTCTTAGGAGTCTTGTTGTCAGTCTTGTACATCTTGAAGTAATGGCTCCTGTGATCACATTCTGTACGATTATGGGAGTTATATTTTTTCATCCCGTTCCTGGAGTTATTCACGTAATGTCTTCACTGTCAGATCAAGGCACTTTGCAGCCAATAAATCACCTGAAACATACATTCAATATGTATGCCACAGGTTCCACAAAGAGCAATATAGTATTGATCAGGTAAGCGGGGGCTGAGAAAGACACATTTTCATTTCTTGGGGGTAATGCCACCGTGGACCATCACCTGCACAGCCCATCCAGATTTCTTTGTTCATGCTAAATGACAAGTTTCACACCAATTGTTGATTTTAATGAAGCAAAGTACTGAGAATGCTGGTAATCTGGAATAAAAACAAAAAATGTTGGTGAAACTCGGTAGATCTGGTAGCATCTGGCAAGATGTGACTCTTCTTCAGGTCTGAAAGGAGCTGGAAAGTTATGGTTTTTATGCTGTTAGTGGTCTAAACTCCGTTCAAATTTCGGGGAGTCAGAGGTGACTTAATTGAAACATCGAAGCTCCTGAGGAGACTTGACCAGGTAGATGTGAAAAGGATACTTCTTCTTGTGCTTCACCTGAAAGGTGTGTTTAGGGCCTTGGACAATGAAGAGGGAGAAGTTGAATGGGTAAGTATGACACGGTGATAGTGCCACACAACACAATAGAGGATATTCTCAATGTGAAGAAGGCACTTTGTCTCCATAAAACTGTACAGCGTTCACTCTTACCGACACTGTTATGGATAGATATATCTGTGGTAAACAGGTTAGAAAGGATGAGGTAAAGTAGGGTTTTCCCTCTTGTTGCCTCCCTCACCACCTGCTACCAATGCAGTCTAACAGAAATGTACTTTTGTGAATACTTGTGAATATATACTTTCAATTCCCTCTGCTCTCACAATCCCTCCTTTGTCTGTACTGCCTTTCCATGTTGTTTCTCTAAAGTACATAAATTGACAATTACCCAGATTAAATCTCTCCTACAATCTGTCTACCATCATTTGGCTTAACATAATCTGTGAATAATTCTTCTTTTCTGAATTTTGCAATTGCTTAGCCAAAGTACTTTGATTAGCACTTTGTAGACTTTATGTTTTTTTCTAGAAACTTGGAGGTTTTTTTGTGTGTGCATTATTTCTTGAGAAGGGGGGATCTCGTAGTAGCACATAAAATCCTGATGGAACTGGATAGGCTAGTTGTGGGAAGAATGTTCCTGATGCTGGGGAAGTCCAGAACTAGGGGTCACAGTCTAAGTCGAAGACGAAGAATAGGAAGTAAACCATTCAGGACTGAGATGAGGAAAGGTTTCTTCACTCAGAGAGATGTGATCCTGTGGAATTCTCTTCCACAGGAAGCTGTTGGGGCCAGTTCATTAGATATATTCAAGGGGGAGTTTGATATTGCCCTTGCGGCTAAAGGGATCAAGGAGTATGGGGAGAGAGCGGGAATGGGATGCTGAGATTGCATGATCAGCCATGATCATATTGAATGGTCGTGCAGACTCTAAGGGCCGAATGGCCTACCCCTGCACAAAAACAGAAGTTGCTGGAAAAGCTCAGCTGGTCTGACAGCATCTGTGAAGAAAAAAGTCAGAGTTAATGTTTCGGGTTCTGAGGAAGGGTCACCAGGGCCGAAACGTTAACTCTGATTTTTTCTTCACAGATGCTTCCAGACCTGCTGAGCTTTTCCAGCAACTTCTGTTTTTGTTCCTGATTTACAGCATCCGCAGTTCTTTTGGCCTACTCCTGCAGCTATTGTCTATCTTTCTATGTTGCATATATATGCATAGTTTAAACATTTTATTAATAATATTACATCTTTGCTTTAGTAAGTTTTGTTTCCATAATAAAGCTAATTCTTTATTTGTTTCTAAAGGATTTGTTCACTGAGCTTTATGCAGTCTAATGTATGCAGACATATGAAATGGGAATAGAATTATGCCACTCAGCTCTTTTGAGCCTGCCCTGTCATTCAATATGAGCAAGGCCAATCCAGATTCCGATCCATCCCAATAACCTTTGATTCCCTTGTTGAAAAAGTTATATAATTGGCAATAACATCTCCCATTTAAAATGCAAATTATACTTTGACCAGTGGAGGAGAGGAACAAGAAAAGGAGTCAGTACATCCCTGACTTGATTGTAACATTGATTTACGCAGTGAGTTTGTGTCGCTTCCATTTCCCAGCTTATTGTTTGTGGTAGCTACTGTTATTTACTCACCGTAAATAATTCTAAATGAGCACATAGGGAATACCAATAACTGGAGTCAGCCTTCACTCATTCTTTATTGATTAAAGACCAGGTAACCACAAGCATGTGGCATTTCAGAGTGAACTGGCTGGGAGCCGTAATGGATCCTATGGACTGACCAGTTCTCTCAGTATGGCACTTAAAAGAGGGGATAGGATTATCAACAAGAAATAGAATCTCTGTCAATAAACTGTGAAGAAATGGGAGAGCCCAAAGCATTTTGTTTAAAAGTGTTGTGGGATTTGTAAAGCTGTCCTCTGGAAAATGTGGTTTATGGGAGGGCAGAGCTTGTGACTGACATGCTACGCGTGGCTGATTCAAAACCTATCATTTTCTCCATTTATAGAGCCTATCACATTAGATTGTATGCAAAGATACAGCTGAAGAGATGTTGCTTGTGGGTTTTTGGAGTTTGAGAAAGTAAATCAAAAAGAGACAATACATCATACATAACTGTTCCTATCATGTGTTTGTACTTTAAGGATAATTACATAGCAATTATTCTGTATTCACACCAAAAAGTGCATTTACTGATTATGTGGTTCTGGACCCACAGAAATGTAACTAAGTCTTAAATGACTTCTGAAATGACCACTAGGCTGTAGGAAACTGCTACTGAAAAGCTAAATGAGAATAAAATCAGATGGACCACCCTGTGCTGATCTGGGTATCAGAGATGACAATGGCACAACCAACATCTTTCCAAAGTCCTCCTCACAAAGACATCTCAGTTGTGGCAAAATCAGATAGATATCCATCAGACTAGTCCATCAATAGGCTGAAAATCTTACTCACAGGATCATACCTTACAATCAAGTCCCAGACACCATCATCACCATCCCTGGGTAAGTTCTGTCTCAACAATAAGACAAGCTCACCAGAACTACTGTAAATGGTCAGGAGGGAATGACTCTGAGACTTCATTGTGTTGACTCCATACTCCATAAATCTCTGTAGCTGTATAAGACTTTAGTTAGGCTACATTTGGAGTATTATGTGCAGTTCTGGTTGCCACACTACAGGAAGGATGAGGAGGCTTTGGAGGGGGTGCAAAAGAAATTTACCAGATGTTGCCTGGATTGTAGCTTCAAGGAGAGAACGGACAAACTTGGATTTTGTTAGAGCATCTAAGGCTGAGGGGGTGACCTGATAAAGATATATAAAGTTATGAGAGGCAAGGGTAGGGTGAATAGTCAGAGTCTTTCTCCCAAGGTGGACATGTCAAATGCTAGGGAAACATAGTGTTAAGTTGATGGGGAAGGTTTAAAGGAGACGTGTGAAGGAAGTTTTTTTTACACAGACGGTGGTAGGTGCCTGGAACCTGTTGCCAGGTGAGGTGGTAGAAGCAAATACGTTACCAATGTTTAAGAGACATTTAGACAGAAACATGAACAGGCAGGGAATAGAGGAATATAGAGCAAAAGAACTATGGATGCTGTAAATCTGAAACAAAAACAGAAGTTGCTAGAAAAGCTCAGCAGGTCTGGCAGCATCTGTGAAGAGAAATCAGAGTTAACGTTTTGGGTCTGGTGACCCTTCCACAGTTCAGACCTGAGACAGATTTGGACTTGTGAGAAGTGCTTAGAGAACCAATAAGAGAAAAACATGTGTGAACTTGTCCTGACTAATCTAACTGCTAGTCCTGCCCATGACCCCACATTGCTAGCAGTGACAAACACACAGTCCTTGTGAAGACTAAGATTTGTTTCTACACTGAGGACATCCTGCATTATTGTACTATCAGTGCTGTATAGGGCAGACTCAAAACAGGTCCAGCAACTGAAAACTTGGCATCCATTAGTCACTCAGCTACCAGCAGCAAAAGTTCATTCAGCTGCAATAGACATAGAACATAGAACAGTACAGCACAGTACAGGCCCTTTGGCCTACAATATTGTGCCAAACTTTTACCCTAAACCTAAGGTCTATCTAACCTCGACCCCCAACTTACACTATCATCCATATGCCTATCTAATAGCCGCTTAAATGCCCCTAATGAGGCCGACTCCACTACCCTCTCCGGCAATGCATTCCATGCCCCTACCACTCTCTGAGTAAAGAACCTACCTCTGACGTCTCCCCTATATCTACTTCCTCTCACTTTAAGACTATGCCCCCTCGTAATAACTACCTCCACCCTAGGAAAAAGTCTCTGGCTGTCCACTCTATACCTCTGAACATTTTGTACACCTCTATCAAGTCACCTCTCATCCTTCTTCATTCTAAAGAGAAAAGCCCAAGCTCTCTCAACCTTTCCTTGTAAGACCTTCCCTCCATTCCAGGCAACATCCTAGTAAATCTCCTCTGCACCTTTTCCAACGCTTCCACATCTTTCCTGTAATGATGCGACCAGAACTGGACACAATACTCCAGATGTGGCCGAACCAGGGTTTTACATAGCTGGACCATAACTTCACAGCTCTTGAACTTAATCCCTCTATTAATGAAAGCTAACACACCATACGCCTTCTTAACAACTCTATCCACCTGGGTGGCAGCTTTCAGAGAACATTGGACATGAACCCCAAGATCCCTCTGCTCCTCCACACTGCCAAGAATCTTTCCGTTAACCCTGTATTCTGCTTTCAAGTTTGTCCGTCCAAAATGAATCACCTCACACTTTTATAACCTCAAAGTTTCCAATCTACTATTACTGTCAAGCTGGGATATCAGCCCTGGTTCAAAAGATAGTGCAAGAGGGCATGTCAGGAACAGCACCAGGCATAAGTAAAAATGAGATAGCAAGGACTGCTAATGCTGTAGTCAGAGATAACACAGTATAGAGCTGGGGGAACACAGCAAGCCAGGCAGCATAGAGGAGCAGGAAAGTTGACGTTTCAGGTCGGGACCCTTCTTCAGAAATGGGGAGGGGGAAGGGAGCTCAGAAATAAATATCCTCTCTCTCCATTTATTTCTGAGCTCCCTTCCCCCTCCCACTTCTTCCAAGCTCCTCACAGCTTTCAGGACTTTTCCTGAGTCCGAACTCCAACACTTAAACTGCATTTACTGACTCCGAGATATTCCTCCTGAGTTCTGATGGCACACAAAAATATCCAATTCTTGAATTCTATGATGAAAGGATATTAGAATTGAAGCAGGTGGTGTTGGATGCTTGTGTGAAGGGTTTTCTTTTGGAAAGAATGATCAGAAATTGCAAATACTGCAAAATTTAGACAAGATTCAGGTTTGGGCTGACAAGAGGGTTTTGATATTCATGCCACACAAGTACCAGGTAATGATCATCTCCAACAAGAGATAGTTTCACCATCGCACATTAACATTCAATGGCATTATCATCACTGCGACCTCACTAACAACTTCATAGGGACCACCATGAACTAAAAACTGGTCTGGAATAGTTATATAGTATTGTAGCCCCAACAGCAGGTCAGAGGCTAGAAATCCTGCAGTGGGTTACTCATCTCCATACTCCCCAAACCCTGTCCAATATTTACAAGCAAAGTCAAGACTATGATGGAATACGCCCCACTTTTCTGTATGAGTGCAGTTCCAAAACACTCAAGAAGCTTGACACCATTCAGGACAAAACACGCACTTGATTGGAACCACATCAACAAGCATCCACTCCCTCCACCACTGATGCTCAGTAGCTGCAATGTGTACTACCTACAAGATGAACTACAGAAATTCACCAAAGCTCTTTCGACAGCACTTTCCAAACCCATGATCATTACCGTCTAAAAGGACAACAGCAGCAGGTTATGTGGGAACACTACCCCCTGCAAGTTCCCATCCATGCCATTCACAATCCTGACTTTAAAATATATCGTTGCTTCTTCAGTGTTTAGGTCAAAATCTTGGAATTCCTTCTGCAAAGGCATTGTGAGTCTACCTATAACACAAGACCATCAGTGTTCAAGAAGGCAGCCCGCCATCACCTTCTCAATACTGACTAGAGATGGGCAATGAATGTTGGACAACCAGCAGCGGCCATGTCCCATGAATGAATAAAGGAAAGTAAGTTTTTAATTAATTATGGACTGAACTTTTCCAAATGCAAAATTACATTAGTTAACCTTTGACATGAACTTCAAGCAGCATTTATAGAGCAGCAGTCTTGGAATGCAGATCGTCTTTGAAGATTGGCACTTGCTGACTAGCTCTTGAACACAGGAAGTCTTCATCTGAGGAGATGGGGTGGGTGGAAAAGTGTTTTTTTTTAAAGAACTGAGTGGTTATGATCTGGAATGAACTGCTGAAATGGCATTGGAAGGAAACTCATCAGCAACTTATAAAAGAGAATGAAATGAACACTGGTGAAGGTCTACAGGGCAACAGGGAGAGAGAAGTGGAGTGAGAATAATTTAATAGTGCCTAAAAGAGCCAGTACTGGTATAATGGACTGAATGTCCTTCATCAATGTTGAAATGTTCTGTAATTACATAATCATTTGTTTTTAATACAGTTCTGGGAGGTAAATCATTCCTTTAGTTTAATTTCTTCATGGGATCTTGTTATTCCATCCCTTCTTTGCTTCTATATTATAAGAATATAATTTTTAAAAAAAGAGAACAGTGACAAAGAAGATTAGTATTACCACTGTGTGCCAAGTTAATGTTACCCCTCAGTAACAAACCACTGTGATACCACTACATAGAACCAAACAGAGCCTGTATACTTTATATGGCAAATTTATAATTCAAAAAATAGTAGAGAACTGTGTAGAAGATTATTATGAGCAATTTCGCTTCATAATATAAGCTTCTCTATACTTTTCGCTATATTCGTCTTTCCTTCATACACAGAGAAAAGGCTTCTCCCTGTTATCATTTCACAGCATTAACTCTTTGATAATCACACACAATCAACCCAAATACTGTTATTGAGCTCCAGCCTAGTACCACGGTACTTGACTCTATGGAACTGAGCAACTTGCCAGTAATTACAGCCTAGGTATATTTGGAACACTCAGAGATTGTGACAGACTTGAGATGTTTTTATTGCAGAGAAAATGAAAGCTTCTTCCTTTTCAGACGCCTGATGGCTTCTTCTGAAATATTCACACCCGTAAGCTAATCGTGAGCCAATCATATAGTTGTTGGCAGGCAGAAGGACATTGTATCAACAAACAGTCACCACTTGTCAGGCCAATCAGCTACTTGTTTCCGACTAAATCTCCCTTCATAGATACACCCTGACCTCAGCTGATCTGTAGAAACCATGCCCACTGTTTAAACAAACAGTCATGTAAACAGCACTTACAATGAGGGTCAGGTAACTTGCTTTTCAAAAGAGCAGCAATCCTCTCCACAATCCTTCATTTTAAAACAGTCCTTTGTCCATTTCAGTCCAGAGTCAAAAATGCAGGAAAATAAATAGATATGGTTCTTCTATCCTACTGTCTCTTTTAGTCTTTTATTTCAGGACAGAGAAGGCCTTAGTATGTACTCGCAAGTGAAAAGCAAAACCTCTGCCTGTACACTCTCAAAACTGCACTGAAGAGTCAGCCTAGACTACGCACTCACATCTCTACCAATGTCTGACACAAGACAAGAGTTCTACCAATTTAGCACACGGCTGACACTTTGCTATGACAGGGCTAAGGATCATTTTGCAGCCTGACAAGCAGCCAACCTGATCACTGGAACAGTCTGTCAATGACTCTCAGACTTACGGTATGGTGGAGTCTCCTTCCAGGAAATCGGTCAAATCCTGTTTATTAATTCATTCACGTGATGAGGGCGTCACTGACCAAGCAGCATTTATTGCCCATCCCTAATTGCCCAGACGGCAGTTAAGAGTCAACCACATTGCTGTGGGTCTGGGGTCACATGTAGGCCAGACCAGGTAAGGATGGCAGTTTCCTTCCCTAAAGGGCATTAGTGAATCAGATGGGTTTTTATGACAATCGATTCGCGGTCATCATTAGATTCTTAATTCCAGATATTTTATTGAATTCAAATTCCACCAACTGCCGTGGCAGGATTTGAACCCAGGTCCCCAGAACATTATCTGGGTCTCTGGATTAACAGTCCAGCGATAATACCACTAGGCCATCACCTCCCCTAACTTCCTTCAATGTTCACCTTTGACGAAGAGTCATATTAGACTGGAAATATTAACTCTGTTGTCAGTCTTCCCAGATGTTGCCAGACCGGTTCAGTGTCTCCAGCAGTTTTTATTTCAGTACTCAATTGCCAGGGTAGTGATTTCATCAATATCCTTTTGGGGACTGTCAAGGGTTAGTTAAGAATCTTCCTCTTTTGCTATGATTTCTCAGACAGCCAGATATTTTTAACTACGACAACAAAAGCAAATTACAGTGAATATTGGAGATCTGAAATAAAAACATGCAATACTGAAGAAACTCAGCAGGTATGAAGAGTATTGGACTGGATGTTAACTGTGCTTTGATCTCCACAGATGCTGCAAAGCCAGCTGAGTTTCTCCAGCATTTTTATGTTTGTATGTTATTGACTGTTGCTTTGTCCCTTCCTCCAATGTAATCCCACTTATCACCCAGAAAAGGCCACCACTTCATACACATGGAGCAATAGCAATTATGCACATGAATGCATGTTATGCCAGCAGCTCCAACAAATTTCTCATTCTTTAGCAGTCAAACAGTACCAGCTTTAGCTGGTACTCATGGATGAATGCTGCAACCATGTCTCACTGCACCACTGAAGGAGAAGATTGGAGGAAAGATACGATATCTCTCAAGATGTTAGCATGGCTGTAGAGATCCTTGTCATTCTGAAGCAGAATAGAGTCATACAGCGTGGAAACAGACCCTTTGATCCAACACATCCATGCCAACCAGATTTCCTAACTTAATCTAGTCCTATTGCCAGCACTTGGCCCATATCCCTTTAAACCCTTCCAATTTATATACCCATCTAGATGCCCTTTAAATATTGTAATTGTACTAGCCTCCACCACTTCCTCTGGCAGCTCATTCCATACACACATCACCCTCTGCATGAAAACTTACCCCTTAGGTCTGTTTTAAATCTTTCCCCTCTCACCTTAAACCTAGCCCTCTAGTTTTAGACTCCCTGACCCAGGAGAAAAGACCTTGGCTATTCACCTTTTCCCTCATGATTTTATAAATGTCCACAAGGCTACCCCTCAGCCTCCAACACTCGAAGGAAAATAGCCCAGCCTATACAGCCTCTCCTCACAGCTCATACCCTTCAATCCCAGCAACAGCTGTTTGGAATCCCTTCAAGTTTGACAACCTCTTACCTGTAGCAGGGAGACCAGAAATGAACATCAATGCTGAAGATTGAACGGATTGAGGCAAGGTGAGAGGACAGACTAGTTAGGGTTTCCAAAAACTGTTACTACCCACTGCCTCCAGTTCTATATAGCCCTGCTGAATGTGGAGCAAGCAAAATGAGAACAGCAGAAAACAACGGTGGCAGAACACGTGATTGACTATCTGACAGAATTAGCTGTTTGATGACTCATTCATTCAGCAAGGTTTATTGGGAAGGTTTCATAGGACTAAGGCCTCTTAGCCAGAGCCTGCTAGTCCCAAGGAGACCATGACAAGCTGTAAAAAGGCCCGTCAAATTCAAAACTAGTGCATTGTTTTAAAAAGGAGACTCTATCTCCTTTCCTTCAGATCTGCACTTTACAGTGGGTTCTTTTCCTGACAGGCTATCCAGCTGCCATTTTCAAATCTGATGACTGGAGCGAGAGGTCAGTAGAGTTTTGTCTGGCGCATGGCCTGAGAGTTAACAATGTGCACTGGTGTTTGGTCAAATCTTACTTCATCTGATCAGTGTTTACCCAAGACAGTTATTTACAGAGCCAAAAACAGCATAGTCAGCTAATCAAACAGTGCATTTCCACTGGGAGCCCCAAATCCCAGCTTCAAACCTCAAGAGCATCAATCATTTGAGGTGTGGACCGTAAGCAGTTGGCCTTTCCGATAGAGGAAACTGAACTTGAAGTGAACATGTGCTTTGTAATGTGGTGAACCATCTGATTTCCATTATGGGGTCTTACTGTGTACAAACAGCTTGGTATTTTTTTACATGACAGGGGCTATTTTGAAAGAAATTGTGGTCCATGGGGTTTTTATAACCCAGAAGGGGATCTTTGAAAGCAAAAAAGGGTACAAACAATTTAAATATATCAAACTTTCAACTTGGCTTCAATGAATAAGAATATTTCTTGAGAATGGCCAATTCAGTGTTGCTTGTTTTCTGAGATTGCTGTAGACCAGCTTAATGAAAACCAATTCCTGCAGAGGGGCACCATGTTCTGAGAACAACTGAATGCTTGTTTTATAGCCACCATTAATAGGATAAGCCTCCTTTGGACAAGTGAAAAACAGAGAAAGAAATAGACACATGTGTGACAAATAAATCATGAAATGTTGCCCATGACCCATGTGTTTTGTGACAAATTATTTACAGGCCCTGCAAATTTTCTTCATTTTAAAATTAATTGAACAGGTACAACTGCAGCAATATGGTTCCTTGGAGACCCATTTAAAGAAACCGGGGAGGGAGGGTCCATTTCCCAAACAAATGCCGACTGAGTGCCAAGCAAGTCAAGGAGTGACCTCTGTCAAAATTGTGTGCAACTGCACCACTCAGTCTCAGTATGGTTTCTGCAAACTGGAAAATGAGTAAAAGTAGCACAGTTGAGTCAATCAAACACTTTGGCGATTATTATCACAGTGACATTAAATAATATACAAAGCAATTCAATATCGTACATTGAGAGCGACAAAAAATACTTTGGCATTAACTATCTACTGGAAACTATACATTGCCCAAGGGGAATTATAAACTGCAGATAAACAAGATAAATAAATATGAAGAAGAAAGGCTAAGGTAATGCAAAGGTGGCTGGACGATTGTGGGATACATTAACACCAGAACTGAGTTAAGGGGCCGAATGGCCTGTTCCATGTTACGCAGCCAAATAAGTCAACACCAACATTAAAGAGGTCCATTCAAAAGTCTGATAACAGCGGGGAAGAAGCTGTTCTTGAATCTGTTCGTACATGTATACGAACTATTCTATCTTCTGCCTGACGGAAGAAGATGGAAGAGAGTTTAACCAGGGATGGAGTGGTTTTTGATTATGTTGGTTGCTTTTGTGATACAGTGGGAAGTGTAAATGAAGGTTTGTGTGATGGACTGGACTGGACTGTGTTCACAACTCTGTAGTTTCTTGTGGTCTTGGGAAGAGCAGTTGTCAAACCATACTGTGATGCATCATATGAAACATAGAGCAGAAATGAAGAAATTGTAGATAATTCTGACCTCAGCTGATAAAACTAAGCACATACCATAGAGCAGAGGCAATAGCTTAGTGGTATAATCAGCGTACGCTAATCCATGGAGTGAGGTAGTGTTCTAGGGTAACAAAAAAACAGAGGTTGCTAGAGAAACTCAGCAGATCCAGCAGCATCCATGGAGAAGGAGCAGAATTAGTATTTTGGCGTCAGTGGCCCTTCTTCAGGACTTAGAGTTCTCCAGCATCTGCAGTTCTTCATTTCATTTTAATGTTGTGGGGACCTGGTTTCAAATCCTTCCATGGCAGATGGTGCAATTTGAATTCAAGAAAAGTCTGTAACTAACAGTCTGGTGATGACCATGAAGAGATTGTTTTGAAAAACCCACATGATTCACTAATATCTGTTAGAGAAAGAAATCTGCCATCTTATCTGATCTGGCCTTCATGTGACTCTAGACTCATGGCAATGTGGCTGACTCTTAACTTTCCTTTGGGCAATTAGGGATGGGCAATAAATTCTTGTCTGGCCACATCACTTGAATGAATGAAAAAAAAAATCACTAGTTGTTATACATCCTTCCCGAATTTAATTTCAATTAAATTTGGCTTCAAATGCATTGAAACTCAAGGGACTATCATTGAACAGGTAGGGAATCCCTCCTCCCATTCCCTACATCCACTGATACATTCAATTTGTGGAACCAAGGCTGTCCTCACTTTGTGTGGGGTGGTAGGATGTTTGGGTCAGAGACTCCAAACAATCAACTCTCTGGCATTTCAGCCTGATTCCTTACAGGGTGCAGTAGAGAATCCACCAGAAAGCAGCTCCTCAACATGTAATTGAGAGAGAAAACTAGTCTCATTTGAAAGAACTGGAGACATTGAAAGTGAATAATTCCTCAAAATATTCTGTTATCAGAGAATAGTTTCCACCATTTGTCCATACTTTAATCCCACTTGGATGAATACCAGAATGGGATGTTATATGATATCCACATAGACTTAATCCCCATTATATCTCCTCACTCATCATCCATCTGCACAAGTACTCTCACTAATTGTATCACATTAGCTTGCTAATGTAAACAGCACCTGAAATCAGTCATCCAGAGTCAATTTCAGAATTTCTGCATTTTTACACCATAAAAGCCATTTCACCTATTAATGTCATACAGACAAGTCAGCATACAGCAGCATCTGCTGTGGAAATCCAGGAATTTTTAGCCCAATTTACTTTCACATACTTGCTGTGTGTAATGGTGTCACACTGTATTTGCACTTAACTGCACTATTAGAGTAGCCGAACTGGTGAAAACTGTTCCCAAAATTTTATTTGAAATTTTAAAAAATTTAAGGGTGGGGAGCAATGCACCCTCTAAGTTGTGTGGGGGTGTTTAATGGCTGATTCCAAACTATGATCTTCACAGGACACTAGTTTACGCATTAGTCATTCATGCTGCTGATACACACAGACCATCAGCAGCAATTAGGTTTTAAACCCTTTTCCAAAAAAAAAATACATATATATAATATATATCCCTTGTTATGGAGCAGATTAGACCCGTTCAAAATATATTAAGAAGGTAGCCTATCTAACCTTTTCTTATTTTAAAGGTAAATGTCTGGTGCTGTGTTCCAAACTATTCAATGTTAAGCAAATTACAATTTATTCAAACGTTATAGTTAAAATACAACTAAAGAAAGAAGAACTTAGAATAACTTAACTCTATTGGAAAACTGAACAAAATAGTAGATACAGTAACTTTTACTAATTAACTGTTCAAATATAGTAACATCATATAAACACACCTTTGATAAAAAGGCAAATTCAGAAAACAGATTTTGTCTCACATGCAGCCCTGCAGCCTAGAAAGAAAGCCCCCAGCTTTTGGATTGTAATTGAGAGAGGGAAAAATACCTTCCTCATCTTCAAGACCCCAACAGCAACTGCTGTAAACAGTCTAAAAATCTGGATCTGTGAGAGCTTGACCACACCCCCACACAACTTAGACGGTGCATTGCTCCCCACCCATAAATTTTTTAAATTTTCAAATAAAATTTTGGGAAGTTTTCACCAGTTCAGCTTCTCTAATAGTGCAGTTAAGTGCAAATACAGTGTGACACCACTACCCACAGCAAGTATGTGAAAGTAAATTGGGCTAAAAACTTCTGGATTTCCACAGCAGATTTTGGTCTATGCTGTTTCTGTTACTCCAATTAAAAACAACCAAGGCCTCAGAAAAGTTCTCTATCTTCTCACTGACTGCTCAATACTTATCCCCCAAGCTCTCTCGAAAGGAAACCAGGACAAACACACGTCTTAAAACCACAGCATCGTCACACCCTGGAAAGATAAAATCTTGCAAATGTGTCTGCAGGAGATGGCTTTCTGCTGAGAGGAGATGAGCGAAAAACTGGCTCCTCATTAACTCTACATTTTTCACTCTTTCTCTTTGGTGTTTACCTAACTGTCTACAATGTTATAGTCAACGGGTCCATTGGACTCTACCAGGCAGTCACTGAATTCCCAATCACAGTTATCTTTTGATTCAAGCAGTCCTCCTTTGAAAATCACATGTTGGAATTAGAGATAACACAGTGTGGAGCTGGACAGACACAGCAGGCCAGGCAGCATCAGAGGAGCAGGAAAGTCGACGTTTTGAGTCAGGACCTTTCTTCAGAAACGGGGAGGGGGAAGGAAACTGGGAAATAAATGGAAGGAGGAGGGTGGGGCTGGGGAAAGGTAGGTGGGATGGTGATAGGTGAGTGCAGGTAGGGAGTGGTGGGCATTGGTCAGTGAGGTGGGAGGGCTGGATAGGTGGGAGAGAAGATGGACAGGTTGTGTCAGGTCAAGGAGCCGGGGACGAGAGGGAGGTTTGGATGTGGGATGAAGCCGGGGGTGGGGAGATTTTAAAGCTAGTGAATTTTATGTTTAGGCCATCAGGCTGTAGGGTCCTGAGGCGGAATATGAATTTTGCTCCTCCAGTTTACGTGTGATGTCATTGTGGCACTAGAGGAGGCCCAGGATGGACATGCCACCCAGGGATTGGGAGGGGCAAATAAAATATTTGGTGACCAGAAGGTGCTGTTGATTATTGCGTACAGAGCTCAGATGCTCCAGGAAACAATCCCTGAGTCTGAGTTTGGTCGCACCGATGTAGAGGAAGCCACATCAGGAGCAACAGATACAGTCGACCAGGTTGGAGAATGTACAGGTGAACCCCTGTCAGATATGGAAACTTTGCTTTGGGCCTTGAATGGAGGTGAGAGGGGAGGTGTAGGGGTAGGTGTAGCACTTCCTGCTGTTGCAGGGAAATGTGCCAGGGGTGATGGGGCTAGTGGGGAGTGTGGAGCAGGCGAGCGAGTCGCAGTGAGAGTGGTCCCTACAAAAGGCAGATAGGGGTGGGGATGGAAATACATCTTTGGTGTTGGGGTCGGATTGATGCATTGGCGGAGAATGATACATTGGATACGGAGGTTGGTGGGATGGTATGTGAGGACAAGGGGGATTATGTCTTTGTTTTTGTTGGGGGTGCGGGGTTTGAGGGCAGAGATGCGGGAAATGCAAAGGATGCAGTTGAGGGCATTTTTGATCACCAGAGGGGTAAAGTTATGGTCCTTGAAATAGGAGGACATCTGGGATGTCCGGAAGTGGAATGTCCCATCTTTGGAGCAGATGCAGCGGAGGTGGAGAAATTGGGAGTAAGGGATCGCTTTCTTGCAGGAGGGTGGGTGAGAGGAGGTGTAGTCCAGATAGCTGTGGGAGTCGGTGGGCTTGAAATAGACGTCGGTGTTGAGGTGGTCACCAGAGATGGAGACGGAGAGGTCCAGGAAGGGGAAGGAGGTAGCGGAGATGGAACAGGCGAATTTGAGGGCAGGGTGAAAGGTTATAGAAAAGCTGATGAACTGTTCAAGCTCCTCGTGGGAGCACAAGGCAGTGCCAATACAGTCATCGATGTAGTGGAGGAAGAGGTGAAGGATGGTGCCGGTCTAACAGTGGAAAAGGGACTGTTCCACGTATCTTATGAAGAGGCAGGCATAGCTCAGACCCATTCAGGTGCCCATAGCCACCCCCTTAGTTTGTAGGAAGTAGGAGAAGTGTACAGAGTGCAGATGCTCCACAAAACGATCCCTGAGTCTGCATTTGGTCTCACCGGTCACCAACCATTTAACTCCTCCTCCCACTCCCTTGTCCATCCTGGGCCTCCTCCAGTGCCACAATGACACCACACGCAAACTGGAGGAGCAGTACCTCATATTCCGCCTCGGGAACCTACAGCCCAATAGCCGGACCATAGAATTCACCAGTTTTAAAATCTCCCCACTCCCGGCTTCATCCCATGTCCAACCCTCCCTCTCATCTCCGCATCCTTGACCTGCCACAACCTGTCCATCTTCTTCTCCATCTATCCACTCCACCCTTCCCACTAACCAATCCCCACTATCATCTACTTGCATCTACCTATCACCATCCACCTACCTTTCCCCGGCCCCACCCACCCTTTCTCTCGCCTCCTTGACCTGACACAACCTGTCCATCTTCTCTCCCACTTATCTGCCCCACCCATCCCACTGACAAAACCCCATCACTGCCTACCTGCCTCCACCTATTGCCATCCCACATACCTTCCCCCAGCCCCACCCCTCCTCCCTCTATTTATTTCCCAACTACCTTCCCCCTCCCCAGTTCTGAAGAAGGGTCCCAACCCGAAATGACAACTCTCCTGCTCCTCTGATGCTGCCCGGCCTGCTGTGTTCCTCCAGCTCCACACGCTGTGTTGTCTCTGACTCCAGCATCTGCAGTTTTTGCTATCTACATGTTGGAATTAAATGTTTAATATTGCCATAAGTATTTGGGGTTCTGATCTGCTGTCATGACAGGTTAGATGTGGAAAGGATATTTCCTCTTGTGTGAAAATCTAGAATTAGGAGTCACCATTTCAACCTAGGGTTGCCTATTTAGAATAGAGGTGAGGAGAAATATTTTGTACCAGAGAGACGTAAATCGTTGGAACGCTTTCTCAAAGGCAATGGAAGCAGATATCTTGAATACTTTTAAGGCAGAGGTAGCTGGATTCTTGACAAGCAAGCAGTTACATATGAATCAAGTGGAGTGATCAGTTATGCCATAATTTTATTGAATTGCTGAGAATAGTCATGGCACTGAGTGGTCTACTCCTGTTCCTAATTCGTATGTTCGTACGTGTGTTTGTTTGATTTCTCTGTTGCCATTATCCTGATGGGTAGTGAGTTCCAAATCATTGCTCTTTGCTGCATACAGAAGAGAAAACAAAGTTCTTTCTCACATTCCTCCTACATTTCTTTCCCTGAACCTAAAAGTTGTCGAGAGACTCACCCTGCTGCTTGAGTAAAGGGGAGTGCGGGAAGATGTTGTAGTGAGACGATCCCAATATGGAGCTGAACATCTCACTGATTCTAAAGCTCATCATATCATAGTCCCAGATCATTCAGAGCCTAGTAAGGTTCCACCTTCTGTGTTTTTTCTCCTCCCTGATCTGTGCTCTTCCTGTGAGGTCAATGTTCACTCTTTCTTTCAAAATGCCTGTCACAGTGTCCTCCTCTCATTTGCTCTCCAAGAAATTATCTCAGAAAATACTCTATGAGCTCCTTATCTAGGCCTCCTTTGTCTATCTGATCTTTCCAGTCTATATCTAGATTAAAATCCCTTGTAATTATGCCTCACAAACTCCCGTTATGTCTTTCCTCATACTTCATCCTACCTGTGGTTACTGTATCTCATTTATGCAGAAGCCAATCTGTGCGCTACCTGCAACTTCCACTTACCACCAGCAGTGCAGTGATACCTGACCCTTCCTCAGAACTGAGTTTCCAGCAAATTTCTGTTTTTATACCTCTGTTTTTCTCTCTCTGCAGATGCTGCCGGGCCTGCTGAGTTTCTACAGCATTCTCTGTTTTTATTTCAGATCATCTGCAGTGTTTTGATTTATTCAGGAGAGAATTATAAGTCGATAAGATGTGGAGCTGGAGGAGCACAGCATCAGAGGAGCAGGAAAGTCGACATTCCATCTCTTGTTTGAACATGGCAGAAAGTCTGCCTTCACTGTGAATGACATGAATTTGTTCCTAAAATCAGTAACCCTTTGTGAAAGAAAAACCTCCTGATGTCCAATCTACTTTAGAATTGGATACCCAAGTGCCCTCATTCCCTCTAATCTACTTAGTTCAAACATTCCACTGGCACAGTCTGTATCCATTCATTAGTTTATGAATCTCAAGCACCAAGTTATGAACAGGACAACTCCCGGCTGATCAACTGTCATTATATCCCAATTTTTTTTATTTGTTTGTGGGATGTGGGAATCACTGGCTGACCAGCATTTCTTGCCC
Organism: Rhincodon typus; assembly: GCF_021869965.1. NCBI lineage: Eukaryota > Metazoa > Chordata > Chondrichthyes > Orectolobiformes > Rhincodontidae > Rhincodon > Rhincodon typus. The sequence goes on from NC_063334.1 coordinate 112,965,595, forward strand.
ATCCCTAGTTCCCCTTGAAAAGGTGGTGGTGAGCTGCCTTCTTGAACCGCTGCAGTCCTCCTGCTGTGGGTTGACCCACAATGCCATTAGAGAGGGAATTCCAGGATTTTGACCCAGCGACAGTGAAGGAACGGCGATATATTTCCAAGTCAGGATTGTGAGTGACTTGGAGGGGAACTTGGAGGTGGTGGTGTTCCCATATGTCTGATGCCCTTGTCCTTCTAGATGGAAGTGGTCGTGGGTTTGGAAGATGCTGTATGTGGATCTTTAGTGAATTTCTGCAGTGCATCTTGTAGATAGTACACACTGCTGCTGCTGAGCATCGGTGGTGGGAGTGGATGCGTCAGATTCAGTAATACCTTGCAAACTTCAAGTCAAATAATTTCACACCAAATTTCTCTTCAAGTGTGAAAACAAGCAAATTGTGAAGGAAGATCCCAACCTGCCCTCTTCTAAATTACATGGTTTTATGAAAAACTCTGGACGTTGACAGAAGACAATCCATCTTAATATTTCTTGTAGGGGTGTTTGCAAGTGGCAAGGCCCTTTAAGAAATACTTCTGTGCCGAAAGTGTCTTGTGTGGCATTGTGAACAGTTGATGTCTGGGTGTGGTCCTTCATAACAGATATGTTGTTAGAATGGTAAATATTTAATGAGCTATGTCATCCAGTGAAACAAAATTCCTTTGTAATTATATAGTTTGCTATCAATTCGTTCTATATTTGTCAATAGCTTACTGTAGCAGGCATTGTGCGTGTGCGTGTGGTCTTACAAGAATGAATAAATCGACACCTGCAAGTTTAGTTCTTTTTTCACATCAGTGGCCATGAGTCATTGGAGTAATTCTCACTTTAAGCATTGAGCGTGGAACCGGTAGCTATTGATCGAGCGACACATATCTATCACCTTGTTTTCAACGTGATATTGCATTGCAGTACTGATGTGGAGCTCTGTTTTCAGAGGCACTGTTCATTGATTGAAGCTCAAAATTGTTGCCTGCCTGTTATTAATGAAAAACACCTCAAGAGACAGTGTTGATGAAGAACGAGACATCATTGCAACTAACATCCCCTCCCTCAATCAACGGCATTATCGACAAAGACAAGCATTCAACTGGTCCCCATATTGTTTGTAGGAACGTGGCTACAGAAGAAGATCATTCAGCTTCTAAAGCTGCTTCCCCATTCAGTCTCATGGTTGACTTGGAGTTCAATTCCTTAACCCACCATTGTTTCATTTCTGTTGAAACCCTTGCCAATTCAATTGTTTCTCCCCACACTTGGTACCTACAACCTAATCTGGAGAATCAGTTTCAAGTTTCTACCATAATTTGCCATGTATGTGCTTCCCAATTTCATTTTTAATTTCATCCTTCTTTTGTTTAGTTTCCTCCACCAGAGACAATCCTCCCTCTGTCTCTCCTATATCAAAGTGTCAAACCATTTTAAATATCTCAGTGACCCCAGCCCTCAAGTTTCTAAAATCCAGGAAACTCAAGTGCAATGTTGCTCTTTCAGCCCAGGCATCATTCTGGTGAACCTGTACAATTTATCCTTTCAGAGGCCTCAGTATCATTCCTGAGTAAAAACGAAATACTGCGATGCTGGAAATCTGAAATAAACACTGAAAGTGCTGGCGAAACTCAGCAGGTCTGGCAACATCTGTGGAAAGAGAAGCAAAGTTAATATTTCAAGTCCAACAGAACTGTTTTGAAGGAGAGTCACAGTGGATTGCAGACAGTAAGCATTGCAGATGCTGGAAACTAGAGTCAATAAATGTGGAGCGGGAAAAGCACAGCCGGCCAGACGGCATCTGAGGAGCAGGGAAGGTCAACGTTTCGGGCCGTGCTCCTCAAATGCTGTCTGACCAGCTGTGTTTTTCCAGCTCCACACTTATTGACTCAAGAGTCAAAGTGGACTGATTAACTCTGTCCCTTAGGATGATTGTCCTCCTTTAAAGTTATGCTATGACTTAGAGATATACAGCATGGAAACAAACCCTTTGATCCAACTCATTCATGCCAACCAAATATCCAATATAAACCTATCCCCATTTGCCAGCTTTTGGCCCATATTCCTCTTAACCCTTCCTATTCATATACCCATCCCCAGATGCCTTTTAAGTGTCGTAATTGTCCCAGCCTTCAACACTACCTCTGGCAGCTTATTCCATACATGCCCCACCCTCTGTGTGAAAAAAACCACCCCATAGGGCCCTTTTGTATCTTTCACCTCTCATTTTAAACTTATGCCCTTTAATTTTGGACTCACCCACCCTGGGGAAAAGACCTTCCCTATTTACTCTATCCATGCCCCTCATGATTTTATAAACCTCCATAATGTCACCCCTCAGCCTCTGACACTCCAGGGCAAATAGCTCCAGTCTATTTAGCCTGTCCCTACAGTTCAAACCGTCCAATCCTGGAAACATCCTTGTAAATCTTTTCTCAACACTTTCAAGTTTCACAACATCCTTCCTATAGCAGGGAGACCAGAATTGCAAGTAGTATTCCAAAAGTGGCCTAACCAATGTCCTGTACAGCTGCAATATGAACTCCCAACTCTTATACTCAATGTTCTGACCAATAAAGGCAAGCATACCAAACAACTTCTTCACTATCCTATCTACCAGCGACTCCACTTTCAATGAACTATAAACCTGCACTTCAAGGTCTCTTTGTTCAGCAACATTCCCTAGGAACTTACCATTAAGTGTATAAGTCCTACGCTGATTTGCCTTTCCAAAATTCAGCACCTCATATTTATCTAAATTAAACTCCATCTGCCACTCCTCGATTCATTGGCCCATCCGATCAAGATCCTGTTGTACTCTGAGGTAACCTTCTTTGGAATCCACGACACCTCCAATTTTGGTGTCATTTGCAAAATTACTAACTATATCTCCCATGTTCACATCCAAATCATTTATATAAATGACAAAAAGCAGTGAACCCAGCATCGATCCTCATGGCACAATGTTGGTCACATGCCTTTAGTCTGAAAAAGAACCCTCCACCACCCACCCTCTGTTTTCTACCTTTGAGCCAGTTCTGTATCCAAATGGCTAGTTCTCCCTGTATGCCATGTGATCTAACCTTGCTAACCAGTCTACCACGAGGAACCTTGTCAAGCGCCTTACTGAAGTCTGTACAGATCCTGATGAGTCCTGACAAAGGGTTTTTTTGGCCTGAAGCATTGACTTTCCAGCTCCTCAGATGCTGTCTGATCTGCTGTGCTATTCCAGCCTCACATCTATTGATTCTGGCTTCCAGCATCTGCAGTCTTTTCTGTCTCTATATAGGTCACATCCACTACTCTGACCACATCAATCCTCTTCGTTACCTCTTCAAAAAACTCCATCAAGTTAGTGAGAGATGATTTTCCATGGACAAAGCCATGTAGACTATCCCTAATTAGCCCTTACATTTCCAAATATCTCCCTTTGAAGCAAAGGCCAAATCTATTTGCCTTGCCTATTACCTGTTGAATTTATAGTTAGTCACAGACTAGACTACACAGCCAAAAATTTCACCTGGAATTTCCTGTGATGACAGGTAAAACAAGAACAGGCAGCACATTCATTTTAGAGATTTTCCTCCACTGTTTTTAATTAAGTCATTAGCCTCTTTCAAACATGCCTTTGTCAAAACAGGGGAGAGAGTTTCATCATGACAATGTTAAGTATTCACAAAATTATATCACGCACAGCGATCTTACATCTCTCTGTTCTCCACTTTTCCTTTAACGTGAAGATGTCAAAAATGTATTAAATGAAGAACATCATTCTCTCAGCAAGGATGCTTATATCAGCAGGTAGCATCTCTTCGGGCTGTGTAATCAGTGACTCATTCTCATAAGTTTATCACATAAGCATAAATCAGATATACAGGAGTGTGGCTGCATTAGCAGAGTTGAGTTTTACTATTTAAGCTGCTCTTTTATCCATATTATTTAAAATAAGAAAGATCTAGTACTAGGTCAACCTCGTGGGCCGAAGGGCCTGTACTGTGCATTACTGTTCTCTGTTCTATGTTCTATGTTCTATGTTCTAAGTCGACCTCTTTTTGTTTCTCCCAGCAGATTTGACAGTGATGTGAAAGCATTTGACAGTCAGGGATGTTGTTTATAAAGGTTCTTGCAGAACTTGGCTCCACTGAAGCTAAATGAACAACAACAAGAAAAAAACCTTTAAATGTCAGAGGAGAAAGTTTTAACTGGTTAAATAGGTCCCAGAGGAAGTTCTACGTTTGTCAATATTTCAAGAAATTTTTACAACTTGACAGGAATTCTCTGGGGTAAAAGGTAAATAAATAAGGTAGAAATAAAATGCGATCTGAAATGTTCAAATGCTAGTTGTTCATTCCACACATTCATGCTTATGACACATGGTGCTCAAGAACTGTGTTTGATAGGGGCAGGTGCAGCTGTAAATTATGTGGATCAAACCAGAACTTATGGTCATTGGGGGATATTCTGTTTGTTTACAAAAGTACTTTCAGTTTCCTAATAATGCAGGTCTGTAACTTAGAAGAAAAATGTTGCAATGTAACATTAGCCTGCATTTTAAGAAAGAGTACTGGAATGGGTTCGGAAGTCAAACTGATGTCTATGCTAACATGTCTACTGTGAATTGGGAAAAGAAAGAAAAATAAAGATTAGCATTTCTGATGAAGGGTCTAGGCCCGAAACGTCAGCCTCTCTGCTCCTATGATGCTGCTTGGCCTGCTGTGTTCATCCAGCCCTGCACCTTGTTGTCTCGGATTCTCCAGCATCTGCAGTTCCTACTATCTCTTAGCATTTATATTGCATCTTTTATGACTTTGGGATGTCCCATGCCACTTTGTAATCAATGTGGTACTTTTGAAGTATTGTCACTGTAGGATTGCAAGAAATATGGCAACCAAAATGCTCATAGCAACCCCCCTCACTTCCCAAAGTCTTCATGAGATAATGAACGAGTCATCTGTTTTGAATGATATTATGGTGTCACGGGATCTGTGGCATTCAGTTAAGCATGGTGACAAAGACCTCGGTTTAATGTAATGTCCAAAAAGGTGGCATCTCCAACACTGCAGCACTCCTTTGGTACACAGCAGATTGTACGTTACTATAGCCCCTAACTGCGTAAAAGTATTAAGTTTAGAATAAAGGTCTCTAAATTGAGAAGGAAAACGCATCAGAGTAAAGAAGAAAGAATAGTACAACACTGGAACAGGCCCTTCAGCTCACCAAGCCTGTGATGACTCATGATGCTTTTCTAAACTAAATACCTTTCACCTCTATGTAGTCCGTATCTCACTATTCCCTGCCTATTCATGTATCTGTCAAAATGCCTCTTAAACGTTGCTGCTGTATCTGCCTCCACCACGTCCTCTGGCAGCACATTCCAGGCACTTACCACCCTCTGTTTAAAAAACTTGCCTCCCACATCTCCATTAATCCTAGTAATTGACATTTCTAACCTGGGTAAAAGACTCCGTCTATCCATTCTATCTGTGTTTCTCATAATTTTGTAAACTTCTAACGAAGTCACCCCTTAGCCTTCGAAGTTCACATGAAAACAAACTGAGTTTGTCCAATCTCTCCTCATAGCTAATACCCTTTACACTAGGCAACATCTGGAAAACCTGTTTTTGTACCCTCTCCAAAGCCTCCACATCCTCTGGTAGTGTGATGACTAGAACTGTACACAATATTCCAAATGTGGCCTAACTAAAGTTCTATAAGGCTGTTAAATTACTTGCCAACTTTTATACTCTATGCCCTGATAAAGGCAAGTATGCCAAATGCCTTCTTGACCACCTCATTCACTTGCATTGCCATTTTCAGGGAACTATGGAGCTGTACTCCTAAGATCACTCTGTGTGTTAATGTTTTTAAGGTTCTTCCATTGACTGTATAAGGTTTCTGCCATTTACTGCATAATGTCCTGTATTAGGAAAGACATCACTGAACTGTATCAATACTGTGATGCAGATGCATGCCATGTTTTATTGTTTGGAGTCTTGTGTCTAACATGGACTGAACCATGCACAGTATACCAATATGCTTGAGTTGCATTTCTGTATTGTGAGGATTAAGACAGGGAGATACAGTTTTAGTTTGATTTAACCAGAAATATGTTTATATGCATTTGAAAGAGGCATTTTTTTTGGTGAATAATTAAGTGTTTTAGAAAGCAAAAGTAGAAGAAAGGTATCCTCAGCAGGGACATGTTCCTTTAGAAAGACCATCCAGATATTAGTCAATGGGCAGGTTTCTTTCAGAGAAAGAAGAAGGTAATTCAAAGATAAAAAGCCTGAAATATCAGCAGTGCCTAAACAATTATGGCAGAAGAAACAAAATAAAATACTTTTCTTTGGTCCTGACCCAAACGTCAACTTTCCTGCTCCTCTGATGCTGCCTGGTCTGCTATGTTCCTTCAGCTCCACACTATGTTATCTCTGATTCCGGCATCTGCAGTTCTTACTATCTCAAAATATCTCAAAATAAAATACTGATTGGTTTGGAAGTTAGCAAAAGATACGATCCAAAAACAGAAGGCTTTGAGGTGTTGGAGAGGTAGATATCCTTCACCACAAGGCCACTGAATGCATGAGTTAACAATTTGCTTAAACAGTATGAATAAAAGAATATAGCATCAAGTCAATACAGAATTTTGAAAGTCTGAACCTAAGTATAACCATGGCCACTAGACAAGGAATTTTACTGAAGTTTCAGTATCTATAAGGTTGATGCTAAGAGATGGATTTCTATTTTTGATACATGCAAGAAGAAATTTCAAATATTTTTAACCGTATAAAATTGTTTGGGTCTAATTCAAAGATAGTAGGAACTGCCGATGCTGGAGAATCTGAGATAACAAGGTGTAGAGTTGAATGAACACTGCAGGCTAAGCAGCTCTTCTGATGCAGCTTGGCCTGCTGTGTTCATCCAGCTCTACACCTTGTTATCTGGGTATAATTCAACATCTCTTTTAAAAGTCAATGCCTCCAACAGTGCAGCACTCCTTCTATACTGCAGTGAATTGTCAGTCTAGAAGTTTGTTCTCGAGACTCTGGAGATACCCTTGAACCCATAACTTATCGTACTAAGACTGAGTGTAACCTATTGAGGAGTAGCTGAAAAGGACAGAATGGACCACATTCGCATCCAATTTGAATAATCTGGCATGATTGGAAGTGTCTATTCTCTGAGGTAAGTTGCACTCAACGCTGAACAAATGGTGACCTTTTAGAATTCCAAACATGATGTTCATTTTTATTGGGTACAATTATGTCCTTTCATGGACAATTTCTCTAATTTGAAGTGTTCCGAATTGACAAGGTTTCAATAAGCCTTTGGGAGCTCTCCTTTGTGATGACCTTATCTAGATTCTGATGCACAAATCCTTACTTAAAACATTTATGGGAAATGTTCAGCACTGCTGTTCCCTAGAAGTTTAAGTGATTATTTGTTCAATTTAACTACGTTCATAAAGCACTCAGACTTCTAAAGGCACTGACCTTGAAATAACACTGTGCAAATATTAGCAATTCACTCAGACTGCTCTTTTCCCTGCTATTTTGATGCAGACATTGACCCAATAATAACAACTCATATTTCCACAATGTAATTCCAAGGCCACTTATTGCATAGGGTTGTATTCCAATCAACTAACATTTGCAATGCTGGCCAGATAGTGTTGGGAGAGTTTCATGTGGTATTGACCCCAGAACAGTTTCCTGGCTCACATTGTGCGGAAACATCACCAGCATGGCACAGGAAGAGGTGAGCGCATATTTAAATGGTTAAGTGGAGGAAGGAGGAGCCCCGTTGAAGGTGAATAACATTTAAGCTGGATCTCAGTTAAGTTCATTTTGAGGTAAACTTACATTTAAGTCAGGTTGATTGCAAACTGGAAGCTTTGGGTCAATCTGATTCTGGTGCGTTCCATACATGGAGTCATAAAGTCACACAGTATAGAAACAGGCCGTTCAGCTCAACTCGTCCACGCTGACCAGGTTTCCTAAACTGAAGTGGTCCCATTTGCTTGCATTCAGCCCATACCTCTCTAAACCTTTCCTATCTATGTACCTGTCCAGATGCCTTTTAAACATTGTAATTGTACCCATCCCTATCACTTCCTTTGGCAGCTCATTCCATATGCATAGCACCCTCTGTGTGATGGCGAGGAATCCCAGCGCAAATTTGAGTAAGCCTAGTGCAGACTCTGTGGCAGCAGTGAGTGGGTCCCTACATATTTTCAGAGCAAGGGACCTGGCATCAGAATTGGCAGCTGCTGCATCGACAGAGGTGATGTCGATGAGGTACGTAGGCCCAGCAGTGAGAGATGGTAACTTCATTGTTGGCTGAATCCAGTGCTGGTGGCAGCGAAGCAGTAGTGGAAGGCCATCACAGTAGCAATGGCGAGGTGGGCCCGACGGTGAGAGATGCGAACCTGAAAATTGGTGGGTCCAACGCAGGTGGGCAGTGAGGCGACGGCCGAGGAGAATCGGCCCAGAGGCGAAAGATGAAGTCATCTGAAGAGTGATGACTTCAATTTTGGTCGGATACAGCACTGGCAGCGGTGAGGTGGAGGAGGAGGGGTGGCAGTACGGATGTCATTGATGATGAGCTGGCTCAGGACTGATGGACTCTCTTTCTATTTCCTTCTTATTCTCAAAGCAATTCAAAATGGCGCCAAAAGGTGGTGACAGTGGAAATACTTTTCATTCATTTTTACTGTTTTTCTCACTGTAAAACGCACACAACAATAAAAAAAACATTCATTCATTCAAGAGTGAGTCAGAGAAGTGGGGCACTTGTGAAGTGGGCTGGAGGGCACTATGGAGTGGGAGAGAGAATTGCCCAGTGCCTTCAGTATGCTGGGTGTACACTTCATTGCAGACAATGAGGGAGTTGAAAATCTCATTACTCCTCAGTTCTAGGGTGAAATCCATGGACCTACACATTCTCATAACTCTTCACACAGCGCAGTTGCTGGGATACCAAAGGTTATCATGCAGCCAATATTGGCCTCGGGAGCAGGAGGCAAGAATGTGTCAAAGGAAGGTTGTTGCCAGTCAACAACAAAAGCTCTCATGCCCTGAAGCAGAGGTAGGGAATGCATCGTAAAAGACTACCACAAGCTTTTGGTTGCAAAGTCGTATCCTTGTGGTGCCGCAGCTTCACTTTTTGTCCAGCCGTTCTTATACAGCCCTCCAGTAACTGCAACATTGTCGCTCGCTGATGGGTTTCATCAATGAAATGGTTGCCTGAAGCACAGTTGTGTTTTCTGTGCATGCTGCTGGCACTTAGATTTTCCTTTAGAATCACACGGGAAAAAGCAAGGGAGTAGAAATGGCACAAAACGTTGGGTACAATGTTAGAAATGGCACAGTTAATATTGTGCCCATGTAGTTAGGCCACAAATCAGGTTATGATCTCCTAAAACATTAGGCTAGGCTTAAGGAACTAAATGAGCCCACCCCTATTCCTAGGAGCTCAAATCTCACCATACTTAGGCTTTTGAATTTCTTTTAAAAGTCTGGACGTATATAGGATCAATTTATGAAATTGGTAGCTATGAAGCTATTAGATTGTCATAAAAATAAATAACTCATTCACGAATACCATTTTTGGAATGAAACTTCCCACATTTAGTCAATCTTTGTGACACTAATCATGTTGATTCAATTGCCATTCAGACACTCAGATTGGTTCAGTCAGAAGCACCACATTCCTGAGGTAGCTAGTGATAATAAATGCTTGTCATGTTAGTGATGCGTAAATTACTGGGGAGTCAGTCAGCTCAATTGTCTGGCTGGTTCGCAATGCACAAGTGATGCCAACAGCATGGGCTCAAATCCCACACTGGCTGAAGTTAACACAAAGGGTTTGTCTTACCTTGTCAACCTTGACCTTACTCCTCACCTGAGCTGCAGTGACCACCAGTTTATTGAATCCCTACAGTGCCCATCAAGTCCATACTGACCTTCGGAACAGCATCCCACCTAAACCCACCCTCTATGCTATCACTGTAGCCCTGCATTTACTATGGCTAGCCCTCCCCCACTCCACTCCCACCTCTCTCTCTCTCTCTAGTGTGACAGCAGCACTGTGGTCCTCTGGGGCTGTGGGTGACTGCTACTACCCAAATTAAGCACATTACTAAACAAAGAAATGCTCTAATCCAGTAAGGGTTGTGATACAACTGAAGCTTAAAACAGAGCTTGATGCAAAGATCTATAAAAGAGCCAGCTCTCTCTCCGAAAATAAAGATACCTCTGTCAAAACGATTTGCTTCGCTGCCTGTATTTTGCACTGATTTGAAAGCAGACCGTGCTCCAGGTAGCTCTTTTGGATTGCATTCCAAATTTGACCTCTTGGGTTTAGTAGCACTAAATATAAAGTTGTCTATTATTTTTGGCTGTCACTAACAGATGGGAGATGTTAAAACAGTTTAGAGACAATAGTTCATTTCATGTTTGGTACAAGGAGAAATCAACACTAAAATCGTCCAACACTTGAAAGCTGGTTAATGTTACATGATCAAAATATTTACTTTGTACTTTGTTTCTTTAGCATTGGGTTTTAATTTGGCACACAGCACAAACTGTTCTACGAAAGATCAACAAATGTCAGATTTCCCCATACAATCGACTAAAGTTATAAAATTATTATGTAGAGGTATCGGACTAGGGTGGACAAAGTCAGAGGTCACAAGACACCAGGTTATAGTCCAACTGATTTATTTGAAACTGTTGCAAAGTCGGGAAGAGAATTTATGGATTGGACGGCAGGAAGTTAGCATTTGGTGTTCGCAAAATGCCAAGGGGATGAGGCAATATATGGTCCCTTTAAAAGATTACATGCTTTTTCTATGCTTAGAGATGTAAAATGAATGTCTGTGAGCAGCCTGAAGGTTTGCAAGTACACAGAGAGTACCTGAAATTGAAATATTTGTATTGAAAGGCCGTGCAATTAGCAGGCTAAGCAGCAGTTTTGTTTTGTAACTAAGATGAAAAAGTTTTGAATTTAGCCAATAGTTTTGAACCAGGCACTTAGATACCAAAAACCAATTAAATTTAAATCAGATGGTTTTGACGACATAGGACCAATCCTACTGTAAGAAATTGATATGTCATCAAGAGTATAAAAGAAGGGGGCAGTTGGACATACAGCAGAAAGTTAACTGCCATCCACCAGAGCTAACAGTCCTCAGCTCTCAAGAGAGAATCACTGGCTCTCACAGTCTCCTCTATGCCTTAGAGAAAGCACCATCTAAATAACAACGGTCCTGACGGCAAAACTAGGTAACGTTCCTGGCGGAAGAACCTATGGAGAAGGCGCAGAACATTCTGGAAGACATGCAACCTAGCAGTATTTTAGAGAGACTAAATTCTATACTTTTTTATATAAGTGGGACTTATATTTATTGGAACAGCATACCATTAGAACTTTGCTTTATTCGGGAACAGTTAATACTTAGAAGGGATTTGTTTGGTTTGTTAATAGCTTAGTTCATTTGTTCACTGTTAAAGTTAAATAAATAAATTGTTACCTGTTGATTTTTAAGTGAGTGTTAGGGATTTATTTTATTTAACAACTAGAAGTTGCTGAAAAGCAGGTTACACAATTTTCCATGCTCTTTTTTTCAGGTTATAGGGTAAGGTGCTCCTCTATGGATGTTTCACTTTTAGTTCTCATAGGGGGATCAACCTCCACTTTATAACAGATTGGGGGCTCATGTCGAGCATCCGGACATGTTTGAACAGATATAGGGTACAAAAGGTCCCAGCAGATTTAAACAGACTTGACGACTAGTGTCCTAGATACTTAAATAAAACTTAAGTGAGAAGCGGAAAATCTGTTTAATTTTGATTGCTTGTTGTTGGTTAAATCAAAAGTGGGGAAATGGCTCTTAACATTGCTAAAGAGGTTCTGGGGGTCGAAGGTGCTTCCCAAATTTACAAAGAAAGTTTAGAAAGATAGAAAAAGGTGACACTTGTAGAATTAGCAAACAGGCTAAAGTTGGGTTTAACTAGGGATAATAAGAAAGCTGAAATTGTAACGGTGATAGCCAAGCATTACGTAAATTAGAGAAACAGTCAAGTGCAATGGAATTAGAAAAAATTAAATTGCAAATGAGACAATTGGAATTGGAAAATGAAGAAAAGGAATGAGGAAAGTGAACTTAAAAGGCTGGAATTAGAGCATAAAGAAAGGGAAAGAAGATCTCTAGCAGGAAAAAAAGGAAAGAATTGCCCTAGCTGAATGGAAAAAAAAGGAACTGAAACAGTTTGAATTGTGGTAAAAAACAGAGGAGAAAGAGAGAGTTTGAATGTCAGAAGTGGGCAATTAGACTGGAAAGTCAACATAACAGGATGGAGGCGAAGGTAGAAGGTAGGCTTAGTGAGGAGGATAGAGGATGAGCAAATCCATTGTAGCCAAAGGCCTGGTAGGGATATATACAAATATGTCAAAAGATTACCAAAATTCAATGAAAAAGTAGTAGAAGCCTTTCACATTTCCTTTGAGAAATTGGCTAAACAGATGAACTGGCCAGAGACTGCGTGGGTAATGTTAAGTCAGACCAAGTTGGTAGACAGGGCTATTGAGGTGTTTGCAGCACTGTCAGAGGAGGTGTCAGGAGAATATGAAGAAGTAAAACAGGCTATCTTGAGTGCCTATGAATTGGTATATGAAGCATATAGACAACGGTCCAGAAATGTAAGAAAGGAACCAGGTCAGACTTATACTGAGTTTGAAAGAATTAAACAGGGCAACTTCAATAGACGGATGATAGCATTAAAGGCAAAAAAGACATATGACGCTGTTAGAGATATTATTCTGCGGGAGGAATTTAAAAACTCACTTCCAAGATGTGATAAGAACTCATGTTCCAGAACAGAAAGTTACAACAACGAGAAGAGCTGCAGAGATGGTGGACGAATACACATTAGTGTATTAATCGAACTGACAGCAATTTCATTCCGTGAAGGATAGAAATTGGGAAAGTGGGAAATCCTTCAAAGAAAAACAAAAAGTAGATCACACTGACTTACCACGTGTGAAAAAAGAAACCCAAGAGGAGTGAAAAGAGTTGAGAGGCCTCAGGTGTTTTCACTGCAATAAGGTGGGACACACAAAGTCACAGCGCTATTGGTTTAAGAAAGGCACTGGGAAAAGGATGTGGCAAAAGAGGCTAAACCATTGGGATTAGTTGAGGTAGTGAAGGAAATCCCAAGAGAAGTCAAGGGGCTGCAGGAGAATGCACAACCTTGTCACGGGCTGGATAATCTTTTCAAAGACTTCACCTGTGTGGGTATATTATATCAGGTAGAATGGAGGAGTAGGTAAAGAGGTTAAAATATTGAGAGATACGGGAGCTAGCCAGTCTCTAATAGTGAGAGGTGACAATATTTCTGCTCTTTCTGAAAAATTGCTCGAGAGAGTGGTAATTTGTGGAATAAATGGAGAGAGGAGTAGTGTTCCCCTGTGTAAGATAAGGTTAGAAAGTCCAATCAAGATTAGGGAAGTGATCGTGGGAGTGATGGAAGAATTAGGTTTTCCAGGAATACAGTTTATTCTTAGAAATGATAGAGCTGGATCACAGGAGAGAGCGATGTCTATTGTAGTGGAAAAGCCAAAAGAAAACCAGGGAACTGAGGAGTTAAAAGAAAAATACCCTGGAACTTTTCCGGATTGTGTGGTAACAAGATCCCAAAGTCTTAGGTTAAAACAACTCTTTTCAAGAATACACAAAGAGAAGGTTTAAAGCCAGTTCAAAACTGATCTGTGTTTGTTTGTGGAAGAACAGTAGCCATAAGAGCAGGTCAGAGGATAGGAATACTGTGGTGAGTAACACAGCTCCTGACTTCCCAAAGCCTTTCCACCATCTACAATGCACAAGTCAGGAGTGTGATGGAATACTCCCCACTTGCCTGGATGAGTGCAGCCCCAACAACACTCAAGAAGCTTGACACCATCCAGGACAAAGCAGCCCGCTTGATTGGCACTACATCCACAAGCATCCACTCCCTCCACCACAAATGTTCAGTAGCAGCAGGGTGTACTATCTACAAGATGCACTGCAGAAATTCACCAAAGATCCACATACAACATCATCCAAACCCACGATCACTTCCATCTAAAAGGACAAGGGCAGCAGATACATGGGAAGATCACCACCTTCAAGTTCCCCTCCAAGCTACTTGCCATCCTGACTTGTTCCTTCACTACCACTGGGTCAAAATCCTGGAATTCCCTCCCTAAGGGCATCGTGATCAACCCTCAGCAGGTAGACTATAGTAGTTCAAGAAGGCAGCTCATCACCACCTTCTCAAGGGCAATGAGGGATGGGCAAGCAATCCCACAAATGAATAAATAAATTTTAAAAATGTGCTAGTCAGTTGAGGTACTGGTGTTGTCTACCATAGTTTGGAACTCTAGTGTGCTATGAAGTCACAGTTGCAGAACCAACCAGGATGGCACGGTGGCTCAGTGGTTAGCACTGCTACCTCACAGCACCAGGAACCCAGGTTCAATTGGCTGACTGTCTGTGTGGAGTTTGCACCTTCTCCCCGTGTCTGTCTGGGTTTCTGCCAGGTGCTCCGATTTCCTCCCACAGTCCAAAGATGTGCAGGTTAGATAGATTGGTCATGTTAATTACCTGTAATGCTCAGGGATGTGCAGGTTAGGTGCATTAGTCATGGGTAAGGTAGGGGTATGGTTCTGTGTGGGATGTTCTCTCAGAGGTTCTATTGTTGGGCCAAATGGCCTATTTCCACACTGTAGGAATTCTAGTAAACCACTAGTCGTCCCTGCATTGCAATATAGAACTTTCTCATTCTGAGCACTAGAAGCCAGCAAGCCAATCAAATGGAATCAGGACAAAGAAATTTCAATCAACCTGTAAAGTCAAGGACCTTGAAATTCACTGCTCACCTATTAACAATTCACCATCTACTCTTCACAAATGGCCCAGTGATTGAACTGTATGTCATTTTTTTTTACTCACTTTGCATTTAGAGTCATAGATACAGCATGGTGTTCGTATCAGTCATCAAGCATCCAACTATTCTAATCCCAGCACTTGACCTGTTTCCCTATATGCTATGGCGCTTTAAGTGCCCAACTAATTTTCTGATTCGGGTGTATGTTTGTTGGTATTAGTCATTAATAACAATAAATACTCTTTGTTAGCTCTAGAAAGTCTTGTTAAATTCACTCCTTTTAAAACACAAATTCATCTGATCTGGAAAAACATGTATCCTTTTTAAAACAGCTGGGTGATAATGGGAGATAGAAGGCATAGTGATATTATCACTGTACTAGTAATCTAGAGACCCAGATAATGTTTTAGAGATCAGAGTTCAAATCTTAGCACCAGATAGCCAAACTTGAATTCTGTAGAATCTGGAATTAAAAGCCTGATGATGACAATGAAGTGATTGCCATAAACAAAATCCATTTGGTTCATTATTGTCCTTTCAGGGAAGGAAAACTGCTGTCCTTACCTGGCCTGGCCTAGATGTGACTCCAGACCCACTGCAATGTGATTAACTCTTAACTGTCCTTTGAATGGCAAACAGCTAATAAAAAACTAAGCCATCAGAAACAACAATGACAACTATAGCTCTGATAATCCTGCAACATATTCTTTACCAATGTGGGGGGTGCAGGTACCAAACTTGGGAGACCTTTCCCACAAGTGTAGGGCTGGGCAAGAGGGGCTGAGTGATCAACTTCTGTTATAAAGTACTTTTGGTTTCATATTCCACCTTTCTTAAGTAACCACACATAAAGCAATCAACATAGCATTTGATTTTCCCATGGTCAATTGATATGAAAGCTGCAAAGTCTGCTGTATCCTATGACTGAGAACATACTTATAC
The DNA here is from genome assembly GCF_021869965.1 of Rhincodon typus. Lineage (NCBI taxonomy): Eukaryota > Metazoa > Chordata > Chondrichthyes > Orectolobiformes > Rhincodontidae > Rhincodon > Rhincodon typus. The sequence continues at coordinate 112,981,476 of NC_063334.1, forward strand.
TAAATATGATTTCAAATGACAGGCCATTCGGAATCATCTGCTATATTTCCAGAAGTACCCTAGCTTTTTCTATTGTAGGAATTTGTTGATAAGCATAACATTAAATACACAGCTGTTCAAAATTTGGACAGCACTGGTGGAAGCGATGGCTTAGTGTAATTATCGCTGGAATGTTAATCCCAGATAACGTTCTGGGGACCCGGGCTTGAATCCCGCCATGGCAGATTTGAATTCAATAAATATCTGGAACTAAGAGCCTAATGATGACCATGAATCCATTGTCGATTGTAAGGAAAAAACCAACTGGTTCACTAATGTCCTCTAGGGAAGGAAACTGCCATCCTTACCCGGTCTGGTCTACATGTTACTCCAGACCCACAACAATGAGGTTGACTTGTTAACGCCCTCTGGGCAATTAGGGATGGGCAATAAATGCTGTCTAGCCAGTGACACCCTCATCCCATGAATGAATAAAGAGTATTTATTGTCTATACCAAATGGTTCTGGAGAAAAGTTGGTGAGCTGCCTTCTTGAACTTTAATTTCAAACTGCTGCAGTCCATGTTATATAGGTACATCCGCGGTGCTGTTAGGGAGGGAGTTCCACACTGACCAAGTGAGAGTGAAGCATACTAATACTGTTCCAAGTCAAGATGATGAGTGGTTTGGAGGGGAACCTGTAGACGGTGGTCTTCCAATTCATCTGCTGCCCTGTATTCCTGGGTGGTAGAGGTAACAGTTTGGGGGATGTTGCCTTTCCCACAGGCCTAGGCAAATATTTTGCAACTCAAAGTAGACCAGTTTCTAGAAAACAGCATTTATTTTTGACAATTTCAGGATAGGTGGCTAGTGAGGGGTGAAGAAACAAATGCAGATGGGAGATTTGAGGGAGCTGGAGGAAGGGAATTGTGGTTCCGGTGATCAAAGGTGAATGGGTAGGGGGGAGGCAATCCGTTAATGCGGGCTTGGAGTGAGCACTCCTGTATTGGGTTGGCTTTAGTCAAACTAACCTTGCCCTGAGAGTCTCAAACAGGGACAAAAACTGAAGTTGCTGGGAAAGCTCAGCAGGTCTGGCAGCATCTGTAGAGAAAACATCAGAGTTAACGTTTCAGGTCACCAGACAAGCTGAGCTTTCCTAAGCAACTTGTGTTTTTGTTCCTGATTTACAGCATCCACAGTTCTTTCGGTTTTTATTTAGTCTCAAACAGGGATTTAACTACCTACTAAGAAATAAATGAAAAGGTATGTGCATCATGCACCATGCTTCCTTCCTTTTGAGCCGAGCTGTCTCATGTTCCATTGGCCAACTGGCAAATGATAATCTTTCACTGCAACCAGTAATTGTTGCTGTGGAACTATGGGATGAACCCACTTTTCAAAAGAACTGCGAATACATTTTTTAATGTCAGTACAGATGGGAGTTTGAGATAACATCAGTTATTTTGAGTAATATTTGGAGAGCTATCTCGCTGACTGATGATGATTGAAGCATAACCCCACTCCTCTTGTTCTGTCAAAGATATTGATCACACAAAGTTATATCTGGCCACAGAGAATGGAGTTCAGTTATTGAACTGAATTTTAGGAAAATACTTTTAGTTAACACAAGTGAAGCTGACTTATCATCAAGGCCATCACCATTTCCATGGTGTTTTCCAGATAATTTGGCCATAAAATCTTCTAAACTAAAGGCCATAAACTAATTGAAGTCATAAAACCTCTGGGTTAATTACATCAGGAAGATTTGTGTTTGTACGATAGGCATCCTATAGTAGAATGAGAAGTCGTTATCGACACTTAGGCAAGACTTGATGAAGTATAGACATATCACTTTGTCCTATTTGGGCGCATTAAGGAATTCTTGAGGAATGCACGATCAGTAACGACAGTCATAAAATCATAGACACAAAGTCTGACTTGCTGGGGGACAGTCAAGCCCTGTCAACTTTACAATAACATGACAGGGGATGGCAGGGCCATGATAATTGAACCCTTCTAACACCAGTGTTAAGCCAGTTATTGGGAGACCTCTCTTTGAAAAAACAAAATAGAGGGTGCTGCACCCCTCATGTTGGTTATGTGTTTGATAAATAGTGGTCAGTATTAATGAGCTTGTTTGTAATGATCTATTTCCAAATTAAGAGAGAAAGCTGTTTCTTTTTTTCTCTGAGATAGTAGGAACTGCAGATGCTGGAGAATCCAAGACAACAAGGTGCAGAGCTGGATGAACACAGCAGGCCAAGCAGCATCATAGGAGCAGAAAGGCTGACGTTTCGGGCCTAGACCCTTCATCTGAAATGGGGGAGGGGAAGGGGTTTCTGAAATAAATAGGGAGAGAGGGGGAGGCGGATAGAAGATGGATAGAGGAGAAGATAGGTGGAGAGGAAACAGACAGGTCGAAGAGGCGGGGATGGAGCCAGTAAAGGTGAGTGTAGGTGGGGAGTTAGGGAGGGGATAGGTCAGTCCAGGGAGGACGGACAGGTCAAGGGGGCCGGATGAGGTTAGTAGGTAGGAGATGGGGGTGCGGCTTGAGGTGGGAGGAGGGGATAGGTGGGAGGAAGAACAGGTTAGGGAGGCGGGGACAAGCTGGGCTGGTTTTGGGATGCGGTAGGGGGAGGGGAGATTTTGAAGCTTGTGAAATCCACATTGGTACCATTGGGCTGCAGGACTCCCAAACGGAATATGAGTTGCTGTTCCTGCAACCTTCGGGTGGCATCGTTGTGGCACTGCAGGAGGCCCAGGATGGATATGTCGTCTGAGGAATGGGAGGGGGAGTTGAAATGGTTTGCGACTGGGACGTGCAGTTGTTTATTGCGAACCGAGCGTAGGTGTTCTGCAAAGCGGTCCCCGAGCCTCTGCTTGGTTTCCCCGATGTAGAGGAAGCCACAACGGGTACAGCGGATGCAGTATACCACATTAGCAGATGTGTAAGTTAACACCTGCTTGATGTGGAAAGTCTTCTTGGGGCCTGGGATGGGAGTGAGGGAGGAGGTATGGAGGCAGGTGTAGCACTTCCTGCGGTTGGGCCATCTCTAATACCTCTCTCTCTTTCCTAGACATCTCTGTCTCCATCTCGGGCAACCACCTAGAAACTGATATTCATTTCAAGCCCACCGACTCCCACAGCTACCTAGAATACACCTCCTCCCACCCACCTTCCTGCAAAAATGCCATCCCCTATTCCCAATTCCTTCGCCTCCGCCGCATCTGCTCCCAGGATGAGGCATTCCACTCCCGTACATCTCAGATGTCCTCGTTTTTCAAGGACCGCAACTTCCCCCCCCTCAGTAGACAAGAACGCCCTCAACCGTGTCTCCCACATTTCCCGCAACTCATCCCTCACAACGCGTCCCCGCAATAACAACCAAAAAAGAATCCCCCTCGTCCTCACGTACCACCCCACCAACCTCCAGATCCAACACATCATCCTCCGACACTTCCGCCATCTGCAATCCGACCCCACCACCAAAGACATTTTTCCCTCCCCACCCTTATCTGCTTTCCGGAGGGACCACTCTCTCCGTGACTCCCTTGTCCGCTCCACACTCCCCTCCAACCCCACGACACCTGGCACTTTTCCCTGCAACTGCAGGAAGTGCTACACCTGCCCCCATACCTCCTCCCTCACCCCCATCCCAGGCCCCAAGAAGACTTTCCACATCAAGCAGATGTTCACCTGCACATCTGCTAATGTTGTATACTGCATCTGCTGTTCCCGTTGTGGCCTCCTCCACATCGGGGAAACCAAGCGGAGGCTCGGGGACCGCTTTGCAGAACACCTACGCTCGGTTCGCAATAAACAACTGCACGTCCCAGTCGCAAACCATTTCAACTCCCCCCTCCCATTCCTCAGACAACATGTCCATCCTGGGCCTCCTGCAGTGCCACAACGATGCCACCCGAAGGTTGCAGGAACAGCAACTCATTTTCCGCTTGGGAAACCTGCAGCCCAACTGTATCAATGTGGATTTCACAAGCTTCAAAATCTCCCCTCCCCCTACTGCATCCCAAAACCAGCCCAGCTCGTCCCCGCCTCCCTAACCTGTTCTTCCTCCCACCTCAAGCCGCACCCCCATCTCCTACCTACTAACCTCATCCGGCCCCCTTGACCTGTCTGTCCTCCCTGGACTGACCTATTCCCTCCCTAATTCCCCACCTACACTCACCTTTACTGGCCCCATCCCCGCCTCTTTGACCTGTCTGTTTCCTCTCCACCTATCTTCTCCTCTATCTATCTTCTATCCGCCTCCCCCTCTCTCCCTATTTATTTCAGAACCCCCTTCCCCTCCCCCATTTCTGATGAAGGGTCTAGGCCCGAAACATCCGCCTTTCTGCTCCTATGATGCTGCTTGGCCTGCTGTGTTCATCCAGCTCTGTACCTTGTTGTCTCTGTCTTCTTTTTTTCTCTCTCAGTTTTTATAGAAGCAGCAATTTCCCTATTACATCACTTAGAAGAGTACCTCAGTAGGTACAGTGTATTCATGAAAGGAATAAAATACTAAGTTGGCTTGTGAAGGTGTCTGAGCCAAGAAATGCTTTAGAAAGTGCCTAAGATCAGAGAGAGGAGAGTGTTCAGGTTTCAGCACTTGCGTGTAAGAAGTACCTTCAGTTGGAACTGAAGATTGAAATGGTAACAGATACTCCAGAGACAAAAGGGGGTTCACATTGATTCAACATTTCATGAGCTATCACCCGTATTCCAGTGAAAGAATGCGGTTGAATAATTCTGCTCAAGTTAAGGTTATAAAAGTGTGAATGATCTTGATCAAAGATGTAGACTTGAGCTATTTAATGGATTGACTATCGGAATTTATCAACGCATCAACTTACTATCTACAGTCTATGTGAATTTTAGCAAGTCTTTTTACAGGGTCCCACATGGTTGACTCAACAGATAAGTAAGAAGTCACTGGATCAATGGAAAAGAGATAAGTTGTATCCCAAATTGGCTCAGTGGCAGAAAGTGAGAAATAGGGTCGATTGGTGTTTGTGTGATTATGGAGCTTGCAGAGGACATAAAAATCAGGAAAACATGATTGATAGTGAGAAGGAAAACTGTAGACTGCAATCAATGGACTAGTCAGATGGGAAAAAAGGAGGAAATGGAATCCAACACACAAAAAGACAAGAGAATACACATTAAATGGTAAGATATTGGGAAGTTCAGTCACATGGCCTAATGGGTAATGCATCACCTTATCTTGGTGTCAATTCAGGTGCTATCAGAAAATTGCAGGTTTGAGTCTTGCTTCAATCTCTTTGATGTATAGGCAGGTGGGTTTGCCATGCATGCGTGTTTACAAGAATAGGGTAGAGGGGGTGGGTCTGGATGGGATACTCTTCAGAGGGTTAGTGTGGACGTGATGGGCTGAATGGCCTGCTTCCACACTGTAGGGATTCTATGATTCTAAGTGTTGAGAAACAGTGAGACTTTGAAATTAATGGTTACAAGTGGATAAAGTGGTTAAAAGGCATATGTATACGACGGCCCTTTATTAGCTAAGGTATTGAATATAAAAGCAGAGAGTTTAGGCTGGAACTGTATACAACCTTAATTAGGGCCAAAACTTGAGACTGAAAATATTTCTGGTCAGCACTTTATGGGAAGTATATGATCACATTAGAGAAGACAGTGAAATTAATGAGGGTGGTGTACAGGATTAAGAGTTTTAACTGCGAGCACTGGATAGGGGCATTTCTCCACCCAAAAACTGCTGGAGTTTGTGGAATTCTCTGTGGCAGAAAGCGGTTACACAGAAACATAGAAAATAGGAGCAGAAATAGGTCATTTGGCCCTTCAAGCCTGCTGCACCATTCAATATGATCATGGTTGATCATTCAACTCAGTACCTTGTTCCTACTTTTTCTCTATATCTTTTGATTCCTCAAACCCTAAGAACTATATCTAACTCCCTAACATTAAATGTTTTGGCCTCAACCGCTTTCTGCCACAGAGAATTCCATAGGCTCACCACTCTCACGGTAAAGAAATTTCTCCTCATCTCAGTTCTAACCAGCCTACCCTGAATCCCTACAGTATGACCCCTGGTCATCGGAAGATCCTTCACATGTTTATCTTTTTTGAATTTTACAGGTTTCTATGAGATCTCCCCTCATTCTTCTAAACTCCGGTGAATATAGTCTTAACCAATCCAATCTCTCTTCGTACAACAGTCTTGCCATCCCTCCATAGCCTGAACATCCTTCCTCAGATAAGGAGACCAAAACCACACACAGTACTCCAGGTGTGGTCTCAACAAGACCCTGTACAATCACAAGACAGCCTTGCTCCTGTACTCAAAAGCTGAGACCAAAACATTGAAAGTTTTGAAGAAGATGTTACCAGGATTGGAGGGTTTGGGTAATAAGGGGAGGCTGGATAGACTGGGACTGTTTTTCACTGGAGCATAGGAGGTTGAGGGGTAACTTTATGGAGGTTTATAAAATCATGAGGGGCATAGATAAGATGAAGAGCAAAGGTCTTTTCCCTAAGGTAGAGGGCATAATTTTAAGGTGAGAGGAGAAAGATTTAAAAGGCACCTGAAGAGCAACTTTTTCACACAGAGGGTGGTTCATATGTGGATTGAACTGCCAGAGGAAGTGATAGATACAGATATAGTTACAACATTTAAAAGACATTTGGACAGATATTCGAAGAGGAAAGGTTTACAGGGATATAGGCCAAACACAGGCAAGTGGGACTAGTTTAGTTTTGGAAACTTGGTGGGCAAGGACTGAAAGGGCTGTTTCCATGCTGCATGACTCTATCACTAACTCATAACAGTGAGGTTAGGGAAGCAGGTTTAATATTTCACTGCCAGAAAATAAACTTAAAACAACAGGAGAAATTTTCTTCATTGAGCAAGGTGTTATAAATAACTCTTAGGACTAAAGGGTATAGGGGAACAAGAAAGAAAGCAGGAACAGACTGTTAATTGGATAATCAGTCATGGTCATGTTGAATGGTGAAGCAGGCTTGAAGGAATGAATGGCCTACTCCCACTCTTATTCTCTACAATTCAGGGTTGGTTTCTTTGGAATGTCTAAGGGCAAATTTAATTGAGGTATAAAAAACTGAGGGTTCTACATGGGGTTGATAGGAATGGTCTCTATTTCTGTTAAAAGAGAGATCAATAACAGATGCCATACAGTTAAAATAATTGGTAAAAGGATCAGAGAGGAGGTGATAAATAATATTTTCACCCAGAGGACCTGGGGGTCTGTCTGCAAGTGCGGTGGAGACAGAAACCCTCAGCACATTTAGAAATAAACTCAGACATGCACTTGAAGTGCTGGTAGTACAGGGCCCCAAGCCAAAAGCTTAAATGTTGGATTAGACTGGATAGCTCCTTTCCAGCTGGCTGAGGCACAAGGTTAGGATTCAGAGGGATTTGGCTGTCCTTGTACTTGAATGAGAGAAAGTTGCCATGCAGGTACAGCAAGCAATTAGGAAGCCAAATGGTGTATCAGCCTTCTTGGCAATGAGTTTAAAGTATAAGAGCGGGGATTATTAAAACTTGGTTGAGATCACACAATTTATTCTATTGTTGGGATGTGGACTTTGGTGGCAAGGCCAGGTTCATTGTTTATCCTGAATGCCCTTGAACGGAGTACTTTTACAATATTCCAAACAGCAGTTAACCATGTTGATGCGGGTCCGAAATCACATATGGGCTCGACCAGGTAAGAGTGGCAGATTTCCTTCCCTAAATGACATGGTTGAATCAGATGGGGTTTTACACAACATTAATAAGGCCTAGCTTTCAATCCCTGATTTTATTGAATTGAACCAAGGTCCCCGGCACTGTGAGGTGAACCATTGAGCCACCGTGCTGCCCAATTCATGTTAATGACATGCTCCTCTCTGCCAGGGTAAATGCCACACACTTGCCTCTACTACTTTACGCTTATTGTACCAGTGCGGCTGCACACATTTCCCACCAAGGCTCATACCCCACCACCCTCACTATTGCCTGCCCACATACTGTTACCCGCTCTTCCCCCTCAGCCTCTCCCACCCACTAACTCGCCCTCTGTGCTGACTCCTCACTCCTTCAATACACCTCACCATCTTTGCCCCACATAATAGCCAAGCCACCTACTGTCACCTCATCACTATCATCTTATTCCCACCCTTTTCTCATTACAGGAGGAGACAGCCCATAACCAGGCAGAGGGAGTCCCTAGGGAATTGGGGGTGGGGAGGGGGGTACCCAACATCCATGTGCACGCTCCCCCCATCCAAACTGAGGAGAGAATCTTGCCCTCATGGGGGAAAACCGAAGGCACTCCTGTGAGGATGCCAAATATCTGTGCCCCACCAAAAGTGGCATACATCTGCCACTCTCCCATTAATCCTACTGTCACCCTCCATCAATGCACATCACTTCAAGCCACTGGCCATGAAACCTTCTCTCTTGTTTCTGCTGCAGGTTCTACAAAGCTTCCAATGATGTGGAAGAGTGACCTCCCTTCTGGACCTCTGAGGATGTCAGTATTGAGGCCTCAGAGGGAGCATCCACAAGGCTGCCTCCTGCAAACCCTCCAGCCTAGATGCTGAAACCTTGATGGGAATCAACAATATAGAGTGTGAACCAGTGAGCACCTCACTGCCAGAGCTCCACCCATGGTTAAGGAAGAGGCAGCCAGGCTACTGGCACTAAGGGGGCTGCTGGAAGTTAGGCATCTGCACAGCCCCAGGCAGGAAAAGCCCCTGTATTGTCAACTATCAAGGACTTCTTAAAAATACATGGGGGCAGAGCAGCAGGATGCAAAGGCCCTGATTGCCCAAAAGCTGCAACAGAGCAGCAAGCCGTGCCATTGTCTCCAAGGGACAAGTTGGTGGCTGCCATGGAGTCATAGGCCCAGCACCCTCAGGGGCTACTGGACAGGCACACTCCCTACATTCCATTACCCCATCCATTGGTCCTCAGGACTGAAGACATGATGAAGGGTTGGGTGGGGGAGATGGGGGCAAACCTTGACCTCAGGCCAGGTGTGCCTTCCTCACAAGAAGACAAGGCAATGCCAGGGGGCATCCAGCCAGAGGTAAATCTACACACAAGCCCCTCTGCACTGCCCACTCAAAATACCATAGAGATGGCCAGGCCCTCCACTTCCACGTGGTCCCAACACTTCCAAAGCTTGGAAATCCGAGTTGAGGAGGGTCAACTTGCCTCTGGCGAGGTAGACAGTGAAAACTCTCACCCTGTAAGTCAGAGTGGATACTTGGCGAGTTCAGGTCACAACTGGTAATAAGGGACTTCCATGTTGCTCAGCACCAAACTGTTTTTTTTGTGCTTGTTCATTTTGCACCTACCTGCAAGCTCACGGCATTCATGCCTTGCCTTGCCTCACCTTACTTTGCCTGTCATTGTGTTGGCACTTCAGCCAGAACAAAGATATTACTGTATCGATGTGTTTATTACCACAGACATACAAACTGGCTGCTTGTTGTGTTTGTCTCTGAGGATCTGACAAGGAGGAGCAGAAGACTGCTGAATGATCTCATGTCTGAATGGCACGTGGCAAGATGGAGCTAGAATCAGACAAAAGCAATGCCATAGGGGCAGGGTAAGGAGTTAAGGAAGCGAGTTTGGTAAGAAATCTTGCTAGACTTTACATGCGAGAAACTTTCCAAAAAAACTTGACACAACTTGAACTTAGCCAAAAAAGCATAAGATTCAGTTTTAGTAATGATGATTATGAAAGTATCTGATTTTCATAAAACCCACCATTACTAATCATCTCTAATGTTCTCTGGGGAAGGAATTTGACCATCCTTACCCAGTCTGGTCTTTGCAACTCTGTAATGTGGGTTGACTCTTAACTGTCCTCTGAAATGGCCAAGCAAGCAACTTAGTTCAAAGTAATTTAGGGTCACCAACATCCTATGATTTTTTAAACATATATTCGCACTTTGCTACTTTCTCTCAGGTCCAGAAAGAAGGATGTGTTGACAGGACGAGTTGCAATTGGGCAGAATAGTCAGTTTCTGTGCTGTAGATTGCTTGCAATATTGTACTCTGTAAAATATATTCACCTGCAATGCAAGCTCTCCTGAAACAAACTCCTTTAAACAATTGTATCAACACCTCTTGAAATTCAGATTGATAAAATGAAAGGTGCAGGGACATTATCCAAACATTTGTGCGTGGTGGGCTGTACATATTATGAAATGTGTCTCCTTAGAGAAAAAAGGTTCATATTAAATTGACTAAATAATTGAAGAAAAATAAATATGGTCAGCGCACATGGATAAAGCTTTAGGTTTTCAATTTCAACTCACTTATCAGGCCGACACACAAGTGCTGATGTCTGCTTAGCTCTACTAAAATTGAAAGTGGAGACAAGGCAACTGGTATCACTTTTGCATGTTCTGCCACTGTCTGATGATTGATGGGCGAAACCACTTGAGAAATCTTTAGTGCTCTTGGTTACCAAAGTAAGCTATCAAACTGAAGTTCATCAAAAAGTATTGTATCACTTGTCAGCACCATAACCAGAGCAGTGGAGTGAATCGTGACTTTGTGTGATCATGAGCCACTGGTCTTTTTTATTTTCAATGAATTTAATTGAAATGGGAGTCAAATGAGGGGTGAAATTTGCTATTGCCCATTTTACACTGACTGTATCAAATCAGACTTTCTCCCATTGTTTCTAGATCCTCGTAAAATATTCCTCAAAGCAGTTGCACTGCAAACTGAATGCAAACTTTTTCAAAGGAGGTAGATGCTGGCTAGAATATTTCAATGAAGATCATAGAATCCTTACAGTGTGGAAACAGACCCTTCAGCCCAACAAGAACACAGCGACCCTCAGCGCATCCCACCCAGACCCATCTCCCTATAGCCCACCTAATCCACACATCCCTGAACACTACGGGCAATTTAGCATGGCCAATCCACCTAGCCTGCACATCTTTGGACTGTGTGAGGAAACTGGAGCACCTGAAGAGAACCCACGCAGACACGGGAAGAATGTGCAAACTCCACACAGACACTTGCCTGAGGGTGGAATCAAACCCGGGCTCCTGGCGCTGTGAAGCAGCAGTGCTAACCACTGAGCTGTTCCATGAAGTTATATTATAATCTAGTGGCCCCATTTGTTATAGGAGCAATGCCTTCTTGATATTAGTACCAGACAATTTAGATCCTGGACACAAAGCCAGCTAGATAGATCAAGATTTTAGCCTTTCTTTTGTTGTTACTTACATGACTGTTTACAAAAACATAAGCACACAATGTTGCAGTCTTTGTGTGAACAAAAGAACAAAAGTTTATTAACATCAGATTTGAAGAACATCAAGAAAAACTGTTAACTCCAAACACACAGACAATCTGAGAACGTGTCGGAGAAATTCAGCAAGTCTGGTAGCATCCATGCAGAGAGAAACAGAGTTAATATTTAAGAGCCAAGAGGTCTCTGGGGCTCCAGGTAAGATGCCCTTTCTTACGATCCTTGATACAAACCGATGTTCAGTAAAACCTGCTGCTGCTCACTCACAACACTGTATATTAATCACGACTACATGGGGATCAGTATGTGAATGTGTGATGCCACTGGCCCCCCTGAGGTATTCACTCCCCTTTGTTCAGTGTCTCTAAGTTGACAGGAACACACTCCAGCAGCTGACCTCCTCATCCATTTCAAACCTTGAATGGAGAGGTTGCCCTCTTCCTCTGTAGAATCCTTTATAGAAGTTCATTGTACTACAGATCTCAGATCCTGTGTTACCATAAAGTAGCTGTGAGGGACATGCCACCTCTACTTTCTCAAGGGACAATTAGAGTTAGACATAAATACTGACTTAACTATCCTATGAATGAATATTTTTTGAAAACATTGGCTTTACAAAGTCTCTTTCTATGGGAGCTGAAGCATGAAAATTCTAAGCTTTTGTGGAAGATGCCTGCATCTTTTTAATCATAATCTCTTCTCCTACACAAAATGGCGACTTCATCCTGTCCACCCTCCCTCCCTGATTGGTCAGGGGGCTCAGAGGTGGGTTGCAGCCTGATAAAGAGCAACCACTGGGAAGATAGTGGTGTGGAGGATGTCACAGGACTCGAAACCAAGAGACTCAGTCTAATATTCTGGGATCCCACCAAGTGCAGATGATAGGACTTAGATTCAATTGGTATGGAATTGAAAGCTAGTCGCAGTAATAGATGTCACAAGGACGTGTCAGTTCACTGTGCTCGTGATAACGGTAGCTGCCACCATCCTTTTTAAGTGTAGGAACCTGCATGACCAAGTGTGCTACAGGAAAACTGCTTTTGGGTCTAACTAGAAGAATCTCTTGTAGTCAGCAGATATGGTTTAGTGCATATTAGCAACCAGTTACAGATTACATTGATATGATAGGCAATGTTGCAGAGATTTTGAGGAGGATAAATTAGGTCTCACCCTTTTCTAAGCTGCTCTGCAAACAAATCCACTTGATATCCTTGTAGAGGGTGGAGCTTCTGGCACTCCTCAGCATTAACCATTTTAGACTCATATACAACAATAGTTACCACCTCTACTAGAACTAGGGGACACAGTTTAAAAATGAGGGGACACCAATTTAACAGAGAGGAGGGGATTTTTGTTTCTGTGGAACTCCGAGAACAGTGAAAGCAGGGTCATTGAGCATCTTTATGGCTGAGGTAGAAAGATTCTTGATTGATAACAGACTGAAAAGGTGTTGGGGGGTAAGCAGCAAAGTAGAGTTCAGGTCACAACTAGATCGACCATGATCTTATCCAATAACAGAGCAGGCTCAAGGAGCCATTGGACTACACTAGCTCTTCATTCAAATGTTTGAATGTTGTGCACAGAACGGAGTTATAATCTTGAAAGTACTCAAACTGCGGGCTAAGGTAGTAAGATTCCAGTTCCAGTTCATGAATAAATTGTATATCTTTTCCCAGTTGCACTCTCACGGAAATGGCTGGGATTGATAAAGGATCAGTCAGTCTTTATGAATTGGTCATTATTAGGCAATAGAGAGGCTAATACAACTTTGGCAGCTTGCAAAGGTGAAATAATTTAAAATAGTGACAATGCCAGACTCCAGGATTGCCTTTCACTCCATCACTGTGGTGCATTAAGTTCCTCAAATTTACCTTGTTAGCTTCTTACTGGAAAACAGTGTCAATTCAAGTGGACATTCATTGTGGATCTTTGTTGATGACTGAAAACAGCAAAGTGATGAGTTCATTGATTCTTTTTGATCCAATCCTCTCAACCTCAAAATGGATCTGAGAGAAACTACCATGAGAACCTTGGTCTGGGTTTGATTTAAATGGTGATTTGGGAATTGAAAGAGGGTTCCCTTGGAACAATGCTCCACCAACATACCCAGCTGGGAGTGATCTTGTCCAGGTTTCCAACAATGAACTGCTGCACAATAAGCTAGTGTAGGCAACTCTCAAAATACTCCTTTATGACAGAGTGAACAGTGGGACTTTGAATCAGATCACTGCGTCTTACAGAGGGGAGTATTTTAATCCAGTGAACAAACTTAGGAACATCAAATTACCTTGGCAAAGCTGCAGTCAATGTTCTCCTTCAAACTCATTTTACTATCACAACATGTACTTTTATCAGTCTCATGATTTGACATAGCAGTCAAAGGCTGAACATGCTATTATTGAAACTGTACCCACACCATCTGTTGTGTGAATGACAAACACTAAACAAAAGTCGCTGGTGTATTTTTAGCGGGTCATCTGGGGAATGTGCCTTTTGGACCTTGAAAGGTTAAACAATGTGAAAACCAGCTGCCAGACAGCAATGGGCCTCCCCAAATGCCTGAATTAATCAAAAATAGTAAAGAGCTGTTATAAATATCTAGAAGTGCGTGTGTTTGTGGAGTGGTTTCTCTTTCTTAGAGGAATGGAAATTAAAGGGGCATTGTCACTTGTCAAAGACAACTTTGGTCACTAAACTTTAAGATATGAACATTGAAACATGTGCATAGCATGATCCTAAAAAAAAAAAAGGCAATTTGTCTATAATTACACTAATGATCGAGAGATGAACGTAGGATGCATGATCAGTAAGCTCACAGATGACATGGAATTGGTGGTGTTGTAAATAACCTCAGACAATAGACCTATCTGCTTAGCCTTGTCCTAACAGTGACAAATGGCATTTAACCTTAAAAACGTGAGCTGATGTATTTGGAGAGGAATAGCAAAATGAGGGAGTATCAAATTTAATTGTAACACAATGCACTAGTAGGGGCTATAAGCCCTACAACAAAATAAACCCCGTGTTCAACACAGCCAATGGAATGGTAGGCAAAACATCTCTCTCGCCCCAAGAACCCCTGTCGAAGGGGGAAGAGACCAAAGGTAATGTGCAGTGATCGCCAGACATTTTCTGGAACTTCTAACAAATCAGGAGCTTTTCATGCTGCAGTTAAAGAGCAGGAAGAAAAAAATAAAGTATTATATTGCATACAGCATATGATAAATGTTACTAGTTATGAGAGGTTTTGATAACAGATGTAGAGAGAAATGTCCACTGGCAGGAGATTCAGCAACCGGAGAACATAGATATAAAAAAGATCATGGGCAAAAAAAGGGAAGATATGAACAGAATTTAATTTTTGACAACGAGGTGTTATGACTACACATACTTTCCTAAATGGTGACTTCAAGCAGATGGAATAATATCTTCAGGAAAGTGTTAGATGTGTAGATATATATCATATATAGATAGACCAGACCCCAAGCATGGTCCCTCCACGTTATTATAGTTGCAGAGGGATAAACTGAAAATTGTTAAGCTTCCAGGTAAGGAGGGAATAACTAGCTCCCCTTCTTCATTCACTCGCCACCCTCAGTTGGTCACAACAAGGTTTTCATAAAGGATCCCTCCTTTGTTTGGATACCTTTATCCTAGATCAAACAAATTTATATTTTAAAAGGAGTGAATTTAACCAAGTATTTTTGAGTTAACAAGACAGACAGTTTATTTGATAATAAGTGCAAATAAAAACTAATAATGCAATACATACACACACAGATTGAGAAGGGAGTCCAAAAAAGACAAAACTTAAAAGATATATGGACCAGTCTGTCGGGTTTGTTCATGAGGAATAATTAGTAAAACACTGATATTTGAACTGTTGATCTCAGGATTCTTAGATTTTGCAAGCTAGTTGAAAGCCTTTCACCTAAGTTGATGCTATTTTGCTGGCACCACTCAGAGTGACAGAGTCCTATTCCGTTTCCTTTAGACTGTCTTATTAGCTAGCTGGCCTCTAGCACTCAAAGTTTAAGAATCCTCTTACCTGCAATGGAGTTACTAATGGATGGTTTTCAAGTGCGACCTTCACCGCACACTAACATCCAAACCCAGGCTAAGACAGACCGGTGCCTCAGTTCATATCATTCCACCAAACAAACACAGACCAGGTTTGCAGTTGGTTTGTAACTCCCATTTTGTACGTTCCTCGAAGGATGAAAGAGAAAAAGGTGCCTGAAAGACATGGCTTTCTGCTGAGATGGTGGACATAGTCAACCCCTTTTCCTATTTCTTCCTCTTTCTCTGTTTTCCTGACACACTATGGGCAATATTTCGTGGGCCCCACACAGCTATCAAACAGCACTGAATCGGCACTCTTTTTGTATGTAGGAGCTCTCCTCATAAAAGATATTTTGGAATTAAAAGTGAAAAGCATCCATCGTACTTTGGGGTTCTGATCAGTCATCATAACAATACTTAAAAATTGATAAATTTGTAGGACTATAGAGAAAGAACAGGGGTTTCTGACAAATTGGTCTCTTTGAGAGAGTCAGCACAATGGAGTAAACTGTTTCCTTCTCTGCTGGTTAGTTGTAGGAGTCTGAAAAGCCAATAAGCTGTCCAAAAAACTGAACAGGATGTTAAAGTTCACTCAGGGAATATCGGTTGCTATGGTAAAATGTGTTGTGTTGTCCGGAATCAGCGACAGTAATGGTAGAGACTACCACATTCTTTCCACCACACAGCTGACCTGGTAACTCTCCTACATCTTTGTCTTACATTTGGCTGCATTACAAATGCAACTTCCTTCACCATCAAATCCTACAGTCGAACTTGAACCTGGAGCTTCTATCTCAGAGGCAGGAGCTGTAATGTACATGGTAATGCATCAATTCTGTACCGTACTGTCAGGTACACAGATCAAACCAGTCACTGAAATATAGCAGTGAGGCAGGAATCTGACGTTTTGAAGGTCATCAATTACAAAACAATTCACAAAATTTCATGACATAGAAGTCGGCTTCAGTTAACTCAGAGGACAAAAAAAAATGAAAAAATGCCTAACTCAATACTTCAAAATCAATAAACACTCTCAGGCATTCCTTTGCAATTTTCAGCATGCAGCAAATTTATGCTAACTGATTGACTTATAATGATGATGAAAAATCAATTTATAAAGCTGACAGATAAATGACTGATTTCTATTAATATGTTCAACATACCTCAAAGCAAGTTTGTGCTTCCTGTTCAAAAATACAATGCACTGGTTGTGCTGAGGGCAGTCGTGACTTGTTGGCAAATTCGCTGTTTTTTTGTGTTTACATCTTCAGGGGAATTTTCAAGTCCTTAGGCAAAACAATGAAGATTAATGTTGTTTCTAAATTAAGGAAGATTTGAAATAGTCACTTTAAGGCAGAAGATTTGACAGTGATAATGAACTGAGCCCTGTTAAATACTTTCAACATTGCCAGCATGAAACCTATGCATCACGCTGCACGTCCATGGTAGAACAAGATGGTGCAAGACTGATACTGTGTCAACCACTGCACCGGCACTGACAACCACAGGGGAGAATTTCTGTCTACATTTCAGGGCTAAATCTGGAATTCTTATGAAATTTTACAAATTGGGATGCCCCATGTGTCAGGACACTAATTTAACTCAAAAACAGAAATAGAAATTGCTGAAAGGCTCAGCAGGTCTGGCAGCATTTGTGGAGAGAAATCAGAGTGAACATTTGGGGTGAGTGACCCTTCCTCAGATGCTGCCGGGCCTGCTGAGCTTTTCCAGCAGGTTCTGTTTTTGTTTACGATTTACAGCATCCGCAGTTTTGACTCTATGTCATCAGCTCACCCGTCCAGAACAATCCTCCTTCTTCCGTCATAGGGCTGCTCCCTCATTAGAGAGGCAACTGATGGTTGATTGACCCGAGGGGGGGGGGGGCACCACACCTCAGATGAAGTCAAGAAAGCAGCATCTTCATGGTGACATCAGCCATTGTGGGAATTGAACCCATATTATTGGTATCACTCTACATTGTAAAGTAGCCATCCAGTCAACTTAGCTAACTTCACCCTGATATCAGATGGCAAGAATGGCGCTGTTTAAGGCAACAGTCTGAAAGAGTTAATGTTGCAGCTGCATTGAGCTCCATCCACTCTAAATGCTGCAGACTTTAGATGAAGACGTTTAATACAATTTCCCATTGGCAAGTCATATCCAGCTCCTGACAGGTTTTGTAATTATGCCTAACTAGTTAATGCAACTGGCACCTACTGTCATCACACATTTGGTTATGTAAGACAAGTGCCTCTTATTGAGACTTTCTACTGGCCCATCCTGCGCCACTAATAACTAGGTAGACTCTAAACTCGAGCAAGTGATCATTACAACC
Source organism: Rhincodon typus (assembly GCF_021869965.1). Classification (NCBI taxonomy): domain Eukaryota; kingdom Metazoa; phylum Chordata; class Chondrichthyes; order Orectolobiformes; family Rhincodontidae; genus Rhincodon; species Rhincodon typus. Next base: position 112,999,110 of record NC_063334.1, read on the forward strand.
TCAACATGGGGTAACGTTCACATCCAAGTCTTCTTTAAGCAGTATGCAAAGGAGTTGGCAAACAAACAGAAATCCAAGATCAAGGAGGAGGTGCTCAAATTGGAGCCACATCTCAGTCAAGCCACCTGGGATCCTGCCCTGCAGAAGGTGAGCAAACAGAAGCGTATACTGAGGAACCCGAAGTTTGTCTGGTCTCAAGGCGTCTACGTGCGGTCACAGGTCCAGTTCCTGCAAGGCACCCACCACCCTCACCCACTTCTTGCTGGAAAACTGGCATAGGATCTATCAACAGCTGCTGGCTGATGACAAATCCCTTTTCAATAAATAGTCACAAAAGCAAATAGAATGTTATATTTTAACTTTGATGGGAAATGACTGCAAGAGTAGGGAGTTGTGCTTCAGTTATATAGGGCACTGGTGAGACTGCATCTGCAGAACTGTGTACCGTACTTACAGAGGAATGTTAATACACTGGAAGCAATTCAGACAAGGTTTACTAGGCTAATACCTGGAATGAGTGGATTGCCTTACAAAGAAAGGCTACGTAGGCTGGGCCTGCATCCTGTGGAATTTGGACAAGTTAGAGGTGACCTAATTGAAACATGGGGGTCCTTGACTTGTTAAATATGGACAGGATGTTTTCTCTTGTGGAAGAATCTAGAACTTGGGATCATGGTTTAAAAATAAGGGTGCTCCCACTTAAGTCAGTTAGAAAAACAAATTCTGAAGGCTGTCTCTCTTTGGAATTCCCTAACAGTGATTCAGAATCTTTACATTTTTAAAAGTAGAGGTAGATGGATTCTTGACAATCAAAGGATGAAAGATTATGACGGATATGTAGAAAATAAGAGTTGAATATCAAAAGATTAGATTAGCACGATCCTGCTGAATGGCTCAGCAGGCTCGAAGGGTCAAGTGGCCTACTCTTGTTTGTATGTTATCCCAGAGTCAGTGTGTGTCAAGTCTCAAAACCTAGCCTATGGCACCGAGGTGACTGACCTGAAAAAATAACCCTGTTTCTCTCTGCTGACACTTACCCAAATTTTGTTCCTACTTTTGGACTACTAGCCCAGTGACATGACAAAAAGTTGTTGTCTCAGCAGTACATACGGAGGTTTCTTGTTATCTGAACTCTTTATATACACTACAATTTCAAACCACCCACACCTCTTCATATGCACACAGTTTTGACCATACGAGCCATAGGGCGGGAATTGATTACCCGAACAGCATTGGTTGGCAGGAAGGCAGGTGCAATGATATTCCGAAGTGGTAGCCTTTGAGCTCTGAATGAAGGTACCCAGAGAGGTGGAAAAATAAATTAATTGCTTTGCAGGTGAAGCTGTCAGACCCATGGATTATGGATCATCCCCTTCTTGGCAGCAGGGGGGGGGGGGGGGGGGGGGGGGGGGGCGGTTGGGGGGGGAGCGGTTGGGGGGGGCCCGGCGTTGAG
>NC_063334.1:113000662-113027157 GCF_021869965.1 Rhincodon typus
GGGTGGGGGGGGGGGGGGGGGGGGGGGTGGGGGGGGGGGGTGGTGGGCGAGGCTTTGGTGGGTCAGCAGTTTGGGAGTCTCTGGCTTTGAAGAACCTCCAGAATGCCACAGGGAAACCACCTTCATTAAAAAAGCAACTTCTTTAGGTGATGGTCACCATGGACAGAGTGGACTCAGCTACTGGCAAAAACACCAGCAAGGAAAATAGCTCCAGGATGACAGATGGCTTTATAATCACCTCTTCCAACATCAATCTTATGCTCATTAGGCATTCTTTTTAAAAAAAATGACAAATGCCAAAAGGTACAACATAAATGCAAATTATTGGTGCAATGATTTGATTACTATCAAACATCGGTAACATCTGTCAGAAGCACATGTATAGTTTCAGTACTTGCCAATAAATTTAACTGCATAATGAAAAGGCTAATTTTCTTATTACGAACAGGCAGTATTAAGAGATACCAGTTTCTTGTTATAGTCCCACAGTTCAAACCTTTAGGTTAAATCAACATCAGAAATCTCATGTATCCCTTCCCCTTTTGGGACATCCTTAATAGGTACTGCAGGATGCAGGCAACACCCAGACTTCACAACATCACAGATGAGGGAAAGTCTTCATTAATCGGTATAATGTCAGTACATACCTCTGACCAGCAATTTAATGAATTAGACCTAGGAACAAAAGGATGACAAGACACCAACAAGTACAAAAATAGCACTTCTTATGATGGAAGATTATATGAACGCACAGGAAATATATAGCTGTGATGTCAATCATCTCTTAGTGTAGCTTGGCTGTTAAAACTACATAGTGCGATTATGGTAGAATCCCTACCCTAGTTAAGTATTTAATGAATCCCACAACTTTTATAATTATGCTGCAAAGCATCCTCTAAATTACACTGCACACCAGTGATAGCCAGCAACCATTCTTGACATGTTGGATATCTGAAAGTAATTTCAGTACTGATATCCTATTTTGGTGCATTTGATGGTAAAATGACAACAAGACACAGTAAACAAGTTTTTGTAATCATTGGGTGTACTTGGCTTGAATGATAGAAGGTACTGCTTACATTGATATACATAAAGTACATTTACATGCACTGTGTATGTTCTGTTTTCAACTGAAATGGTATTGCATAGTGCTTCAAGATGAAGGATAAATTGCCTCCACTCTAACTTAGCAGGAGATACAGACACCAGCACATGCAGAACCAGTAGTGGTTGCAGGGTCAGATAGATGACTTGTTGGAAAAAGTGAAGAAACTTCCCAATGTATTGACTGTGGTCTCTTGACACTTTCTCAAACAAATTCTCTCTATTTTGGTTGGGTCCCAAACCAGATACTCCCTTACGAGTTGATTGGAATATTTGATCTTTTCAGGCATGCTTTGAGGACATCTCTAACCATCCCCATTGCCCTCCTGGGGAGGATCCTGCCACACCTGAGTTCAGAGTAGATAAAGCAGTTGCTTCAGGAGTCTGGTGTCAGGCAGACAAATAACATACTGCATATAGAGTTTCAACAGTTTCTGCTGGACACTTTGTATCCAACTGCAGATTTTGTAATGATTCTTGCTGAATGTGAACTAGAGCAATATCAAATGCAATGTCTCAATTTTGAAAATTCTTGACAAAATTAACAATTCTCTGGCATTGTATCAAAATCAGAAAATATCACTGAACCACTTCACACTGTTGTACAGACTATTAAGATTTATTTTTGATTCCTCCTGCCAAAATGGGCAATTTCACAATTTTCATTCATACCCATTTGTCAGATTATTGCCCACTTACCTTTTGTAATCTCCCAATGCCCTCTTCACTACTTACTTTCCTATCTTTGTGCCATTAGCAAATTTGGCAACTAAACCTTTGGTTCCTTCATCCAAGTCTTAAAAGTGAAGTAGTTGAGGTGTTGGCTTTGGTATTCACATATTCTCTAGATTTTGGTAAGGCAAATATCAAACGCAACTTTTATTCAACAAGAGCAGGAACAGAAAGCAAGAAAGATAAAAGTAGCTGGTGTAACTAATGCCATTCACCTCATTACCTTTGGGACCTATTCTAATCAAAGCCAGCTGGCTATATATCAGGCACATTACATTCACGATATAGTACTTTAGGTTATCAACACCGTTTGTGTCAGTTTGAGCACGCAGCACGAGATGGCACACCTACTTGCACAGGGAAGTGGAAGGAAAAAATTCCAGTTATGTGGAGGACCCTTCCTCTTGGCCCAGGACAAGAACATCCTGCTGAGCAACAGCCTGCAACAATCACCTGTATTAAACAATGCCAAAGACAATGGAGTTTAATTGAAGTTGAAACGGCACAGTTCAAAGTGCAGATCTTAAGAAGGAAAAACATTATGCATACAAACTGACACAAATGGATCAGACAATAAAATAGAAGAAAACAAAGGTTTTAAATTCACATTTCAGAGTATTTCCAAAGTTGCATGTGACCAACAAGCCCATTAATATTGCTGGGTGCTGTGTGACTTTGGTTTTCTGCTGAAACCTTTACAAAGTTTGTTACTTTTGGCACTGGTACCTTCAATATCTGCTCAAAAACGTTGTACCCAACAGCAATAATTAAACCACAACCGACTCTTTAATATATTCATGATGAAAAAAGACATTTGTAGGAAATTTAGTATGTGCAATTACTGCATTGCTAGAGCACTGAAGCAATGAATAAAGTCAAAACATTTCCTTCTTAGCATATAATGTACAAAGCTACAGGTTCAAAACAAGTAATCTGTTAATAGAGAACATTTTTGCCAGAACATGGCGTATAAATTAATTTAATATGCAAAGTCAGCATTTTAAATTAACCAGAAATAAATAAAAGGAAAGGGGATAGACTGACATCTTATGGTGAAGACGTGCATGTACGAGTTATTTTAATGGTTGACACTCACTTTTAAACCAGCCTTGCAAATAGAGAAGGCAAATATTGTAACGTAGTAAAACCTATGTCAAAAAAAGTAGTTCAATCTCAAAATGCTGTTCATATCCCAGCAATGGTTGACAGTTACTAACAAACCTATTTCTCTGGTTTGAGGTATAAAGGAATACAAACAAGCTAGCCCAAAAAAACCAATTACAGTTTGATTGATGTTTAAATGGGATGGAAGGTGGTGGTCAGAAAGCCAAAGCTATTACAATCAAACGCAGCTTATTGTAAAACACATTTGAAGTTTTGAGACACAGCAGCACATTCCATGCTCACATCCCTTATTCAAAAAGGCACCTTTGACAGGACTGCTAATCACAGGATATCAGTAAAGCATTTCAGCAATTCAAATTCTCTCCCCATTATCCTACTTCTCCACCATCTGCAAAATAAAGGTTTCTTCCCTAACCCCAAACGTCAAATACTTGTAATTAGTAACAGGGTTATAAAGATTAGTTGACAAGGTTCCATCGAATATTGCCCCTATGAAGTTTGCAGCAATGCTTTTCTCTTTTGGCATCAAGACAGAATCTGGACATGTACCTCAAATGAAAGTTGCAGAACGTTCTCAGAAAACATCAGACTGAAAACTCCTGGGGCCAACTCCTTTCTTCTCCAAAGATTCTGAAATTGCATGTATGACAGCCATACAAATTTTCATGACTGTTTAAATGCATCTTCCTGCGCCCCCCTTTCTGAAGAATAATTACTTGAATGCTCCTTTGGTTTAAATTCTTTTAATATTCAGATGAAAAATAGCAGATGTCTATCAAACTGCTGTGCAATTTTCTTTGTAGCAGATTGCAATAACAAACCCTCATCTTTTTTTGGCTAACATTTTTATAGAACATTGCTAACATGAGGATTTTTTTTCCTGGAGGAAATGTCCTGAAGGAACATTACAGCACAAGAATGGTGTGTAATCCGACAAAAGCCCAGTCATCAAAAGTTTATTACTATAGAAAAGCTGTGTAAACCATACCAAATGTGAATCTGCTCTCAAGTCAGAATCCAGTGTTCCCTTGCAAACTTTGCTTGCATATGCTTCAAGATTTCAGGTAGGAATAAACTAAGAAGATCAAGATAATGCACAGCAACACAGTGTAATAGAGATGAAGGGCTTGAAGACCCTGGCTCAACTCCCAGCCTCAGATAATGATACGTGAGCTTCCATCAAATGCTAAATTGCTTATCTTGAACAAACATGCTCAGGTGATAAAGCACCTTGCCAACAGGACAAGATGGAACACCATTGGAATTTCATCACAAGTTGTTGTCAATATCTACAAACTACACCAAGCCACTGTCATAATCTGCTGTCTACTAGTCAAACTTTAGAGCACGTAATATTCACAATAAGGATTCTAATCATAAAATTTACTTTGGAGAAATGTGGAAAGCACTTAATTGTATTAGGTTGCAATTAATTTTAGGACACCTCATCGTATCTCCATTGAAACCCAGAGAAACAAATAGGCATGTGCACCAGGAGCAGCAAATCGCACACGATATAATGTATTGCCTCTGATTTCCAATGTTAGTGCAGAAGAAACCGGAAGCACTATGAACACACATGCAGTCTCAATGTCTACATTCAGTCCACATTGCAAAGCCATTAGGTAGAACAGCAGACGGCAAGGTATGTATCTGGGTTCCTTTAATTTATACATTTATTGGTGAGGGAGCGGGCAGTAAGATAAAAAAAGGTCACGACCACTTAACTGCTCACAGGCAAAACGAAAACAAACCCCTTTATTCAAACACATATTTTCTTCTCTAGTACAGTCACCCTAACCTTAATCAGTTTAAAAATCTCTCTCAGGCTCAGGTTTCTAAATTGATAGCCATCCACGTACAGTATGACTAATCATCAAAAAACACAGCACAAACAGGATTAATGTATTCTGTTCCACAGAATATGTACATTGCTGTATTTGTTGCAATTCACAGTAATTATACAATATAAAAGCTGTTGTGCTGTAGGATACAAGCAAATTTTGGACTCCAGCAATTGTCTTCAGATCACTCGATATAAATACTCATGCTTCAATTTACTGTGTGTTTTTAATATGCAAAGAAAAACATGAACAGTCCTGAAATAAAACAGCCCATCTATATCCGTGGAATAGGATTCAATTTTGTTTTATTGTAAAAAGAAAATCCTTACCCTGTTTATTCAACAGAGATTCTTACAGCTTTAGACTAGAGTTTGAGAAGTTAGAGGAGGAATTACGAAGTACCATAATTATTAGGAAGGCAGTCATTTTCTTCAAGGATGCAAAATGAGTCAAAGTGGCCTTTTATTTCGGTTAGGGCTGGGGAAGCAAAGAAAGCACAGTTGAGACTGAGTTCCCTCCCTTCTCAGTACACTGAATGGTTGGCAAAGTAGTAACACGAGTTTTGGCTTTGGAAAAGAAACTGTTTGAAATTCACGTTGTAAACAGTGCACTGCCAATGTCTGTTGTGCACAATTGAACACTAGAGGGAGAAAGTGTTTTCCAGACTTGGGAGGGTGGGAGGTTGGAGGAATTAAGAACTGCACTGAAATAAATGTCCCCAACACCTCCCCTTGTTTAGTTTTACAATGGGAATTGAATCTGGACACAAACATTACAATGTAAAAGGATTTCTTGTGCGCCTGTTACAAAAAATACAAAACCATCACCCATTTTCTTTTCACTTGGGTGAATTTTCAGATTTATTTTCACCCCAGCCACACAGACATGATATTTGGATATAAAAATATGTTCCAAGTTATGAGCTTCAAATTACAACAATAGAAGGTAATATAACAAAAGGAAATTAGTCAAAAGTTCAATAGTTCTTTGTCATCTCATAGGAATCTGGAAAGGCGGCAGAACTGTGACCTGTACCCGTTACAAGAGGCAGAATCCCAGCATTTGGAACCACATTCCAGGACAGAGTTAAAGTGATGTTTTCATTACCCCTGTCAAAAGAAAATGCCAAGTGTACAAGTTATGTTTCAATGGGACAACACAATCATTTACATATATACACCAAAAAGTTTCTACCCAACTTCTCATTCTCCACATTCTTGTCCTTCCCCAAGTGCAGCTGTATCACCTTTTAGAACAGCATCCTACTAACTCTAAAAAAAAACAAAAGAATTTTGGATGTTGTAAATCAGGAACAAAAACAGAAGTTGTTGGAAAAGCTCAGTAGGTCTGGCAGCATCTGTGAAGAAAAAAAAAATCAGAGTTAACATTTTGGGTCCAGTGACCCTTCCAGACCTGAAAAATTAAGTCTGATTTCTCTTCACAGATGCTGCCAGACCTGCTGAGCTTTTCCAACAACTCCTGTTTTTGTTCCTACCAATTCTGGCCACTTGTGCATGTGCGACTTTCGTCCCCTGCAAATGGCAGTATGCCTTCAGGCATCTCTGCCCCAAATCCGAAATCCTGTTCTTAACGTCTTCCTTTAAAAATCAGTCCTTAAAGCCACCCCTTGGACTATTTTATCTGATCACACTCCTGTTAAGCACTTTAGAATGTTGTGCCATATAAATGTAATTTGGTGTTATTGTAAATTGAAAAGACTAGCGAGCTTTAGGAGCACTTGACAAGAAAGAGCAAGCAATTAGGTTGAAAGCAGAAAATCGTTTTCACTTTGAATAGCCTTTACAATAAGTATTTATAAACACCTTCAGAGTAACATATCACCCATGGCACTTCACAGAATAATAAAAACAAAATTTGACACTGAGTTGCAAACAAATATTGGGGCAGATAACTGAAACTTGGTCAAGGTAGCCATGACGTGGAAGTGCCAGTGTTAGACTGGGGTGGACAAAGTCAGAAGTCACATGACACCAGCTTATAGCCCTTCAGGCTTATTTGAAATCACAAGCTTTTGGAGCTCTGCTCCTTCATCAAGTGGAGTGGAGGGAAGCACACCCTCCACTATTTAATATGATCATGGCTCTTATCATCGCAGCTTCAATTACATTTTCCTGTCTGCTCTCTGCAGCCCTTCAATTGTTACTAATTAAAAATCTATCTCCTCCTTAAATTTATTCAATGTCCCAGCATTCATCACACTCTGGGATTATGAAGTCCACAGATTCAAGATCCTTTGAGAGAAATAATTTCTCCTCGCCTCCATTTTACATCTGTACCTCTCATTTTAAAACCATGACCTCCGGAATCTTTCTTCGTAAGACAAATCCTGAATCTCCTCTGAAAATAAGTTTTAAGGAACTTCTTAATGGAGTAGACAGAGGCAGAGAGGTTCAGGTTTTCATAGAATCCCTACGGTGTGGAAGCAGGCCATTCTGCCCATCGAGTCCACAATGACCTTCCAAAGAGCATCCCACCCAAACCCACCTCCCTACCCTATCTCTGTAACCATGCATTTCCCATGGCTTAATCCACCTAATCTGCTCATCTTTGGATTGTGGGAGGAAACTGGGGCACCCAGAGGAAACCCACACAGACACAGGGAGAATGCACAAACTCCACAGACAGATGCCGGAAGCTGGAATCAAACCTGGATCCCTGGCCGTGAAGCAGCAGTGTTAACCACCGAGCCACTGGTCTTGAATGGTATTATTTACATAAAATAAACAACATAAACAGGGCATTCTACCTACTACTTCCATATGGTGTTAATGTTCCAATTCAGCCTTCTCTTGCCTCATCTAAATCCATTGTAACCCTTTATTCCTTTCTCCCTCAGATGCTGGTCTTGCTTCCCCTTAAAAAGAATTTCAATGAACACAAAACTTTTTCCAGTGCTGTGGTGTACCCATACTGAATCACTTTCAATCAGTCTTGAAATGTTTCACTCGTTGCCAGTTCGAGAACTAGACGTACACATGCATTTCTACATTTCAAAAATTAACAAATTTATACATAAAATCGAGAATCAACAGTATTGGTGGTTATAAGAGCGAGCTTTTGGAAATTTTAAATTCTACAATGTCACCACCACAGGTCCTTGATGGCACATAAGCATTAATGACTGAACATTTGATCTATCACCATTGCCTACCTTCTCCCTGTAAAGACTCACCCAGGCATGTACTTGCACTGATGGGAAACGGCACTGATATTTCACCATGTCGTTGGTTAACACCGCAAAGGTCAGTTATTTAGGGTGGAGCAATGTGGACCATCAAATCTCATTCACACATTCACTTTCCCAAAATGAATCACTGGATCAAATGTGAATTCTTGCTGCTTTAGCCTCTGCCTGACTTTCCCTAGATCAGAGTTCAGATTCAGTACCATATTCCTGGCCAACAGCAACAAAGCAGACAAAGGGATACAAACTAGCAGTGGCAGCGTGCATTTTGTTGGGGATTTAACCATATCACAGGCTGCTTAAACAAAAAAAAACACATCGGCTAAAAATTTGCACAGGGAGTTGTCTTTTATATGTATATAAACTTCAAGAGTTTATTACCTGTTCAGTTCACATATCTGATTATTAAACGGAGTAAGATAATTATAACAATAGTAGAACAGGACACCAAAATCCCAAATCCTAACATACTGAAGTTTGAAAAATATCACGGCCCAAGTGAGAACTGCAAGCACAGGAGCACAGCTGTTATAACTCAGTAGCTGCCTCAGAGCTCATGACCCCACTTGACCCAACCCCTCTTAGTCCAAACTCCACCCCACCACAAACTTTGGGAAATCCTGTATTAAGGCTTTGACAATGCTACCAACAGCTAACCAATTTAGCCCAATTTTAGAAGGAATCTAAAATTACAACAATAGACATTAGCTCTAATAACTGAAGGCCCTTACAAGTGTAACAGACACGCAGATTTCACTACACCCAATCTAAACCCTGGATGTGAAGGGCAAATGAATACATATACCATCTTCCTGATATCAAATTTCCCACAAAGCACGAAACCTTTTTCAACTTCTCTCAACTATACCATTACAGCTCATTAAAAGATTGGTTATTTTCCTGACGGTATTTTTGCATCCCAAACTCTACAAAAATGACCTTCCTGAACACTTCTCACTCTAGCAACACAGTCACAGTATTGTGATGATTACATTAATCATTCGAGGGACAGATTACTTCATTGTCTAAGTGAGCAATTTATTGCAACTGATCATAAGAGTAGAAGTATTATAGCTAGCCACTGCTGCAGTTATGTACACTGTGTTCTCATGTATCCATTTCTGATTCACTGATGTGAATAATCCATATCCTTAATGGCTAGGCTGAAAAATGTTTTAAAGCTGGAAGGTAACTAGGATAAAACTGGTGACTGGGCAATGTTTTGGTAGCAGTCAATCCCACATTGGTCTGTAATGCTGCTCAAGTGTACTTACCCCCACAATCTTGCTCAGGAGGTATTGATCAGTGAACCAAAACCTTGACCCAACTCTCTACATCTACCTTTCATCCTTCTCCTTCTCCTCCCTCCGTTTCCTAAGTGTTGATGCTCAAACACATTTCTTTCTTTCTCTTTCTCTCACTTCTCCACCTCAGTATATTTTCTAATATTTGTCCATTTCAAATTCTTAGGTGATGGCATTTAAATAGATGTTTATTGTTTCATTTAAAACTTAATAAATCTAACAACCAGGCAATAGGTCAAAAGGTTCTTGTTGGTCTCATGTCTTCGCTACTAAATCACACACTGGGCAGATGAAAAATAGCTAAGGTTGTTGATCATTTTGGAATTCCACTTTAATCTCAAAGCTTCTGACGTAAATGAGAGCGTGAGGGGGGGTCGCGAAGGGCGAGAGACAGTGACAGCGACAGCAAAGACGGGAAACACCCAGCGAGGGAGGGAGGGAGAGCAAGATCGAGCATGCACGTGTGTTTGAAAGAGAGAGTCGAGTGCGAGCAAGCATGAGACAGAAGGAATTTTGAGAAAGCCCAGCTGCAACTCCCATTTCCAACAACCCAGAAATCAATGCTAATTTATGCAAACACTTAGTTTATCTCTGTTCTACTTCACACATGGGAAATCCAGAGAAAGGGCAGCACAGTGTCGATGCTTTCTTTGGTTGATTCACAGCCTTCAGAAAATTGCACAAGAGAACAGAGTCTTTCTCCAGCCCAACTCACCCAACCACTGCTGCACCACTACCACCTGCAAAATGACACAAATTTAGCTCAATGCAGACTCACAGTAGTAGTTTGTGACACTTGAATTTACTCAAGATCTTAAATGCAGTCTGTAAGAGGGTGCTGACAGTTTGGTCATACATAATCGAGGATCGAGTATAGGAAGCAAATATATTCCTTTATGCCCAGCGAATAAATACTATGCACACATCAAATCCAGCACTCAACTGGAAAGACAAGATAATGCTACAATTTGGTTAGTTCATCAGAACAGTTTCAGGCAAGTGTTCCACTGCTGCTTCAGTCTGTTTTCAGACGCTGACAGAGCTGTATTTTATCAACACACTTATGTTTAGTTCGATATTTCTCATTACATCCCACCTGTTAACGTCTGTAAATCATTTGCTTAGCTTCACTCGGGAATAACTGTCATTTGTGAATCACGGATAAGTGGATTAATTCAATTAGTTATGGCTGCTTTAAAAAGCTATAGCTTGGCAAAAAACTGCTACATTAAGCTATAGATGGGTAGAAATGTCTTACTTGAGGCCATTTCCATCATCGAAGAAGAAATATTTGGACTTCACATCTTTCAGATCCAATTTTGTCTTATCGCCACGAAGAACAATCTTGTCCCACAGAACAACCTGGTTCAGTGCCTGCATTTTCAAACAGAATTCAAAAAACTTGTATAGACAGCGTGTGACTGGTGCCAGTACACATCATAATGAAACCAAAAAATCTCAGGTGCTGAGAATCCACAAACAGAATTCTGTAAAAACTCAGCTTGTCAGTCTGCATCTGCGTGGAGGCAGTTCTAATGAAGGGTACACACCTGAGACATCTTCACCCATCTGCTCTCCATAGACTGGAACTGACCTACTGAGTGTTTCTTTCATTTGCAGAGTTTAATCATAGTTTCAATATGCCATATTTCATTCCCCCTCAGCCTAGTCAAGGCCACACACAATAAAGTCCATCCTTACAGTAATATCTGCTTAAATCCATTACTCCAAATTAGCATCAAGAATCTGAAAATTAAGAACACAAGAAATAGGAGCAGGTAATTCAACCAGATGTTCTGCTTCATATTCCCTGTTATCTCTCAATTTCTTTACTTTCCAAACATAGATTATTTTTCTCTAGCATACGCTGTACGATTGGGCACCCACAACTCTTTGGCATATAGAATTTCAGAGATTCACAACCCAGAGTGTGACCATTATATCAAGACTTCCTATGCTGCAGAAACATCCTCCCAGCAGTAATCCTGTCAAGCTCCTTAAGAACTTTATGTGTTTTGATTAGAACGGCAAACGGAATGTTGATGTGTTCCATTCCCATTGCAATAAACAAGGCCATAAGACGCAAATGTCTGCTCCACAATTCAAAAAGATCATGGCTGATCTGATAACACAATTCCACATTTCTGTCTTTCCCTTTAAACTCCTGATTCCTTTCCTGATTAAATATTTCTCCCAGCCTCAAATATTCCAAGTGGCCCAGCTTCGACAGAACTATGCAATAAAGAATTCTACAGATTCATTGCCCTCAGAAGAAAATCCTCCTCCTCTGTGTCTTACATGGGCAAATCCTTACTCTGAAATTATGCCCTCTGGTCCTAGGCTCTCCCACAAGGGGAAACAACCTCTCCACATCCATCCTGGCAAGTCCCCTAAGAATCTTGCATGTTTCAATAAGGTTACTGCTCATTCCTCTAAATTTCAATGAGTACGGGCCCAACCCACTCAACTTCTTCCCATAAAATAGTCCCTCCATAACCAGTATCAGCCTAGAAAACTGCTTCTGAACTGCCTCCAATGCTAATATATCCTTCCTTAGGTTAGGGTCTCAAACCTGTGGTCTGACTAGTACCTTGTACAGCTTCAGTAAAACCTCCCTATTTTTATACTGAATTCCTTCTGAAATAAAGGCAAACATTCCATGCGACTTCTCCATTACCTGCTGGACTTGGATGCTAGATTTTTGTCATACGTGCACAAGAATTCCCAAATCCCTCCTGCTCTGTAGCTTTCTGCCGTCTTTTTCCACATGAATAATATTCAACTCCTCTATTCTTCCTGCCACTAATGTTCCACTATTCCTGGAAGATTTTAGGTTTCCTACCGTGAAGACAGATAGAAAGTATTCACTTTATGTTTTTGCAATTTCCTTATTCCTCAGCATAATTTCTTCTGTCTATGCCTCTATGACACCCATGGTTACATTTACTGATTGTTTTGATATTTTCTTACCAACAGACATTTTTACAACCGACAAGTCTCTTGTCATTTATCCTTATTTTTACCCCTTTTTGTCCATCAATTCCTTTTACATCCTTTGCTAAATTGTAAAATTCTCAGGCTAAATCCTCTTTTCAGCATCATTCAAAGCCTCTTCTTTAATCTAACATTATCTTTAGCTTCACTTACGAAATACAGTTAGACCATTTTATCACTGCGTTGTCTTTAAGGGAATGTGCATTTGTTGTCAATAATGAATATTTCTTTAAATATATGCCATTGCTTAGTCTGTAACCCAATTGTCCAATACATTTTGGCCAACCCAGCATTCATGCACAAGTAGTTTGTTTTGTTGTAGATCACTCTTCCTCATAGCCCCTTTTACAGGGTTAATTAACTCCACCCAACTGCAAAATAGTCTTCTAAAATAGCCAGGTCTGCATGGTTCATTGACAAACTGATCTAAAAGATGATCTTGAATGCATTCCATGAACTTATACACCACACTAGTACTGGATCCTTACTTTCTTCAGTTCATAAGATTATAGCCCTTATGATTACCACATCGGCCCCACTACATGCACCTTAATTTCCAGATTTATACACTGCCCAGTACGACAATGTAAGAGAACCTAGAGATTACTCCTACTACTACTCCTGTTCCTAGTCTTATTTTTAGGCTCTATCCAAACCAATTCCACATCTTGAGTTGCTGAGCCAAGATCCTTCTCCTTTACTGCCCTTTGTTATCAGGCAGGCAACTTTATTACCAGAGATAGTAGGAACTGCAGATGCTGGAGAATCCGAGACAACAAGGTGCAGGGCTGGATGAACACAGCAGGCCAAGCAGCATCATAGGAGCAGAGAGGTTGACGTTCCGGTCTCTTTTCCACTTTGCCTATTAAGAAAAATGTCAAGTACCCTGGCGTTTCATTAATGTCAAATCTTGACCACTCACAATCATGTCTCTTCAGTGACTAGATCAAATTATTTTATTTCTGTCAATTCATCTATTTTGCTGAAAATTCATATTTGTACAAACCATTTTTCTATTTTTCCCTTGCTGTTACCTTAGCCATTAAATCCCTTTATCAAAGTTTGTCAATTACTGTAATTTTCACAAATCACTTTGCTGCTCCAAAGTCTAAATTTTTCTTGCGCTGCTTTAAAAGGGATTTTCATGAATCCAACCATCATCCATTTCCTTTCGTTAATGTAAAGCCCACCAGGGCACGATTCACCAGGCCTAGAACTAGGGATTTATTATCCTCCAGTTGGTTTGAGTAACTTTTTAACTCTTCCTCAAAAGGCAATGCAAGCAGAGTCTTTGAAGAATTCTAAGATGGGGTAGTTAGATTAGCACAGGAGTAAAAAAGCTACTCGCATTAATAAAATTCAAAGATTATGGGGGCCACAGAAATAAAGTAACCAGATCGGCCATGATCTTATTGGATCACAGAGCAGCCTAGAAGGGTCGAGTAGCCTACTTCTGCTCCCAATTCATATGTTCAAATGGAACTGGTTTCAGTCAAGTTTAAGTAGAGTCCGTTCCAGCAAAGCGGTTCCCAACTTCCCCAGAAGAATCAAAAGTCCACCAACCAGATCATCTTTCAACCACACATCTAGCCTTCAAAGTTCCTGAACTTTTGCCAATTTGAATATTGATGAGACAACGATCTAGAGGTCACTCATCTGTGACTTAGCTTCTCAAACTTGCCCAACAGAATATCATTCCCAGTTCTTCCTAAGCTGATACTTCTTGTGTGGGCCATGACAGGTTGAATTCTACTTCTTGCACTCCAATCTCTACGCTATTGCAAAGGACTGGTCTTTAATCCTGGCACTGGACAGGGCAAGACAACCTTCAAATGCTCATGCTGCTGCCACAATGAATAGCCAGATATTCTCTAAATTTCTATTGAACAGGATTTCGTGAAAACATACTCACATTATTCTTAGTTTTGTACTCCGCTGATAAATACAAGAACAGTTGCTTGACGTTCCAGTCAAATATTGGCTTCAAATGTACAATGCGGTTAAAGAAAAAGAACAAGCAGTAAAAAAGATTAACTGGTGGCAAATTCACACTGCTCAATCATTCATATCAACCACAAAGTGAGTTGGTAGATTTTGCTCTTGCTTCAGTCCAACTCAAGGCTCTGAAGTTGACTAACTAAAATTAGGGGCACTTAATTCTGTTTCTGCAAGGAAAAAAATGCCTCAAGAAAAGTAATGTCTGTGATTTTACAAAATATAAGCTCATGAGATGTGGACATTGCTGGAGAGGCCAGCATTTACTTCCCATCCATAATTGTTAAAGAGTTCAACACATTGCTGTGATCTGGAGTCATACGTAGGCTGCATTAGGTAAAGATGGAAGATTTCCTACCTTAAAGGAAATTAGATTCTCACAACAAATTGACGGTGGTCATGTAGTTTCCACCAAGAGGGATTTTTATTGCAGAATTTTGTTAAATTCACATTTCACCAACGGGGGATTCAAACCCATGTCCCGAGACCATCAGCCTCGGGTTCCGAGTTATTGACCAGTGAGATTACCGCTACACCATTGCCTCTTTACAGAAAGAATGTAGCATTGCTGGCATTTGGGACTTTTACATGAAATTGGCAAACTTAGTGTGGATAGTATATAGTTGAGGAATTAAGCAGAAATGCACTTAGCCAAGATGCTTTATGTCTGCTTGATTGACTCTTTACTTTTCACTTAAAGAGACGACGTTAAACTGTCATGATCTTGACTAGGACGAATAAGATTATAGAATTTATCACAAAAGGCCATGCCTCATTTACTGTCTTTGGCAATTTAGTCTTTTTTGCTGAAGATTGCTTCAAATTAAATTCCATGCCTACCTATCTTACTGACTGTAAATATTTCAGCCTGTCCCATCTCTGCTGTTTCTATCCAAAGGGTTCTACATTCTCAACCCCACCTGATACAGATCTGTAGCTGCATATGTTGTAATCCAAACCTGGAAACTCCAGCAGCATCTTTACAGGAAATCTACTAATGGTCTTATTGAACAGGAAAAACAAACACACATGCGTCTAACTCTAAAGATACTCAGTAATAATGCTGTGTTTCTTCAGTTTGATTTTATATTTATTTATTCATTCACAGGCTGTAAATATAACTGCATTTGTTCTTCATCCTAAATGCCCTCGAAGTGGTGGTGGTTGGCTTCTTGAACTGCGGCACTGTGGTACACAGTGGTATCAGAAAGGCAATTTCAGGAATCTGACCCAATGAGAGTGACGGAGTGGTGATACAATTTCGAGTCAGGATGGTGAATGGCCTGGAGGGGAACATACAAGCATAAGTGCTCTTTCCTCCTGTTGTCCTTGCCCTTCTAGGTAATAGAGATCATAAGTGTGGACGTTTGTCAATTATATAAAAAAAAAGAATTTGCGAGCTCCTTCCTGACAACCGTGACTGCGTGGCAATATTATATTTCTTTGTGGCATCAACAATTCTCAGAAAGGCAAGTTCAGTTTATGTTAAAACACAGATTCAGCTTTGAACAATCAGCATTCAAACAAGCATCCCGACAGATATACTGATGAATTATGACATTATTTCACATGCATTTTTAAAGAAAAAACTAGCTTTTATCAAACATTTTGCACTGGGAAACAATGCCTAAAGCTTACATTCAAACGTGACAGGATTACCTATTGTTCTATTCACTGGCATTTAAACAGGGCTGACAGCAGACATTCCAAATTATATCAGAATTAAAATGTTCTTTTTGTTATCAGTTTTTAACATTCTCTGATCAAGGTCTGTGGGAACAAAGGGAAGAAGTCTTTAACAGTTTGGACAGTGCCATGGCTCTTCTCACTACTTAAACTTCCGGTGTGATTCTCAAACCCCTCAGTTTATGGACTTTAGATATAGCAACTTGTTCGGATCATTTATGCAGCTTTTCAATCCAAATTAATGTAAAGGTATTTCACTGGACGCCATCATATGACAGAGATGTTCCATGTTTTAAGTAGCATTCTCTTTATGCAAATTATATTCAAAGGATATCTGCAGATAAGTCAAATGTGATCAATCCCAAGTCACTTCTTTCTCTGGGTCCCGTAAAATCTTCCACATTTTTCCTGGAATAAAAATGTTTGAGTCCTTATTACGCAAACCACATTCAAGGTACTTTATATAGTTATTAAAATGGAGTAAAAAGTTAGTCTTCAAGGTTCAAGATAACACAGTGTGGAGCTGGAGGAGCATGGCAGTACAAGCAGCATCAGAGGAGCAGGGAAGTTGACTTTTCGGGTCGAGACCTTTCTTTAGAAATGGGACCCATTTCTGAAGAAGCAGCCCGATGAGAAACGTCAACTTTCGTGCTCCTCTGATGCTGCCTGGCCTGTTGTGCTCCTCCAGCTCCACAGTTATCTCTGACTACAGCATTGGCAGTTCTTACTATCTCTTCAAGGCTCAAGTTCCACTCTGAAGATGCATGGCAGTTTGAGACATGCTGACTCTGCCCCAGATGTTGATGATATTTCAGAATTATTGTTCACTTACATACAAAGTTATAAAAGCTGAACCCATTTTAAGGAGGGATTTTCAGAAGCTTCAAAGGTCAATTTTTATGCCAACACCTTTGGTAGATCAGATGATCGAAATCACAATTAAAGAGGGAGGTTTAAGGACAGTCTTAAAAGACAAAATCAAGGTAGAGAGGGCAGGCAATATTAGGCAGTCCTACAATTTAGGGCTGAGGCAACACAGTCATAGCACCAGTGTTGATGAGGGATAGGCAAGAGGCCAGAACTAGATGAGTGCAAAATCTCAAACAAGTAGTGGAGATGGAGGAGTTTACAGAATTAGGCAAGAGCATGGAGGAGTTCAAAGACAAGGAGAATTTTTAAATTGACAAGCTGCCTTACCAAGGGGCAATGTGGGTCAGCAAGCAAAGAAGTAAATCAGTAAAGAGGGACTTGATGTGATTTAAAAAACAGACAGAAGACTTTAGATATCCTTAAGCTTACGTGACAGATAACAGCCAGGTATGCAAGGAGAACAGTCAGGTGGAGAGGTAATGAAAGAATGAATTAGGGATGGTGCAGATGAAGGGTCAGACTGGGGCGAAGTTCAGTGTCACTGCAGAGGTGAAAATAGGTGGTCTTAGTGATGGAGCAAATCTCGGATTTGGAGGTCAATTTCAGGGCCAAATACAACACAAACATTTGCAAACAGATTGACTTAGTTGCTAAGAGTGACCAAGTTTGTAATTAGGGCATGGAGTTTGAAGCGGGGGCCGAAAAAAAACTATTTCAATCCTTTCACTATTTAATCGTAGAAAATTTCTGCTCATCAAGTACAGAATAATGGCAATTTAGCAACATTGGGGGAATTGAGAGTAGTGGTGAGCTACAGCAGGGTGTCATCAGCATGCAGGTAAAAATTAATGCTGTTTTTTTTGCCAGGTGATGTTCCCATGAGGCAGCCTGTAGAAAATAGGAGGGGCCAAGAATAGATCTAGGGAGACACCAATTGTAACAGAGCAGTACCTGCCCCGGTGGAAACAGTACAAACATTACATTGTAGTTATAATACAGAAAGACAGGGCATTTTGCTCAACTAATCCACACTGCGCATTCATGTGCCTGTTTCTCATTTAATCTCATCAACACAAGACAAGTGCAATCAAGACTGTATCACAAAGACTAATTTTAGATTAAATGATGTCAGTGAGACTCTCAATTGGAGCAGCACTTTCATTGCTGAATTAAGTGGATGCAATATGTGAAGTCAGAGAATCTTACAGCTCTGATGGTAGCCATTCAATCCACAACACATTTACTGGCTTTTGTAAAGCATCATTCAGTCGTTCCCACCTCCCAGACTTTTTCCCCATAATCCTCATAATTTCTCTTTTCCTGATCTTAATGCCCATGTTAGAATCCAACGTGTGTCCAGTGTAAAATATATACAAATTGCCCAGACCCCCAAGTGATTCCAAAAGTTATAATTTGAAATCTACCAGCACAATCTACTCAACTCTTGCCAGAATTTCACCAAGGGCTGCCACTGTGAATAATCAATTCTAAGTGGGCAACCAAAAGATCAAGCTCTGCTTTCAATACACAAGGTCAATGTAAATCCTAACCTTGTCAACGTAAACACAAGTTGGAATTTTCTTTTACAAACTAATTACAGACTCACGGCTTATTACACAACCAGAGTACAAGAATTTTCCTGGCCTTTTAGGTTGTGCTGCTTCTTAGTAATAGAGGTCACTACAGGTTTTCACTTGCCAGTGTATTTCCAATTCCTGTAACTACTGGACAGCACTAGCATTCAAACATTAGATAACCTAGAAACATACAAAATAGGTGGAGGAGAAGGCCATTTGGCCCTTTGAGCATGCACCACCATTCCATATGATCATAGCTGAACCTGCAATCTCAGCATCCCGTTCCCGCTCTCTCCCCATACCCCTTGATCCCTTTAGCCGCAAGGAACATGTCCAGCTCCCTCTTGAACTGGACTATCTAATGAACTGGACCCAACAGCTTCCTGTGGTAGAGAATTCCACACGTTCACAACTCTGAGGTGAATATGTCAGCATTCACTATTCACAGCCATGGCTCAAGGGGCATGGGGAGAGTGACTAGACTTTACTAGGCCACATTTGATGGAGAGCAACATTGAGGAGCCCAGGCAATAGCTTATTAAAGAGGATGGGGAATAACTGGAGAAGCCTTTCCTCAGCTGCAGGTTAGCTTAATGCAATAATGAAATACATCCTTTCAAACTGATGGCATCCCACAAACAAGTGAATAAGAGCACAAAACAAATTTGAATCTGGTTTCGTTCCACAGAATCTGCCTGACCTGCTGAGCATTTCTGATATTGTCTGTTATTGTTTACTTTTTATAAGTGTGAGACAACATAAAGGGAACATGCTCGGAATGACCAACTGAAATAAGTGGTACCTCTCCAGGAATCTATACTGGAATCACAACATTTGATCCTATACATCAATGAGTCGGTGAGTGAGTCTAAAATCTGTCTTCCTATTGTGGTAATATAGTTGGATTATAGGTTGTTATGGGTTCTATATTGTACCACTCCTCTTCAGTCTTCCTGCTTCTCCTACTGCCAGAGGCTCTGGCAGATGTGGGACGACTGTTCACCTTTGCTCAGGTGTGGGTGCACAAACGCACAAGACAATTTAAATTTAACAATGGCAGATGATCCTGCCCCAAATTTCTTGTGAGGTGATGTATGGTTTGTCAAGAAGAAACCATTTCACCATTTATTTTCCATCTCGCTGATCAGTCTCCCAACCAGTTTATGTATTCCTGTATTTTGCTACAGCTCCCGGTATTTTTAGCTCTATTTAACTGTTTGCTATTGCTATCACCTAAGATTGCGACAACCAACTTTCATGTTAACTTTAGTTATGAGGATAGGTTGGATAAGTTGCATCTGTTTTCCTTAGAAAAGAGAAGACAAAGAGGAGATTTCATACAAGTTTTCAAAATCATGAGAGTAGATATGGAGACACTGGCCCCACTCAAACTGATGAAAAACCAGGGGCAGACTTTTAAAGTATTTTGCAAACGAATCAAATGAGAGGGGAGGAAAAAGATTTTTCATTCAGCAGGCACTGCTGGAAGTGTGGCGGAGACAGGTCCAATGGAGGTATTCAAGAGGAGTGGATAATTTTTTTTAAAATGGAAGTGATGTGCACGGTTTTGATGAAAAGGCAGGTGATTGATTGAGTATTGGTGCCAAAGTAGACCTGATGGGCTGAATGGCCTTCGTCAGCACTCTGCTTATTCTGTGAAATAGCACAGTTGTACATTCCACATACTGTATTCAAAGGTACAGTCACATCACATCGATGGAAGCCGAATCACATAAAGCGAATGGAGTCAATGTTAAGATCAGCCATGATCAAACCAATGATCGGACAGGTTTGAGGGACTGATTATTCTATCCTATTCCTATATTCCCTATTAGGATATAGGGCACCAGAGGCACAAACTAGATACAGCCTAAATGGAGGGATGATGTTTTCCCTGACTGGGGAGTCCAGAACCAAAGATCACAGTTTCAGGATATGGGATAGACCATTTAGGATTGAAATGAGGAAAGGTTTCTTCACTCAAAAGGCTACTGAACCTGTGGAATTGTTTACCACATAAGGCAACGAAAGCTAAACCACTGGATATATTCAAGAAAGAGGTGGATAAATTTCTAGATTTTGAAGGTCAAGGGTAAAGTGGGGAAGTAAGAGTAACTCAATGCTACAGAGGATCAGCCATGATCCTAAATGATAGAGCAGACTTGAAGGGTCAAATAGCCTACTTCCTGCTCCTAGTTTTTATGTTTTAGCAATATTCTATTCATTCATTGAAGGCTTTATTGGATCGGTGTGTGTCATTGCACAGTTAACCATATACTTGGTACAGGCAGCTAAATCTTTCAATATTTCATCTATTGTACCTATTACCTACAGAATGAACACGGCTGACAGTGATTCTGTCTGGTACTTTTGTTAACTTTTCTCCAAAACATCCAGCTACATCCTACCCATTATACACTTCACTGCTGTCATTTCAAAATAAGTCAGAAGCGCAGCGGAATTTGAACTTCCCTTGGTTGACTTAAAATCGAGTCTTTAAGGCCACCAGAGACTGTCACTGAGCTCTAGCATGATCAAACAGCTGAGCTACGCAAATAGTACCCGATATTTTCGACAATGCTACTTCCGGCTGCACAGGCAATCTTTACAGCACCGATCAGTACCAGGTTTTCCAAAATATATTCTGATATTTCTTCCACCAACTCAAAAGACTTTCAACCACTTATACTTGGAATCAAAACAAAACCAGCAACAGCTGCAACCTTTAAATAAAAAGGCCATCAGCACAGCTCCCAAGACAAACCTGTCTGGCATTTTCAGATGACCTAGAGAACTGGCCATATGAAATAAGAATTCTATACACAGGACAACCTTGATCTCTGGATCAAAGCCAATAAATGAGTGTGTTTCAGGCATCATGTAACAGATAGATATTCCACCAATCATTAGAAGCTGTGATAGTGTAACAAAAACTACTCTCAGCCACGCTGTACTTTGAAAAGGTTGGGCACATGACATCTGCACTCAGGGAAAGACCCCCTAAACTTCTAAATTTCAAAATTGCATGGTCAAAATGCAGAATTGCCACTTTCCAAACTACATTAAATAAAGATGTTAACAGCATTGGAGGACTGAAGTGCTCTGACACAGAAACACATGCATTTAAGGGACTCTACTTTTAACAGGTCATGGTTAGAAATGCACTTCT
The DNA here is from genome assembly GCF_021869965.1 of Rhincodon typus. Taxonomy (NCBI): domain Eukaryota; kingdom Metazoa; phylum Chordata; class Chondrichthyes; order Orectolobiformes; family Rhincodontidae; genus Rhincodon; species Rhincodon typus. The sequence continues at coordinate 113,022,268 of NC_063334.1, forward strand.
TTGGACATGCCTCAAGCATAATTTCAGCGTTAGTGTAACATTGCCAATTCCCAAACTACCTATTTCAATAGCTGTTCTCAGCAAGCCTCATTTAGTCCTAAATTAACTGCTGTTTTGGTGCCTTCAGCCAGATGGAATTGGGCCAGGAATTGCAAACTCAGTGTGGAGATATTTGCAGACTGGAGACAGAACACAGGTTCATCCCATGGCTGAAAATAAGGAGGTAGCTTCAAAATATACTTCAAACTTTAGTTTAAACTTGGTATATTGTAGCCTGTGTTTCTCAAGCTGGTTCCGCCATTTACTCACAACAGTGACATGAGGGAAATATTTTTCTTTTTTTAAAAAACAAAATTCACAAGAGATTAGTATTTGGAATGTATGACCTGACAGAGTGGCAGAGACATATACAATCAGAGCTTTCAAACGGAATCAGGTAGAGACCTAAAGAGAAAGTAAGTGCAGGGTTGCTCAATAAGCGCAGAGGAATGGATCCAGCTGAATTGCTCGTCAAGAACCAGCACAGAGGCTGATCAGTCTTCTTCTGGGTTATAATCGTTCTGTAGATGGTATGCACCACAACCCTATTTGCCCACCTGTGCTTCACGTCCTCATATACCCTGACCTCCTAACAAATGTATCTACCTCTTGAAAAACGTTTGCTTCATCCAGCATCCATTCCATTTTTGGGATGGAGATTTCAATTGCCCTTTGATTTAAAATGGTGTGCAGTTTTCCAGATGAATGCTGTGTGTTCTGGATGCTCTCCAGAGAACATAGCTTATCTACGTACCGTTCAAATTCTTTGTCCTTTTAAGACCTAGGTTAAAACAAATCGCACAACTTCCTACACTCAAAGATATACAGATCAAATTTAACTAACTGTTGCTCATAAGTGGACTCTTATTTCTCGTGTATTGGCACTGTGATTCTATGGCTGGAGACCCTAGATCAACTCCAATTGCTTGCTCTATTCCCATATTCCTTGATTCCCTTTACACACAAGCATCTGCTCATCTCATTGAATGTAACTCAATGACTCAGGATCCTTAAGCCCCTGGGATGGAGAATTCGTAGGATTTATAATTCTTTGAAGAACTTTCTCCTCATCTTAGTCTCAGGATAAGGGATCAACCATTTGGACTATGTCCCCTCGTTTTAACCATGCCAGCCAGTGTACACTGCTTCCAAGTGCTCTGTCAAAACTCTTTAGGATTTAAACAGTCCGACGAGATGGGCCATCATTTTTCTAAATTTCAGAGATTGTAACAAAAACAGATATTGCTGGAAAAACTCAGCAGGTCTGGTCGTATTTGTGGACAGAAATCAGAGACAACTAGTCCAGTGACCTTTTTTCAGAACGGGAAAGTAGGTCCAGAGAAAACAGATTCACATTAGTAATCAATACAACTTTTTAGTCCATTTTTCCCTGAATTATTATAATACTCAGTGACAATGCTACAACAATGGTGTTGGGTGGGTAATTCCAAAAAATTAAATACAGTAATAACAAATTAAGAACAGACAGTTAAATTTGAAAAAGTGTGAGAAGATAAGAATTGGTATTAAGTGCAGTGCCACAAGCAAACAGTCTGTTCAGTCCTAGAAGGAGTCACATTTTCCAATTGGAAAAACATTCAAAACAAGTGGTGAGTGTATGATCACATTCTGAACTTGAGTCCTGCAGCTGTTGGAAAAATATTGAGGTGTCAGTAAATGAGCCATTTTTAAACAGCACATCCAGTCCTCGTCCTGCTTCAGTTTCCACAGTACCCCTATGAATTGTTCAATTAACAGTTCAGGTAAATGGTGAACCCTAAGGTATCAGGGGACACAGCAATGCTGTGCTAACAAAAGCGGAGGGAAAGTTGTTGGACTTCTTGTTTCAGATGACAGTCTCCAATCAAAAGAGCCCAAATTCCACTGTGTCACTGCAATGAATAATTACATACATAACACTATCAAGTATTCCACAAATTCAACAAGAAATCTTATGTACCCACAGATGCTCACTCCATACAGGTTCATACTCTACTACAGACTTGCAAAATGCTCAAGTCAGAGGCATACAGCACAGAAACAGTGTCAGAGATACCTGAATCAGTACAGATATGTCAGATGGATTTTCCCACTCGTGGCATGAACTTTAAAAGGCAAGTTAGAGATTTAATGGTTTTAAGCACTGGAGAGTGTGTGTCAAATTGAATTCTCTTTCAGTTCATATGCCCCACATCTCCAGCTCACTTTTTTTTTAGATATAGCCTTTTGACACTTGTTCACCAAAACATTAGTTAATTAATAGAAAGCTTCCTTTGATGCTTACAATCTGTGTGACACACCAGAAAAAGGTTTCTTGAATTCCCTTTCTACATCTACTTGACTCTCAATTACTCCATTTGCATGACAGTACGACAAAACTGAAATTAAAAGATAGTATATATTCAAAGGGAAACCGTATCAGACAAAAGAAAACACTGTACATGTTTATAATACAACAGAGCCATTAATAACTCAGAGCAGTCACCACTCTGAACAGATTGGGCCACGGGGTAATGAGGCCTTGATAAAAGCAGAGCTGAGGTGGTGGTTCTTTTGGAGACTTTTGAGAGCAAGGACAAAGTGAAAAGAAAGATGATTGAAGCATGGGGCACAACAGAGAAAGGCAATGGGCCAACCAACAAGTGAGTTAAGACCAAGAAGAAAAATGGTGACAGAGCAGCAGAGGCTCATTTTGGAAAGCAGTGATCCTGTGGGGAGATTAGAAAGTGAAGTGAAAGCCATGGAAAGCCAGCACAGCTTTTACGTAACTGGGATGATAGAAGGGCAAATCTTAAGGCGAGTGAAAATAAATGTTGCTATTCTGGCTAGACCATTGTTTATAAAAGAATGAAAAAGGTAGGCTGGCAAAAAGAACAGAGAAATCAAGCCTTGTAGTGATAAAAGACACACCGGATCTCTTCTCTACAACCATTACAGCTTTATTTACCTTCTGTTCTATGACACCGCTGATTTCTGATCTCTAACCTCTGACTCTTGGCCTTATTTTTCACTTCACACCACCTTTTTCTACAGAATCTCTTCAGTTCAGAAAAGTTGTCATCTTGGACTCAAAACATTAACTGTTTCTCTCTTCACAGATGTTACCAGACCTGCTGAGTTTCTCTATCACTTCTTGTTTTTTGTTTTAAATGTCCAGCATCTGCAATATTTTACTCTTGTTCTATACAAGTTAAGAACTTACATAGTGAGCATCAACCAAACAATATGCACCATAAACACCAAAGTAGTCATTTATAAATATTTAAAAGGTCAAGTTCAAAATGGGCAAAGTTTACTAATGACAACCCAAACTTCTGAACTGAATATAGCCATGTAATTCTCCCATTTTTGTTTTTGGCACAGACATGGTGGGCCAAATTCTTGTGCTGTGCTGTTCCATGTACTAACACGTGAAGAGATTTTGTACCACACACAACTCAATAGCTTCACAAATGTCGGGTTTTCATATTTCCCAACGGAAAGCAATGAAATCTCAAGAGCCACAGTACAAAGCATTTGTTATAGCCTTCTATTTAAAGTTCACATCATGTATTCTCATACACCCTGTTCTACAGCTCAAACCTTTGTAAAACACCTTCAGGTTACTTCATGTACAGATCAAGTTGTGACACAAACATTCTAGTTCCTAAATTAGGGCACAATGCAAGCTATACAGAACATTCTATTTTTATTTTTAAATTCTATTTTTATTTCAAATTTGCAATATGTGAAAAAGCAAAGCATGACTATTCGAAAAAGAACACTGCAAGTAAACCCGTCATGCATCATGTATTTAGGACTTCAATTTGTGAACAGGGGCGATAATTATGGCCAATGTGTTCAGTTTGAACAAAATAAGTGTGGGCATTAAGAGACTGAACAGTATCACTACATTTGAGTTCTGATAAAGTCATGAAATGCTACTCCACAGATGCTGTCTGATCTGCTGTTTTCTGTCTCCTATTTTATATTTGCATGGCTACATTTGATTTTCATCCAATCGTGCGTTACAACTGCCAATGTGGGTCAGACAGTAGCAGTCTCGTAGGTACGTGGACTAAAGCAATTGGCAATCGCTACAACGGAAATGAAACCGCATTTATCTTTTGAAGGTGAAAAATCGACATGTTGAAAATTTAAGTGATTTCTGGTTAACACAAGTCAAACACAATCCTGTAAGCAGGTGGTGTTTACACTTCCTCCCTCTCTTCACTCACACATACAAACGTTAAGTAGCTCCAGCAGCGGCAGCACCCCCATTATAGAAAGGTCAAAGCTACCAGAAGGCAGAATCGAAAGGCAAATACTGTACTATCAGCTCTGGGGATGCCGATGTAATTGTTGCAGGCGCCATTTATAAATACATAAATTTGAGGGGACAATGTGCATACAGCTACCTACGCAGTCCTCATAACAACATGCGGCAGCTCACAGAAAACATTCGGGTGAAGGAGATACGTAATGAAGGTGGGGTGGAGGGAAGGACACTTAACAGAGCGCAGTTGTATACAAACACAAAATGTGAACCTACATTAGAAGAAAAACATACAGGAAGTACAGAGCCTATGAAAAGCTTAAACTTAGTGTTTTAAAAAAAACACACACTCCAGTGAAAACACTGTAGAGAGAAAAAATGTGCAGGGCGTTCAACACTAAGAACAGGATATTATAAAGAAAACAGGAAGGAAAAGGGGGATAGTGGAGGTGGGTGAGGAGAGAGAGAGAGACAAAAAAGGGAATAGGGGATAGTGGAGGGGGGAGAGAGAAAGACAGAAAAGGGAGATGGTGGAGGGGGGAGAAAGAGATAGTGGACACTCCAGTCGAAACACAAAAAGTGAACCTACATTAGAA
>NC_063334.1:113037157-113037730 GCF_021869965.1 Rhincodon typus
GTGGGGGGAATTGTTACTCACAACATGACTTTGGAGACCTGAATGTGAACCGGGACAGTCCGGTCCTTGAAGGCTGTGGTGAGGAAACAGCCGAGAGTCAGCACCGCCATCACACTCAGCGAGAAGGCGAAGAGTGAGTTAGCCCGGGACAGCGCCGTGTTCATCGTGGGCACCGAGCGGGGTGGAGGAGGAGGAGGAGGAGGACGACACCGACACCGAGAGAAAGAACGGAACGGCCGTGGGGGAAGGAGAAAGAGACCGGACAGGGCCGCACTTCCGGTCCGGGGGCCCCGCGGAAACAAGGAGCCGAGCACAGCTTCCGGGATTGAGACACTGCTGTCAGCGCCGCCCCCAAAATAAAATCCCGTCTGTACTACCAACCCCCATAACCATCCAATAAACCCCCCACCCAAAAAAAATACCCTGTCTGTTAGACATCTCCCCCGTCCCCCACTCCATAGAACCCAGTCTGTTAGATTCTAGCAAAACCCTTTTCTGTTAGATCTCCCAAAACATCAATTTGTTAGAACTGACCCCCTCCCCAAAGAGCTCTGTCTGTTAGACACCCCCCTC
>NC_063334.1:113037830-113066888 GCF_021869965.1 Rhincodon typus
ATCTGTAGCTGCCCAGCCCCCAAAAGACACAGTCTGCATTAACAGCCTACAAAATAAAACCCTCTCTGTACTGAAACTCCCAAATCCTGCATGTACTGACTCCCTCCCAGAAAAAAAAACCCTCTCTGTATTGACTCACCCCCAAAACAAAATCTGAAACCAACCCACCCCACAAAAAAAAGATCCATATTGACCTCCACCCCATCCCGCAAAAGGAGCCTGTCCATACTGACCCCACCCAAAAGAAACTCTTGTCGATCAGGACTTTTCCATTACCCTCCAAAATCCCTGTCTGCACTGGACCAGGATGCTTCCCAGATCAGTTTCTTAACAGGCCGGTGAATCCTCCTATACATCCCCAATCCTGTCTTCATCAGGCCCCCCCATCCCTACGCTCCCCACCCCACCTCACTCACACACACACACACACACACACACACACAGATACTCATCTGTACTAACTAGGGACTCTGCCTGAACATTGATTAGAGAACGATAGCAGACAGCAATGCTCATAAAAATTGGGTGTGCATAGGAATATACAAATTAGGAGCAGTTGTATGCTATTTAGCCCTTCAAACCTGCTCTGACATTCAACAAGATCAGGGCTGGTCTAATTTTAACCTCAAATCCACATTTCCACCTACCTCTGCTAACACTTCAATCCCTGGCTTGACATGAATCTCACTCATTCTGCTTTCCTTCAGTGGCAATGAACAGTATAATCCCAATGGTAAAATTCAGCACATGGTTACAAGGTGACAAATGTTAAAAAATAAACAGACCTCATGACCTATGGTTCTTAAAGACATAGCTGCAGAAATAGTGAATTCTCTTAACTATGAATTTCTGAAATCCTCTGGATTTAGCAGTGGTCCCAATAGGATAAAAGTTATCAAATGATCGGAAGGATATTATTAGATTGGAGAGGGTTTAGAAAAGATCTGTAAGAATGTTGCCGGACTGGAGGGTTTGAGTTATAATTGGGGGCTGGTTAGGCTGAGGATTTCTTCACTGGAGTGTAGGAGGTTCAGGGGTGTCTTTTTCAGAGGATGGGTGAGTTCAAAACTACAGAGCATATTTTTAAGGTGAGAGTGGAAAGATCTGAAAGAGACCTGGGGGCAACTTTTCACACAGAGGGTGGTTCGTGTGTGGAATGAACTTTCAGAGGAAGTGGTAGATGTGAGTACAATTACATCATTTAAGAGACATTTGTATAAGTACACGAATAAGAAATGTTTGAAGGGACATGGGCCAAGCGCAGGCAGGTGCGGCTAGTTTAGTTTGGGAAACTTGTTCAGCGTGGACGAATTGGACCGAGGCTCTATGACTCTAAGACTCTTTAAGATTGGAAGGAGAGAAGAAACCACTGGCCTATTAGACTGACATTTGTCTCCAAGAAAGTGCTAGGATCTTTTACTAAGAAAGGTTTAACATTGCTTTCAGAAAAATATATGATCAGATAGCCAGAAAGGATTTGTGAAAGGGAAATACCTTTGACAAATTTGTTAGAATGTTTTGAGATTGTAACTTGTGGAATTGATACAGGCGAACTAGTAGATGTAATATACATAGTCATTTGGGAGTATAGAATTTGAGTATTGCTGAAAAAGGCTTTGACTGCACGTTTCTCTCTTAGCAATACTTGAGATATAGTATACCTACATCTCCAAAACACTTTCAATAAGGAACTATATCCTGTAATCCTACATTTCCTATGGCTAACCCATCCATCCTGCGCATCCCTGGACAATTTAGCATAACCAATCCACCTAACCTGCACATCTTTGGACTGTGGTAGGAAACTGGAGCACCCGGAGGAAACCCACGCAGACACGGGGAGAATGTACAAACTCCACACAGGCAGTTGCCCAAGGCTGGAATCAAACCCAGGTCCCTGGCATTGAGGCAGTAGTGCTAACCACTGGGCCATTGTACAGCCCCAAATTGACGATTGGTTCCAGGACAGCAGGCAGAAAGTAGAGAAAAATAGAGCATTTTCAAGTTGGTAGTCTGTTACTAGTGAAGTACCATAAAGATTAGTTCTACCTCCTCAGCTATTTGCAATCTGATGTATATTAATGACTTGGACAAAAAGAGAGTAATGTATTTAAAGTTGCTGATGATACAAACCTAGTTGAGAATGCAAGCTGTTAGGATGACACAAAGAGTTTGCAAAATGTTAGAGACAGGTTACTTAATTGGGCAAAGATATGGCAAATGAATTATAATGTGAAGAAATGTGAGCTTATTTATTTTAGTTATAAGAGTGGAAAAGTGTTTTTTTTCACAAAAGATGCGCACCTTGTAACTGTCAAAGTTCGGAGATGCATACAAGGAACACGAAAAGTTGGCATGACGATCCAGCAAGGAATGAGGAAGATAAATGGCATGTTGGCCTTTATTACATGAGGTTTGGAGTTCAGGAACGAAAATGTACTGCTCAAATGTGCAGAAGTTTGGAGTCTATACAAGCAGATTAATTCATTTTTAAAGAAAGGGAAGAGGAACATACTAAACATCAGACGTGATAAACTGAAATGCTGAAAAACGACACTGGGGCCGGCAATGTGAGCACATGCATTTTTGAGATTCCAAATAATATCTTCTAAGAATTTACTGGTTTTGATTCAAGACAGGAGTGAACATTGCCTCAATGATAACACACTCCTGTCTGAGCCAGAGGTTGAATGAAATTGTGCTCCACCTCTGAGCCTTGAAGTACACTCAACGGGAGAGTAAATTGTAAGGAGGACACAGAGACACTGCAAAGAGACACAGGGAGGCTAAGTGAGTGCACAACAAGGTGGCAGATAAGGTATAAGGTGGAGAAGTGTGTGGTTATTTACTTTAGTAGTAAGAACAAAAGAAAAGTTTTCTTTTTTTTAAAGCATGAAATTTGTAAAAGACCTTCAGAGGGACATGAGTGTATTTGTGCAATGAACACAGAAAGTGAGCTTGTCGGTGCATCAAGCCAGTAGGAAGAGAAATGACAAGTTGTCCTTTATTATAAAGAGATTGGAATACATGGAGAGGGAAGCCTTGCTACAGTTGTAGAGAGTTTTGGTGAAACCACCCCTGGAATATTGAATGCACTTTTAGAATCTATGTTTAAGGAAGGATATACCTGCGTTGGAGGCAGCACAGTGAAGTTTCACTAGATTAGACCTGAGATAACAGAGGTGTCCTATGATGAGAGGATGAATTTATTTGGTCTATATTCTTTGGAGTATTGAAGAACTTAGAGGAGATCTTATTGAAATATACAAGATTATGAATGGGCATGCCAAGGCAAATGCTGAGATCTTTCTGAAAGCCTTCTGTAAATCGAAATATACCACATTGACCAACTCCCCTTCATCAATTTTGTTAACAACATCCTCAAAAAACTCCTCCAAATTTGTCAAACATGATTTTCCATTTGAACCCATGCCAACTAAGTCCAATTGTATCACTTTTATCCCTGTCGATCTATCATGTTCTTTATGATAGATTCTAGTATTTTCCACTCCTACCGAGGTAGGGCTGACAGATCTGTAGATCCCTGTTTTTTTTTTCCATTGCTCCTTTCTTTAACCATTTAGGTTATATTTACAATTCCAAAGTTCGGGAATCATTCCGGTACTTATGAAATTTTGGAAAATGATTTCCGATGCTCGACTATCTCTCTAGCCACCTTCTTCAAACCATCAAGGTCTGAGGATTATTTGGAATAGCACATTTGGTTAGAAATAGTCAACATGGCTTTGTGAGGGGCAGGTCATGCCTCACCAAGCCTTATTGAATTCTTTGAGGATGTGACAAATCACATCAATATAGGCAGAACAGTGGATGTGGTGTATCTGGATTTTAGCAAGGCATTTGATATGGTATGCTCATTCAGAAAGTAAGGAAGCATGGGATTCAGGGATATTTGGCTGTCTGGATACAAAACTGGCTATCCAATAGAAGACAGAGGGTGGCAGTAGATGAAAAGTATTCAACCTGGAGCTCAGTGACCAGTGGTGTTCCGCAGGGATCTGTTCTGGGACCTCTGCTCTTTGTGATCTTTATAAATGACTTGGATGAGGAAGTGGAAGGGTGGGTTAGTAATTTTGCCGATGACATGAAGGTTGGTGGAGTTGTGGACAGCGTGGAGGGCTGTCGTAGGTTGCAATGGGACATTGACAGGATGCAGAGCTGGGCAAAGGAGTGTCAGATGGAAATCAATCCAGAAAAGTGTGAAGTGATTCATTTTGGAAGGTCGAATTTGAATGCAGAATACAGGGTAAATGGCAGGATTCTTAGCAGTGTGGAGAAACAGAGGGATTTTGGGGTCCACGTCCATAGATCCCTCAAAATTGCTACCCAAGTTGCTAGGGTTGTTAAGAAGGCGTATGGTGTGTTGGCTTTCAATGGCAGGGGAATTGAGTTTAAGAGCTGCGAGGTTATGCTGCAGCTCTATAAAACTCTGGCTAGTCCACACTTCGAATATTGTGTTCAGTTCTGATCACCTAATTGCAGGAAAGATGTGGAAGCTTTAGAGAGGGCAAGCAGTGGAGATTTACCAGAATGCTGCCTGGACTGGAGGGCAGGTCTTATGAGGAAAGGTTGAGGGAGCCAGGGCTTTTTTCATTGGAGCAAAGAAGGATGAGAGGTGACTTGATCAAGGTGTACAAGATGATGACAGGCATAGATGGAGTGGATACCCAGAGACTTTTTCCCAGGGCGGAAATGATTATTATGAGGGGGCATAATTTTAAGGTAACAAGGTGTCGAGCTGGATGAACACAGCAGGCTAGGCAGCATCAGAGGAGCAGGAAAGCTGACGTTTCAGGTCTGGACCCTTCTTCAGAAATGGAGGAGGGGAAGGGGGCTCTGAAATAAATAGAGAGGGGGGAGGCGATGTTAGAAAGTGGACAGAGGAGCGGATAGGTGGAGAGAAGACTGACAGGTCAAGAAGGCGGGGATGAAGCCATAAAAGTGAGTGTAAATAGGGCGTTAGGATGGGGCTTGGTCAGTGAGGAGGGAGGGGCGGGTAGGTGGGAGGGAAGACGGACAGGTCAAGGAGGCGGAAATGAGGCTAGTAGGTATGAAGTGAGGGTGGGGGTTGGTCAGTAAGGTGGGAGGAGCGGATAGGTGGGAGAAAAGACGGACAGGTTAAGGAGGCGGGGACGAGCTGGGCTGGTCTTGGGATGAGGTTGGGGTTGGGGAGATTTTGAAACTGTAAGGACCACATTGAGACCATTGGGCTGCAGGGTTCCCAAGCGGAATATGAGGTGCTGTTCCTCCAGCCTTCGGGTGGCATCATTGTGGCACTGGAGGAGGCCCAGGATGGGCATGTTGTCCAAGGAGTGGGAGGGGTAGTTGAAGTGGGTCGTGACTGGGAGGTGATGTCGTTTGTCACAAACCGAGCATAGGTGTTCCACAAAGCAGTCTCCAAGCCTCTGCTTGGTTTCCCCAATGCAGAGGAGGCCACATTGGGAACAGCGGATACAATATACCACATGAGCAGATGTGCAGGTGAACATCTGTTTACTGTGGAAGGTTTTCCTCACGTATCACCCCATCAACCTCCGGATTCAACACATCATTCTCCGCCACTTCCGCCACCTGCAATCTGACCCCACTACCAAGGATATATTTCCCTCCCCACCCTTATCTGCTTTCCGGAGGGAGCACTCTCTCTGTGACTCCCTTGTCCACTCCACACTCCCCACCAGCTCCACCACACCCGGCACTTTTCCCTGCAACTGCAGGAAGTGCTCCACCTGCCCTTACACCTCCCCCCTCACCTCCATCCCAGGCCCCAAGAAAACCTTCCACATTAAACAGATGTTTACCTGCACATCTGCTAACGTGGTATATTGTGTCCGCTGTTCCCGATGTGGCCTCCTCTACATCGGGGAAACCAAGTGAAGGCTTGGAGACCGCTTTGTGGAACACCTACACTTGGTTTGTGACAAACGACAACACCTTCCAGTCGCGAACCACTTCAACTCCCCCTCCCACTCCTTGGACAACATGTCCATCCTGGGCCTCCTCCAGTGCCACAACGATGCCATCGGAAGGCTGGAGGAACAGCACCTCATATTCCGCTTGGGAACCCTGCAGCCCAATGGTATCAATGTGGACTTTACAAGCTTCAAAATCTCCCCACCTGTGACTTCATCCCATGACCAGCCCAGCTCGTCCCCGCCTCCTTGACCTGTCTGTCTTTTCTCCCACCTATCTGCTCTTCCCATCTCACTGACCAATCCCCACCCTCACTTCATACATACTAGCCTCATCCCCACCTCCTTGACCTGTCTGTCTTCCCTCCCACCTACCTGTCCCTCCCTCCTCACTGACCAACCTCCATCCCAACTCCCTACCTACACTCACCTTTACTAGCTTCATCCCTGTCTCCTTGACCTGTCCATCTTCTCTCCCGCCCTATCCACTCCTGTATCCACGTTCTATCACCGCCCCCTCTCTGTTTATTTCAGAGCCCCCTTTCCCTCTCCCATTTCTGAAGAAGGGTCCAGACCCGAAATGTAAGCTTTCCTGCTCCTCTGATGCTGCCTGGCCTGCTGTGTTCAACCAGCTCCACACCTTGTTATCTCAGACTCCAGCATCGGCAGTTCCTACTATTTCTGAGATAATTTTAAGGTGATTGGAGGAAGGTATAGGGAAGACGTCAGAGATAGGTTCTTTACACAGAGAGTGGTGGGCGTGTGGAATGCGCTGCCGGCAGTGGTAATGGAGTCAGATACTTTAGAGACTTTTAAGTGACTCTTGGATAGGCACATGGAGGATAGTAAAATGTAGGGTATGCAGGGTACTTTGATCTCAGGAGGAGACTAGGTCGGCACAACATCGTGGGCCGAAGGGACTGTACTGTGCTGTACTGTTCTATGTTCTATGTTCTATGACTTATCAACTTTCTGTTCCATTAATTTCTCCAGTACAATCTTCTTCCAAAAACTAATTGCCTTCAATTTCTTATTCTCCGTAGTCACTCAACTTTCCAATTCTGGGAGATTTCCTGTATTGTCCTCAGTGAAGACAGACATAAAATAATCTCTTAGTCTCTGTACCATTTCTCGATTCTCCATGATAAATTTTCCCGACTCTGTTTTTAACAGGTCCACATTTGTCTTCGCCAGATGTTTCCTTTTCATTACAAAAACATTCATCACTTTTAAGATAGATCCTTGTTAGGCAGAGGAATCAAGAGTTATTGGGGGAGTTGGGAACGTGAAATTCAAGACACAAACATATTAGCCATGATCTTATTGAATGGTGGATGAGGCTCAAGGGAAGGAGTAGAATGGTCCATTCTGTTCCTGTAAGTCATATGTCACACGTTCTTACAAACTCTTCATGCCTTTGTCTTACCAGACCTCTGTAATTTCCTTCAATATCTCTCACCTCTCTGTCTTTATCTCTCTTCCCCGCTCCCACCTTTGTGGTTATTTTCAATTTCACCTTCAGATCACCAGCCTGATTACTTTCAATCTTGTGGGCCAGCTTTTCTGCTTTTGTGGAATACCTTGGATGTTTTATAAATCAGCAACTCTGTAAAAATAGCACGAGCTGCAGATGCTGGAGTCAGTGTGGAGCTGGAAGAACGCAGTAGGCCAGGCAGCATCAGAGGAGCAGGAAAGTTGACATTTCGGATCGGGACCCTTCTTCAGAAATGGGGGAGGGGTAAGGGAGCTGAGAAATAAATAGATAGAGGAGGAGTGGGGCTGGGGAAGGCAGGATGTAAGGTGTTGTTGCAGCATCCTCCTTTGTATGTTCATCAACATTCCCATCTGCCGTGATTCTGTACTGTCTTCCATATATCTATCACACTCTGCACTCTTAACGCACTTCATCACCCTGCAAACTTGTCAGCTTCACATTGCACTAATATCTGCGACCTTTGTTTTACACCTTCCACACATTATTGGGCAAACCTTTTTTTGAATGTAAAATGACACCATCGTTTAGATTACGAAAAATATTTGTTTCACTTCTCAAAATGTTACCATTGTACTCCATTGGCTGAGCGCTTTTAGACTTCCTGAGGATGTGAACAATGCTCTATAAATACAAGTTATTTTTCATTATTTATTCGACTGCAGAATGCTGATTAGTTATTAATAAAGCGTGTGTTTTTGTACCAACTTTGCAGATTTAATGGCACTTCAAATAACACAAACATGTGCAGCTTCCCTTAACACTGTTTCCAGCCTTGCAGCTACATTCTGCATTGAATTATATTGTAACACCTGATTTAACCATTTGATGGAGCTGTGTCCACCTGAACTATGAGAGATAGTAGGAACTGCAGATGCTGGTGAATCCGAGGCAACAAGGTGCAGGGCTGGATGAACACAGCAGGCCAAGCAGCATCATGGGAGCAGAGAGGTTGATGTTTCAGGCCTAGGCCCGAAACGTCGGCCTCTCTGCTCCTATGATGCTGCTTGGCCTGCTGTGTTCATCCACCTGAACTATGATCATTTATTCCTGCACAGCATCACAGAGAAGGTGTTTAAAATGATGACCCAAGATGACCTGGTTGGAAATTGAGGGGCACCTAGTGGTATTATCGCTGGACTGTTAATCTAGAGATCCAGCTAATGGTCTGGGGAAGCGGATTTGAAACCCATCATGGCAGATGGTAGAATTTAAATTCAACAAAAATCTGGAATTTGGGATCTAATGATGACCACAAATCCACTTCCAATAGCCGGGAAAAACTCATCTGGTTCATTAAAGTCTAGTCTGACCTACATGTGATTTCAGACTTACAGCAATGTAGTTGACTCTTAAACCCCACTCTGGGCAATTTGGGATGGACAATAAATGCATGCCGAGCAACACCCCCTTATCCTGTGAATGAGTAAAAGAAAATTAGGCCATTTGACCCATCGAACCTGTCCTATCATTCAACAGGGTCGATCCTACACCTCATCACCGTGCTCTCCACATATCCCTTGACATCTTTTGTTTTGAGAAATCTGTTTCTTTCTTAAATATATTCACTGACCTCTCTTCCAAAGCCTTCCGTGATGGAGAAGCCCATGGGTTCACCAGCCATTGAGCGGAGAAATTTTCTCCTCATCTCAGTCCAAAATGGCCTAGTGTGCATCCTGAGACATGTGACTTCCCTCTTCAAACAGGGGGAACATTATCATCCCTGCATCCAACCTGTCCAGCCCTGTCATAAACTCTAGTGAATACAGTCTCTCCTCATAGCATAAATCTGCCTTGATAGGAATCGGTCTGGTAAACTTTTGCTGCACTCTCTCTCTGGCAAGTTTATCTTCTCCTAGGTAAAGAGATCAAAACTGCACACAATACTCCAGGTGTGGTCTCACCAATGCCCCTGCAGGAAGCCTTCCTTGCTTCTGAACTGTCTCAATATTAAAATTCTAATCCCTGTTTTCAAATCTCTCCTTGTCATTGCAGCTACCTACATCTATAATCTGTACCAGTGCACAACTCTCTGAGTTGTCTCCCCTTCCCCCAAATTCTGACCTCTAATCCATTTCTGATTTCTTTCACTGCACTATTGATGGCTCTATCTTCAACAGCCTAGGTTCCAAGTTCTGAAATTCCTTCATCAAATCATCCTCCGTCCCTCACTCACTCCTTAAATGCACCTCTTAAATCACGCTTCTGTTACATTGTCTTCACAGCTCTTTCTATAGTTCATTGTCTAATTTTGCTTCACACAATACTCCTATGGAGTGCCTAGGGTTGCTTGACTATGTTAAATATGCTACATAAGTGTGAGTTGTTGTTGATGATGATGAGCCATTGGTCAAGAATTAAATAAAAGATTACTTGTGAAAACAAAAACAAAGAACTATAGATGCTGGAAATCTGAAGCACAGTCAGAAAGTGCTGGAGAAACTCAGCAGGTCTGGCAGCATCTGTCAAGAGAGAGTCAGACTTAAGGGTTCAAGACCAGGGACCCTTCAAAGGATCTCTCCAGTATTTTTCTGTTTGTGTTAAAAAATTGCTTTGATTGTTTGGGTATTCAACATGGTCAAATGCAAACGTATGCAATCATTTGCATTTTTTTTCCTTTATTCATTCACAGGATGAGGGTGTGACTGGCCAGGGCAGCATTTATTGCCCATCCCTAATTGCCCAGAGGGCAGTTGAGAGTCAACCACATTGCTGTGGGTTTGGAGTCACATGTAGGCCAGACCAGGTAAGGATGTCCTTCCCTAAAGGACATTGGTGTACTGGAGGGGTTTTTCCTGACATTTCTCAATGGATTCATAGTCATCATTAGATTGTTAACTCCAGATATTTATTGAATTCAAATTCCACCATCTGCCATTGCGGGATTTGAACTCAGGTCCCCAGGTTGGGGTCTCTGGATTAACAGTCCAGCGATAATACCACTAGGCCATTGCCTTCCCCTATATAGGAACATTCCTACTCAAAGAAACCCAAGCTTTTCATTTTTGTTAACATCAGTTAGTTAATTGATTTGAAAGGTAACCAGCTCAGAGCAGAGCAATGCAGTTTTGTATCCTGGCACAGTTAATGATTTGTTGTGAGATTTGTTATTTTGAGAACAGATGGAGATATTACATGCGCAGTCTAATAGGTCATAAGCAGACTAACATATGGTTAGTAAACTCACCAATGCCAGATTTGACTTGGCATTAAATATCACCTGCAAAATCCAGCAAGAGTCTCTTCTGAAAAGTCATTAAGGAAACCGTAATAAATTAAACTGACATTTTTTGTCTAATATTTTTTCGAGAAATTTTACCCATTTCTTGGAATGTTTGGTGCTGCTCATTTCGTGGTAAACTAGCTTTGGAACTGCCCCCATTCCTCTGGCGCGTGTGTGATAATATGGAAACTGCACCTGCTCTTTTTCAAGGCTAATCTGTGTCTCAGTTTCTGAGCTCCAAATTTGGCAGACCACCGACAACTGTAATACTGCAGCACCTCGGAACAGGTCGGTCTTAGAGAAGCCTTCCCAAAACTCAAATGGGCCGAATCTCTTTTTAAAATAAATCTTCAGGTCTCACGGCATTCACTATATTGAATCCTTTATTCCAGCATAAGCCTCGAGGCCTATAAAAGGGCTAAAAGGAAATTGTTGCAAGCCAGGAGTGTGAGTCACATGTGTGACTTTCAATGGCCTAAGGCAAGAATTCTCTGGGAACTCACCCCAATATTCTCTCTTGAAGTCAGGTATGCATATGGAACATATCCTCAAGCACCACGAATGGAATCTCAAGATCCAGTCAAAATGTGATCAGATTTCAGCTAAGTCATGGTTTCGTTCCTATTCATGAGTACTTTTCCGAACCAATAGACAAAACCATAACTGATGCCTTCTAAGAGTTTCAGGACCATAACATTTTTGCACTTTGACTTAATATCCCGTCATTTTTTTCCTCATTTCCACTCAACACTTAATCTTGCAAACAATGTTCAAGCAACAACCTCTATTTATTTAGTGCCTTTCACCTTTAAAACGTGTTGTAAAGAGCTTCATTGAGATTGATTGTGAAGCCATTTGTTGCTGAGCCATTACAAAGAGTTGCCAAAAAGCTTTGTCGAACACAGTGAGGTCAATAATGTTACAAAACTTTTCACTGTTAAGGAGAATTTCACATGAGGAAATAAAAGATTTGATGTGAACCTCACATGCTGAGGGTCTGGTCATCAATTGTGCGGTTAAAGGAGGGAAATGCACAAAAGACTAGAGTTGGGGATGGAGCTGTAGGGATAGAGCAGGTTATAGAGTAAGGGATTTAAACATAAAGATGAGAATTATGGAATTGGAGATGTTGAAGAACTGAAAGCCTTCTCAGAACAGCAAGGAGATGAGTGACATTTGAGCTGGATTTGGTGCAGGATGAAACATGGGAATTTGTTTGAGATGCAATCTAAAGGTATAGCAGAATGGGAGACCAGCAAGGTGTTCATGGTCACAGCCAAGTGAAGATGTAATCATGGCACAGATGAGGGTTTCAGCAGAAAATGGGTACAGATAGGGATAGAGTCAGCTGCTGGTGAAGAGGTACATGTAGATGAAGTTTGTGACAGAGAGGATTTAAGATAATGAGACTTAGCTTTGGGTCAATCAGGTCATCAACGTTAATAATTTCATCTTCCCAAAGTTTAGTTGTTTGCAATTGAACCTTATCCACACTTAGATATCTGATATTCAGAGGAATTACAAACTTATTGGTGCATCGGTGCCCCTATAGAATGATGTAAAACATGAAAAATATGTAAATTCCCAATAAATTCTCAGTATTTTAGTCTAGGAATTGACTTTATCACATAATGACATCCCAGAAAGACAATGTTGTTTGGGTCCATGTGAAGAGTAATTTTCTCAACTCATACTCCAGGTGTAGATCTTGACCGACAAATTAGAATTTGGTTTATCATCACATGTACTCACAAGAATACAGTGAAAAGTTTACAAAGTTGCCACATACGGTACCATCTTAGGTACAAAGGTACTTAGGTACAAAATCTTAGGGATAAATTAGAAAATTAAAGTGATAAAAAGTGCAGCATTACTGTCCTTCAAGCAGACTGTGGCAACCTCTCCTCCAGTCCGCACTGGGACTCGCTTTCAAATAGTACTGGACGTCCCCTCCAGACTGCGCCGTGCATGTCGAGAATGCAGTCATTTAGGACAATAATTAGGATTTGTTTGCTGTTGGGTTCTGCATTCCATGTATCCATTCGCCCTGTACCTGTCATATTTGATGCCAGACAGCATTGATGAGCAGTGCAAGCCAGTCCAGTGAGAGCAGAACAAGACCAGCGAAGGATAAAGTGTGAAGGAGAGCAGGCTCCAAACAGGCAGCAACAGTGAGAACTCAGCAAGATCGAAGGTTGGATAATGAGCTGATGTGGTTCAGTGTGATTAAATACATTGTCTTTTCTATTTTTCATTATTTTTGATTGTGGACTGAAAAGAGCGAGGGCGTTTTTCGAATGGGAAGCCTGCGATCAGAAGCGTTTCATAGGGATTGGTGCTGGTCCACTTTTGTTTGTCATTTAAATAAATGATTTAGATGAGAATATACTAAGTAGTTAGTAGGTAACTAGAATATAGTTAGTAAGTTTGCGGATGATACCAAGGATGGTGATGTAGTGGACGGTGAAGAAGGTTATCTAAGATTACAAAGCGATCTTGATCAATTATAAGATCATCAGAATATAAGAAATAGGAGTAGACGTAAGCCATCTGGCCCCTTGAGCCTACTCTGCCATTCAATAAGATTATGGCTGATCTTTTTTGTGGACTCAGCTCTATTTACCAGCCTGCTCACGGTAACCGTTAATTCCTTTTACTGTTCAAAAGTCTATCTATCTTTCTAATTGAGTCAATGGACTGAACAGTAGCAGATGGAGTTTTATTTGGATAAATGCAAGGTATTGCATTTTGGTAAAACAAACACGGGCAGTACTTATACAATTAAAAGTAGGACCTTGAGTCGAGGTGTAGAACAGAGAGACATAGGGGTTCAGGTACATAATGTTTTGAAGTTTGCATCACAGACAGATAGGGTGGTTAAGAAAGCCTTTAGCACGGTAGCCTTCACTGCTCAGACCTTTGAGTGTAGGAGTTGGGATGTTATGTTGAGGTTGGTGAGGCTTCTTCTGGAGTACTGTGTCCAGTTACGGTCAGCCTGTTACAGGAAGGATATTAGTAAGCTGGAGAGGGTTCAGAAGAGATTTATGAGGATGTTGCTGGGATTGGAGGGTTTAAGCTGTAGGTAGAGGCTGAATAGGCTGGGGCTTTTATCTCTGGAGCATCAGAGATTGAGGGATGATCTTAGAGAAGTTTATAAAATCATGAGAGTGATGGATAGGTTGAATAGCCAAGATTTTTTATTGAGGGCATAAGTTTAAAGTGAGAGGGGGAAAATTTAAAAGGGACCTGAGGGGGGACTTTTTCACGTAGTAGGTTGTCATGTATGAAACGAGTTGTCAGAGGAAGTGGAGGAGGTGGGTTCAATTACAACATTTAAAAGGAATCTGGATGGGTACGTAAATAAGAAAGGTTTAGAGAGATATGGGCCAAATGCTGGCAAATAGGATTAGGTCAGATTGGGATATCTGGTTGGCGTGGATGAGTTGGACCATGCTGTGTAACTCTATGACTGTATGTCTTTATGACTCTAAGACTCTGTATATATAGAGTATTTAGTGTATATTATATTTAAATTTCCAGAAGACATTTAATAAGGTGCCATACCAAAGGTCCATGCTGAAAATACAAGGTTACGGTGTAGGGGGTAACATATTGGCGTGGATAGAAGATTGGCTGGCTATCAGGAAGCAGAGAGCAGGAATAAATGGGTCATTTTCAGGCTGGCAGGATATCATGAGTGGGATGCCACAGGTTTGGTGCTGAGGCCTTAATTCTTCTCATTTTATAACGATTTAGATGAAGGGACGAATGGTCTGGTAACTAAATTTGCTGATTGAAACAAAGATAGGTGGGAAAGTGAGTTGAGATTAGGATGTAAGGAGCCTACAAAGGATATAGGTCACTTAAGTGTATGGACAAAGATCTGGCAAATGGAGTAGAATATGGTAAAGTCTAAAATTGTTCGTTTTGGCAGACAGCAAAAAAAAAGATTATCTAAGCAGTGAGATGCTGCAGAGCTCTAAGGCACAGAGAGATCTGGGTGTCCTCATGAATGCATCATATAAAAGTATCACATGTAATCGGGAAAGCTAATCGAAATGTTATGTTTTATTGCAAGGGGAACTAAATGCAAGAGTAAGGAGGTTATACAGGCCATTGGTGAGAGTGCATCTGTAGCTCTGGGCTGAATACTAGTGCAGTATTGGTTATGTACTTACTGGAATGAGCATTGTTCAGAGGATTGCGCTTTTGGAATAATTTTCCTCAGAAAACAGTGGATGCAGAATTCCTAAATATTTTTAAGACAGAGGTAGACAACCAAGAGTATTAACAGGGATGTGCAGGAATGCAGAGTTGAGGTTAAAATTAGATCAGCCGTGATCGTTTTGAATGATAGAGCAGGGCTGAAGGGCCAAGTGGCCTACTCTTATTCCTTGTTTGTATGTTTGTAAGTAACGAGTTACTCATTGTAAGTGCAATTTACACAGGCGCTTTTGCAGGCAGTAGTGTAGGTCTGTTTATAAATGAGCTGGAATGCCAGGGTTGGGGGAAGTGGCTGGTGTATGAATGGAGTTCCAATTGGCAGCAAGCAACAGAGTAGCCCGTGAACTGATGCCTAGTTATTGATAATAAAGACCTTCTGTCTGCCATGAGATTGGCTCCCAGGCAGCTGAACAGGTTGAGTGTGTGATTGTTGGAGAGATCTTTGCCATCAGATTTCTGCAAGTCCAGGAGCTGTAACCTCTCTTCAGTAAAAGCAAACACACCTTAGGCATGAAAAAAGCCAGTTTATTTCCCCTTCAGTAGTTCCCATTAGCTGGGCATCTTAAACAACAAGTCTGAGACTTTATAAGTGCGAAGCAGCCACCCTGTACCTTCTGCAAGCACATGGAAGTACATGATGAAGAAGAATTAGGGAACGGCATGTCCTGATAAACCAAGAGATCAAATGGGCCAAAAACAGAAGTTGCTGGAAAAGCTCAGCAGGTCTGGCAGCATCTGTGAAGAAAAAATCAGAGTTAACGTTTCGGGTCTGGTGACCCTTCCTCAGAACTGGGTATTTATAAGCAGGTTAGAGTTTCAGCAACTAGAAATATATGTTGATAATTTGTTGTTGTTTATCTGTCTTTACAATCTATTTATTTGTAATAAATGGTCATTCTTGTTTAATTCAGAAACCTAGTTCATGCTTTCTGTCAACCTAAAAGGGTCTAAAAGACAGATAAATTGGTGAATTTTGCAAACTTTTATAAAAGATTAAATCTTTGTGATGACTCAACAACGGCAGAACTTGCTTTCCAGCATGCTGCCCAGTTCAGCAGACTGACTGTGTTGAAAGAAAGAGAGATCAAGTGAGAAGAGATTTGATGAAAGTAAACATGATTATGAAAGATTTTATATGGCACTGCGGTTTTGTCCCTCTCTCTGGGCTCAAATCCCAAGCACATCCTCAGAAGGTTGACATGCCACATTAGAATCAGATTGATTAAGGTAACTAGAAGCAATGTTTTTGCTTACATTTTGTTGGCGGGGTGGCATAGTGGTGATGTCACTGGACCAATAATGTAAAACCCCAGCCTATTGTCCTGGGGAAATGCGTTCAAATTCCACTGTGGCAGCTAGTGACACTTGAGGTCTCTTCTGGGCCAGAAGGTCCTCGTTCAAGTCCCTCCTGCCCCAGATACATCTAACCATTAACAACTATTCACATTCCCAGCCTGGTTGTTAGCAACTCCTTTGTCTGTCCAACTGTCTTTCTCTCTCTTTGGGCTCTATCCTATCGTTTACTCACTACCCCACCCACCTCCCTATTTTCTGCATATAAACTGACGTTTTTCCAGCCACCATCAGTTCTGAGGAAGGGTTACCGGAACCGAAACGTTGACTCTGTTTTCTCCTTCACAGATGCTGCCAGACCTGCTGAGCTTTTCCAGCAACTTTGTTTTTGCTCCAGATACATCTAAAAAGGTTGATTAAAAATATCTGTACGATTGTAACCAGTTTTAATAAGGTTGACAAAATAAACTGCTCAAATGGTTCAACTGCTAAGAAAAACAGGTTAAAGGGTCCTGAGGAAGGAGCTTAAATGTTAATCCGATTTCTCTCCACAGATACTGCCAGACCTGCTGAGCTTCTCTGTTTTTATTACAGGTTAAAGGCTTTTAGACAAGAGGTGCAGAGTGGAATTAACATTTTTACCAAGTTTGGCAATGACCTGAGAGTCATGTCAGAAGTGGAAACACATTATTTCAAAATGAAATTGAATGGACACTTGAATTAACTTTGCAGAGCTCTGAGGGTACAGCAGGGGAATAGGCCTGACTGGGCTGTTTGAAAGAAGGTGGAATGACTTCCTCCTGTGTTTTAATGATTACACTGGTCTTCAACCCCTTCATTACATGCTTGGTAAGGAATGCCTGTAGCATGTAACCTGCTGTGAGTCACAGATCTGGCCCTCTATTTGTACCCTGGTCATTTTGGGAGATAGTTTTACTTTATTCCAACAGTATCCGCACAGCCACAAATGCATCTTTGGTGTGAGCGGATTGTGTTTCCTTTGGATTTTAGCAAATTGTTATAGACAGCAAGATACATTATTTTAGATAACACCAGATACAATTAAGAACTCTTAAAACTTATAATATTACATATGAACATGCTCATATCTAATAAAACTGCATTGCCTAACAAAATGTCAGAGGAAAGCTAAAAACGGCAGGACCAAATTTAGGTTGGCTGATTTAGTCTGGAATCATTTTATTGCAGTAGAAAATATATTTTAATGAGTTCTCAACAGGCAATTGGACTGAAGTTTGATTTATTACCAGTGCACATACCAATTAGCAAAGATGTGCTGAGAGGCTGATCCCCATTGACACATCATAATACTTTTATTGCCAGCCAATTCCTATGACTTTAAACACTCAGTAGATGCTTAGGCAAACTGTTGGCTGATCTTTTCATGCATGGATGTGCATTTCTCAAAGAAATGAACATTAAAGAGTAAAGCTCGTCTTTCAATAGAATGAAAAACAAAGGGAAATGTTCCAGTTATGGAGTCCTAGAGATGTACAGCAGGTCCAACTCATCCATGCAGGCCAGACATCCTAACTTAATTTAATCCCAGTTGCCAGCATTTGGCCCATATCCCTCTAAACCCTTCCTATTCATTTACCCATCCAGATGCCTTTTAAATATTATAATTGTGCCAGTCTCCACCACCCCCTCTGGCAATTCATTCCACACACGCGCTATCCTCTGCATGAAAAAGTTGCCCCTTAGGTCCCTTTTAAATCTTTCTCCTCTCACTTTAAACCTACACTCTCCTGTTTTGGACTCCCTCACCCTGGGGAAAAGATCTTGGCTCCTAACCCAATCAATGTCCCTCAAGGTTTTAAGCATTAAGAGAATTGCAGTATTAAAATGTGAGAGTTTTAAGAAATGCATGCTTGCTTACAATTGTTGATTGCATCAGAAAACTAAATTAAAAGGGGTGGCATGGTGGTTCAGTGGTTAGCCCTGCAGCCTCACAGTGCCAGGGACCTGGGTTCAATTCTACCCTCAGGCAACAGTCTGCATGGAGTTTGCACATTCTCCCCGTGTCTGTGTGGGTTTCCTCCAGGTGCTCCGGTTTCCTCCCACAATCCAAAAATGTGCAGGCTAGGTGGATTGGCCATGCTAAATTGTCCGTAGTGTTCAGGGATGTGTGGGTTATCGGGGGTCTGGGTGGAATGCTCCAATGGTCGATTTGGGCTGAAAGGCCTGCTTCCACACTGTAGGGATTCTATGAAAAGTTGCCATAGGCCCAAGGGAACATAGGCTGTTCTCACATTAGACAGGGAGAGAAAACCTGTGGTTAATCTCAGGATTGCCAGACCTCAGGCAAAAGATGAGATTGAGAATGAGCATTGGGATTTCATGGTAACTTCAGCCAGTAGGGGGATTAAACTGTTAATCTCACACCACGTTACAAAACAGTCATTCAGCAAATTAAGCTAATCAACCTCCGAGGAAGCATGCTTTCACCAACACTTTTCCCATTGTTGCATAGCTTGTAATAATGTACCTTGTAGCTCACTTATTAAAGTGGATATTTTTTAACACAGACCTGTTCAAGTAGTGTGAGAGGTCTCTGAATGTGCATCCATGTATTTGAACAAAATTCCACAGAGTTTTAACATTGCTTCTTATTTAATTGGATTCCGTTTCCGAACTATTTCTGGCTTAATTAGCTTGACACAAGAATTGTCGAGCTATTCATCTAAACCACCAGGATGATATTAATCCGGAACAGGTTTTGGGAGGATAGTTTTACTTCAGCATGTCAGAACAGAATAAGCGTAATTTTTCATTTTTATTAGCCTTCATTTAGCAACCTAGTTGTAAGGCCTAAAAAATGAATTGCACAGCAGCCCAATTTGCCTCAAACATTTGCTAGCAGGATAGCAGGCTCCGTTGTAATGAGGTCTGAGACCCAAAAATTAGGAAGCATTATACCTCACCATGCTGTCACAGGGAATATGTCCTTACAAGATGTGTATGCAAACCTCTAGCTTTAGACTACAGAATCTACATACAGCAAACAGTATGGTAATACTGACCAAGCCATTTGTTTTTAGGCATTGACTGAGGAATGGATAATTAATTTAGGACACTTGGGGGAGAAATAGAAGAAGATACTATTTAGGACATTTGTAAGCCTTAGATCTTTGTCAATGCTTTTTCAAGAATTACATAGCATCATCATAACTTTCAGCAAAATCTCAATATATAGGAGTTTAGTTGGTAAGATTCTGGTGTTCATTAATAAGGATGAGATTATGGAGTACTTGCAAGTACATTGTAAAATAGGATTGAGTCAGCACGGCTTTGTCAAAGGGAGGTTATGCCTGCCAAATCTGTTAGAATCTTTGAGGAGGTAACAAGCAAGTTAGACAAAGGAGACCCAGTGCATGTGATTTATTTGGATTTCCAGAAGGCCTTTGACAAGGTGCCACACAGCAAGCTGCTAAATAAGAGAAGAGCCCATGGTGTTAGGGGCTAGGTGCTGGCATGGATTGAGGATTGGCTGACTGGCAGAAGGTGGAGCGTGAGGGTAAAGGGGTCTTTTTCAGGATGACAGTGGATGACTAGTAGAGCTCCACAGGGGTCAGTGTCGGGACCGCAACTATCCACATTGTACATTAATGATCTGGACGAAGGAATTGACGGCATTGTTGTACGTTTTGTAGATGACACAAAGACAGGTGGAGCATTAGGCAGTGATGAGATGGGAAGGCTGCAGTAGGTTTTGGACAGGGTAGGAGATTGGGCAAAGAAGTGGCAGATGGAATACAATGGGGGAAAGTGTGAAGTTATGCACTCTGATGAATAATAGAGGCATAAACTATTTTATAAAAAGGGAAAGGCTTTGGAAATCTGAAGTACAAAGGGATTTAGGAGTCATTATTCAGGATTATGTTAAGGTTAGCACCTAGGTTCAATTGGCAGTTAGGAAAGCAAATGCAACGTTGGCATTCATTGCAAAAGGGCTAGAATACAAGAGCAGAGGTACACTGCTGAGGCTCTAATCAGACCACATTTGGAATATGGTGAACAGTTCCATGCACCATATTGAATGAAGGACGTGCTGGCAGTAGAGGGGGTCCACAGGAGGTTTACAAGAATGATCCTGGGAATGAATGGTTTGTCATATGAGCAGCGGTTGAGGACTCTGGGTCTGAACTTGCTGGAGTTTAGAAGGATGAGGGGGGATGTCATTGAAACTTACAGAATACTGAGAGGCCTGCGTAGATTGGATGTGAAGAAAATTCTTTCCGCTATTGGAGAGGTTATGATCCGAAGGCACAGCCTCAGAGTGAAGAGACAACTGTTTAGAACTGAGATGAGGAAGAATTTCAGCCAAGTGTTTAATCTGTGGAAGCCATTGCTACAGAAGGCTGTGGAGGCCAGGTCATTGACAGAGTTTAAGACAGACATAGATAGCTTCTTGATGATTGAGGAGATCAAGAGTTCTGAGAAGAAAGCCGGAGAATTGGGGTGAGACACATATCAGCCATGATGGAATGGCAGAGCAAACTCAATGTGCCAAATGACCTAACTGTGCTCCTATATCTTCTGGTCTTATGATGTAACTTAAGAATAGGAGTAGGCTATTCAGCCCCTTGAGCCTGTTCTGCCATTCAATGCGATCATGGCTAATCTGGGGTCAGCCTTTATGTATCTGCCTTTGGCCCAAATCCTTTGTTCAACAAAAACGTATCTAACTCAGATTTAAAGTGAACAACTCATCCAGCGTTATCTTCTGTACGCGGAAGAGAGTTCCAAACATCTACCACCCTTTGTGTGTAGAAGTGCTTCCCTGAACAGTCGGGCCCTAACAATTGAATACATAGTTATTGATTTTATGTTAATGTACTAGGTTCGTAGTCAGACCAGGAGACTTTTGCGGTTCATTGCCATATTGACATTCTATTGTAGACATGTTACGTTGGAACAATGATAATGCTTTCCTTATTTACACGTACAAGTTGCAAAACCCTGTAGCTGGATGAAGACTTCAATGCCATGAGCCATTTATTTGGATAATGTTAACACCATTCTTAGATCTTAACTTATGAAGATGACTCGGTTCATTCTTGATTTTGTAGCTATGAATAGTACACTAAGGGCAGTAAAAATAGTCATGTCTGCAATATAAATTGTTTTATCAGATGAGTAACCCAATACCTATGAGCACGATTAGTACCGTACATTGACCACAAAAAAACTCTCCATGACAAATATACCTCAAATAGATTTTAAGCAGGCACTGTCATGACCACCTGATACTTAACTTGTCAGGACCCAACTATTGAGCGAGCTTTTGGAGCAAGTTAACATTCATATGAAAACAGTTACAGTGACAGGCTGGAAACAATGACTGGCGTGGAAAGCTACCGCTTCTCCCAGGACTTAGCCCATGTCTATTTGACAATATTTTCACTTTTCTGCTTCAAACTATTTGTGAAAATCAGCCTCGCCATCCTCAGCCACTTCTACATAGTCAAGGGGAACCGCAAGGAAGCAGCGCGGATAGCAGCAGAGTTTTATGGAGCTACCCAAGGTCAAGGTGAGTTTGGTTCGGGCTGCCATGCTGAGTCTGTTTTCATTAGGCATCATTTCACCCACTTCCACTTGTGTTCTGGAAAAGACACGGCGACAGTAAGCAACGAAGGATCACTCAAGGTGCACCATTGTCTTCCACTCCACTGTCGCCGAAACAAAACTTTTTCCTATGTTTCCACACGAAAGAAAAGCTTCTCACTTGGCTCAAGGTTTTGACTGAGGTCTAGCATTTGTTTCTGACATTCAACTTTACTACAATGCCTGCCAAGTGTTGATCATACCGTCCACTGCAGAGCCGACCAGATTTGATATTATGGTTGCTATCCCCTCCCTCACTGCTGTTTATAAATGACCTGCTATATTATGTGCGTTATCTTTACGTCCATTTACTCATTAGTCCTGAGTCGACCATGTGGAGAATAGTGATGAAATATGTCGGGAAGTTTTATTTATCTTCCATTAAGTTAATAAACATTAAAACTGTAAATACCAACAGCCATCATTACTGTTTAAATAACGCATTGAAAACACCTGAGATACTTACATAATTTAACTAAATGATGAATACTATCCATAGGCTAACTGCAGTCCAAGTGTTTATTTCAGTTTTGTCTATTGGGTACCGGTATTAATTTATAGCCAACTTACTGTATAACGCTAAAACGAACTGGAAATAGAGGTTAAAATTACATCTGAATATTCACACAACATGCTTCTAATAGAACTTTGACCAATTTAAAATTAGCCACTCTGTTAAAATAGCAGGCAGAATGTCATGTGAATGGGTAAAGCATTTGTATCTTTATATCTCAACCATTCATTACTGAGCTTAAATTCTCAAGATAATATGAAATACCTCAGGGTTGTTTTGATCTATTCAGTAATATTACGCAAGAGAGACAAAAGACAATCCAAGTTAATCCAGATTTAGCTGGTCATATTAAAAATAATGACTTATTTTAGAATAGTACACAGCACTGAAGGTTATTTATCTCACTAACCCCACAGCGGCTCTTCCAAAGTGCAAACTATTTAGTCCACTTCCTTATTCATTCCCAATATGCCTAGAATTTGTTTCTCATTCAATTATTTATCCATTTTACTTTTGAATGTTGAGAGTTAATCTGTTTGAATGATATCTGAATGATAAAAATATTATTCCTCATGTCACCCTTGGTTCTGCTGCCATCACCATAAATCTAAATCTTCTGGTTATTGGCTCTTCAAGCACTGGAAACTGTTTCTATATATTTACTGTATCTAAACCTTTCATGATTTTGAGCACCTAAACGTCTCCTAGCCTTTTTCTGCTCTAAGGAGAAGACTCCAACTTTTCAAGTCTGCCCCTGGATCTGTGATCTCTCATCCCCAGAATCATTTTGTAACGCACCTTCTCTAAAACCTTTATGTTCTTCTTGAAGTGTCGTGTCTGGAATTGAACACAACGGTCCAGCAGGTGAAAAAGCAGTTGTAAATGTGTGGCATAACTTTCTGAACTTCTATATACATACATTCATAAAGCTGGGATCTCATATCATTTATTGACTAGACTATTAATCTCGCCTGCCACCTTTAAGTATTTGTGCACAAATACTCCTAGGTAGCTTTGGTCTTGCCCCTCCCCCAGTTCTAATACTGAATAATTCACCTTCAGTTGTGTCTCCTCAATATTTTTCCACAAATGTAACATCTAAAATGTGACTGCGTTGAAATTTATCTCCTGTGTGTCTGTCCATACCACCAACCTGTAAGTGTCCTCTTGAAGCCTGTTACTACTTTTCTCATTGTTTACAATGATTCCAAGTTTCATGGCAGGTGCATTCCCAATCCCAACTCATTAATGCATATCAGAATTGCAGTGGTCCTAGTACTGAATCTTGGTAAACTCTCCTATCCAGGATGAAAATAACACACTTACACCATATGACATTACTTTCTGTCCCTTAGTCAATTTATCCTACATTCTTCTATGCTCATTTTATGCCATACCCTTCAGCTTTACTAAGCAGCCTAGTATGTAGCACTTTATCAAATGTTTCATGAGAATCCATATAGAGAAAATGAACTGCACAGCCCTTGTTATCACATCAAAAAACACAAACAAGTTAGTCAAACCACATCCACCCTCGACAAATCTATGGCTCTCTTTATTAGTCCATGCTTCGACAAGTAGCGATTCGTCTTTCCCAGTTAATAGTTTGCAAAGGCTTCCTCATGACCATGGGGAGAATTTTGGAAAATAAAATTGAATGATATTGTGCGTGTAGTATCTTCAATCTTTGTTGAAAGTGAGTTGCAAGATTTTTGAGTTGGTTCAATGACTTTATCAACAGCATAGCTGAAATAAATAAACCAGGAAAGTGTTAGGTTTATCTTTGTTGAGCTTTTTCACCTCAAGTAAGTTTCATTAAAGATGCTACAATTGGCCTTATTGACTCAGAGTCAGGAGAAAGACAGGGGAGAGGGGGGATCTAATTGAAATTTACTGAATACTGAATGGCCTGGACAGAGTGGATGTTGGGAAGATGCTTCCATTGGTAGGAGAGACTAGGACCCGAGGGCACAGCCTTAGAGTAAAGGGAAGATCTTTTAGAACGGAGATAAGGAGAAACTTCTTCAGCCAGAGAGTGGTGAATCTATGGAATTCACTGCTACAGAAGGTTGTGGAGGCCAGGTCATTGAGTACATTTAATACTGAGATAGATAGGTTTTTGATTGTCAAAGGGATCAAGGGTTACGGGGAGAAAGTGGGAGGATGGGGTTGAGGAACTTATCCGCCATGATTGAACGGCAGAGCAGACTCGATGGCACGAACGGCCTAATTTCTGCTCCTATGTCTTATGGTCTTATGGTCTAAAAGTCAACCAAGGTTCCCGATCCTAATTTCTATTCAGCACCTATTCAGTTGGAAGCAAGTGTACAGATGTGTGTGTGTGGCACACAAGTGGTCCTTGTTAATGATAGCTCCCTGCAGTTCATGTTCAATGCTTGCTTTCCATGATTTTCATCTTATATTCATGGGATGTGGACGTCATTGGCCAGGCCAACATATTTTTATGATTAACAATTACCCTTAAGAACGTGGTGGTGAGCTGTCCTCTTAAAATGCTGCCATTCAAGTGGTGGATTTTAGGATGGGAATTCCAGGATTTTGACCCAGTGATAGTGAAGGAGCTACAATATATTTCCAATCTAGGAATTGTGTATGGCTCAGAGGAGAACTTGCAGATGTCGATGTTCCCTTGCATCTCCTGCCTTCACCCTTCTGTGTGGAAGATGTCATAGATTTAGAAGGTGCTTTTGAAGGACCCTTGCTGAGTTGCTACACTGTGTCTTATATGTGACACTTTGCTGCCACTGTGCATCATTGCTGGAGGGGTCAATTTTTAAATTGGTAGGGGGAATGTCAATCACATCTCACCTTGTATTTATGAAGTAGAGTGTGCTGCAGGGTAGCTACAGAACTGAAAGAACTGTTGATGCTGTAAATCAGGAACAAAAACAAAGTAAGATGCTGCCAGATCTGCTGAGCTTTTCCAGCACTTTGTTTTTATAGCTACAGAGCTGAATTGGCATGAAGTCAACACACCCAGAACAATCTGGAGGCTGCGCAGAATCTGTGGAGAGAGGAACAGAGTTAATGGAGGAAGGGTTCTGAGGAAGGGTCACCGGACCCGAAACGTTAATTCTGTTTTTTCCTTCACAGATGCTGCCAGACCTGCTGAGCTTTTCCAGCAACTTCTGTTTTTGTTCCTGATTTACAGGATCCGCAGTTCTTTCGGTTTTCACAGATTTAATGGGACTGGGTATTGTGTCCCTCTGCTGCGTGTGTTTTCTCCATGGGTGGGGTCAGGGGAGTTGAAAGAGGGCTAGGGTCTCTATCTTTCGTTCACATTTCCAGCACCCGCAGTGTTCAGCTTTTATTAGAAAATGCCTATAGGGTTTATGGTAACATTCAATACCACATGTTGTTCCAAACAGGCTCTCTACCCGGTGAGCTCATGGCCTTAGTCAGGCAGTGAAATGAAAAGTAAATGAGTAACCACATGAATCCATGTTGATGTCATTCACGTATTGCCAGCTAGTCAGTTGTGCCATTGCGATGGCATGTTTAAAATTATCATTCATGATGTGGATTTTGCAGGAAAGGCCAGTGATTAGTTCTGATCCCTAGCTGTCTCTGAAAATGGCACAGTGGCTCAGTGGTTAGTACTGCTGCCTCACAGTACCAGGGACCTGGGTTCAATTCCACCCTTGGGTGACTGTCTGTTTGACATTTGTATGTTCTCCCTGTATCTGTGTGGGCCTCCTCTGGGTGCTCTGGTTTCCTCCCACAGCCCAAAGATATGGAGGTTAGGTGGATTGGCCATGCGAATTTGCCCAAAGTGTCCAGGGATGTATAGGCTAGGTGGCTCAGCCACGGGAAAATGTTGGGTTTACAGGGATAAGGTAGGGAGGGTCTGGGTACGATGCTGTTTGGAAGGTCAGCGTGGACTTGATGGGCTGAATGGCCTGCTTCCACACTGTACACTGTAGGGATTCTATGAACTTGGTCATCAGCTGCCTTCCCAAATCTAACTGAGTGGCTTATAGCAACGGCAGCAGATATCCTTCCTTAAAGGGTGATGAGCCAGATGGGTTTTTACAGCAATCATCACCGTTGCAGACGGTAATTTTTGTTTGATGAATTGAATTCACGTTCTCCAGCTGCCGTGGTAGTTTGACCGCTCGTGTCTGGATTATTTGTTCTGTTCTGTGGTTTACCTGTCTCAGTAAAAATGCCAGTCCATTATCAGCTCTCCTAACCTGCCAGACGTAGAGGGAGGACCTGAAACAGTAAGAGAAATAACAAAATGTAGTACTGATATCAGTAAGATTCCTGATGTTCAGCACAGAATTACAAGTTTGATCAATAAAGCCTTTAAAATTAACTATAGTGAAAGTGAATGGCAGACAATTACAGTTATCTTTGTCACTATTCTGTCTTGCTTTTGACTAACAGTGGTCACCATCACATAGTTTAAATATACAACTTAACTTTAGTGACATTTGCCTCACTTTCAAAGTGTTTTCTTTGTTTCCCACCAACCAACCAATATCTTAGTGTGTTTAATCAGTTGAGCCTTTATTGAAATAATTTCATTTACCTATTGTTCAATAGTCTGATAAATGTCAACTTTATCCATACATAGCAAAAAAAACACATACAATTTTCTATTCATTGTCTAATAGAATTCCTGATCTTAGTACAACAATTTTAATGCTAAAATATAAGCCACGGTTACAAAGCATTGTGTAGTTAAGAACTGCAGAGAAACAAGACATTTAGAGGTCTAAGTACTGAAAACTTTAAAAGGTACGGACAAGTACAAAATAAAATTGAATACACTAATGGAAAGCTGGCCTTCATCTTGAGCAATCTGTAATACAAATTTATATAAAAATCTCATCACACCCCATTGAGAGCATTGTGATCAATTTTGTGCACCATAAAAGATGTATTTGTTGTAGACAGAGCCCAACACAGATTCACAAGAATAAAAGGTTTAAAATATGAAGATGGATAATATGGATGTAACTTGAAGACACAAGGTTAAGGGATGGTTTAATTTACATGTTTAAAATGATTGAAGAAATTGATAGGGTTGATAGACAGTAACTGTTCCTTCCAGTTATTGTCTCAAGGAGGTATAACTTCAAGATTAGACCAAGATCTTTTTAGGAGTTATTTCAGGAAGCCCTTCTGCACACTATTGACACATCATTTATCACATTGACTCACTGTATCCTGTTGTATGCAAAAAGCTGTGCCTTGTTTCTTCCATAAGGACAATCACCATATATCAAAGTAATTCATTGTATGTGCAGTGTTATAAGATACTTCTGAATGATGAAATGAGGTGATATATGAGTACAAGCATTTTTCTTTTGATGTCAAGAACTGAACATCTACTGAATATGTAGTCAAGTTAATCACTGAA
This sequence comes from Rhincodon typus, assembly GCF_021869965.1. Taxonomy (NCBI): domain Eukaryota; kingdom Metazoa; phylum Chordata; class Chondrichthyes; order Orectolobiformes; family Rhincodontidae; genus Rhincodon; species Rhincodon typus. The sequence goes on from NC_063334.1 coordinate 113,065,527, forward strand.
CAACATTGCAGTGGCTTATACTGTTCTATACTGACAAGTAACCTCTCTTGCTGATATATACACGGCTCATATGCCTGTGCTTTACTTTTTTATGATTGAATAAACCATCATGTGGTGCAATGAGTCAGAATTTATTTAGCAATACTTTTAATGTCAGTCACCATGAATCTTTAAACTCGACTTCCCTCTGCAAACTGACCAGTTGCTGGGCTCTGAATGTCACTAGATATTCTCCTGTTGCCTCACATTCCAAGTAGATCATCGTTCTATTAATACTGTTAGCGGGGACTTGACTCGCTTCCAGGCAAGAAGCAAAAAACAAAATCCATCTGGAATCCAGAGAATCTTTTTTGGAACACTTTCATGATCTGACAGCTACATGATCACCAATTGGAGCTAATTAAAGTCCACTTTAAAATGGCTCCTTAGGGCTTTGGGCTATTTCATTCCCTTAAATCTGATACACACCAAAGCCCAGCACTGACCCTGAGATGACTATTGGTATTTAGACCATTCACGTATTTTCCAAAATGTTGAGATTTAGTTTTCTCTCAACTTACAGTGATTGCTCCTGGATCGGTTTATTTTGCTCAAAGTAATTTTAGAGCATTAGCGGGGTAAATTAAGCTGATAACAAATGTTAGCCTAGCCAGTAATGCCCATATCCCATCAGTGAATAAAAAAAAGATTCTAGGAATGTACATTGACAGGGTTTAGTAATGTTACTGGAAGGAAATATATTCAGGAGACTAAGAAGAAACATGAGCCCTTGTTCTATCTTGTCCCAAATAAATCAATGTGTATCAAATTCATCTTTCCTACAATAAAAACAAAGTACTGTAGATCTAAGAGTCTGAATTATAAACAGAAAGTGCTAGAGAAACTCAATAGGTCTGGCAGCATCTGTGGAAAGAGAAACAGTGTTAACGTTTTGCATCTGATATGACTCTTCTTCAAAATAGGATTGTTTTTATTTCATCCAAACTATATTGCCTAGTCATACTTCATCATGGCCCTTTTATATGTCTGAGTTTTCATCTTTCTCTTCAAATTCCTGACTTCACTCAGCCAAAGGTGCTGGTGCAATTCCAGATAGAAAACCTTGTTTATTGATAATGTCTTTCACAATCTCAGGTTGCGCCGAAACACTTTACAGACAATATGTACTGTTGACAGGTAGCCTCTGTTGCAATGCAGGAAATGTAGCAGCCAAATAGCAAACTCCCACAAACAGGAAAGTGAGACAGGAACATAAACTTTGTTTTTAATATGTCTTTGAACACCTTAAATCAGTTTAAGCCGCCTTAATGAGTTTTATTTGATCTTAGATTTTGGATTTAAATTTTTCCAAGAGTAAATGTG
>NC_063334.1:113067288-113122801 GCF_021869965.1 Rhincodon typus
AATATTTTCTGAAGAAGGGTCCCGACCCGAAACGTCAGCTTTCCTGCTCCTCTGATGCTGCTTGGCCTGCTGTGTTCATCCAGCTCTACACCGTGTTATCTCAGATTCTCCAGCATCGGCAGTTCTTACTATCTCTGTGAATGGTAGGTGTTGTTTTCCCTTGGGTGGGGGATTTCAAGACTAGGAGGCATATACATTGCTTGGGTTCCTCTTTCTTCTGCTTGGGTTCATTCAGAAGAGCATTATTTCTGACATTGATTTCTGAAATGATTATGTAATGAGTGATTGACTGTTCTTTGTTGTGTGTGCTATGCATCACCAGCTGTTTCCAGCTGTTAATTGCTGCATCATTGCTTTGAGTTTCATGTCAATGTTTCTCTAGCTGCTCCTGCGAGGAATGATCTGTTTTACATCAATAAATGTTTTATTGGATTGATAACACAGAGCTTGTCATTCACTCTGCTTCCTTTTTCTCTCTTCTAGCTGTTCATTCATCTCAGTATTTTGACCAGCGGTATTTTTATTCAGTCAAGGCACGTTGGTTTCACTGGACAGGCTAACGTCTACTGCCAGACCCTAAATGCCATTGAGAAGGTAGTGGTGAGCTGCTAACTGAACCGTTACAGTCCATGAGTTATAGGTAGATCCATAATGTCATTAGAAAGGGAGTTTAAAGATTTTTACCCAGTGACAGTGAAGGAACAGCAATATATTTCCGAGTCAGGATGGTGACTGGCTTAGAGGGGAATTTGCAGTTGGTGATGTTCATATGTGTTTGTTGGCCATGTCCTTCCAGATGATTGTGGTTATTGATTTGGAAGGTAATGTCTGACAGCCTTGGTGAGTATCTGCAATGCATCCTGGAGGTGGTACCCGCTGCTGGTACATATTGTACATACTGGTGCTACTGAGCATCAGTGATGAAACGAATGAATATTTGTGGACTGAGTGCCAATCATTGTCGACATGGTAATCTCAAGTTTGGATTCATCCTGAGCTAATTATTCAGCTTTTCTCTCCAAACTTTTAGTGTTGTCTCCACAGTAGAGAGCTGAGATTTTTGTCTCCACCAAGTCAGAAGAAATTGAAGTGTTAGGTTCTTCCTTCATATCTAGTTTTGCAAGTATTTGTCAAATAGACTACTACAGCCTCTGTTGTGTCTCTGATGTTTGACTAGTTCTATGATTTGTGACTAGTGCGGGGTCACAGTGTGTTAGCCTGCAATCGCTGGTCCAACATTTTTTACAATGTAGAACTTCTGCAACAATCAAGTGGATTGATTTGTGCTTGCACTCCAGCACTATTGTTCCTGTACATGAAACGGATGAACCATTGTGTGCTAAATATTTCATATTCATTGGCTTTATTTTTGCTTCAGAGAAAATGGGTAAAGTCCTTAATAAATACTTCGTATCGGTATTCACAAAAGCGATGTACATGGAGGACGGTGCGTCTAGAGAAGGGTATGTTGATATTGTAGGGCATATCAATATAAAAAAAGGCATTCAGTTTTTTGAAAAGCATTAAGGTAGACAAGTCCCCAGGAATGGATGGGATGTATTCGAGAATGCTGAAGGAGGCAATAGAGGAAATTATTGGGGCCTTTTACGACATCTTTTGTCACAGGAGAGGACCCAGAGGACTGAAGAATGCATAATGTTGTTCCTTTGTTTAAGTAGGGCAACAGAGATAATCTGGGAAATTACAGGCTGGTGAGCCTTTGATATGGCAGAAATATTATTGGAGAAGATTCTTAGGGACTGAATTTACTCACATTTGGAAAAACGTGGACTTATTGCTGATAGGCGACATGGCTTTGTGTGGGGGAGTCGTGTCTCACAAACTTGATTGAATTTTTTGAGGAAATGACAAAGATGATTGTTGAGGGTAGGGCAGTGGATGTTGTCCACATGGACTTTAGCAAGGCCTTTGACAAGGTCCTTTATGACAGGTTGACACAGAAGGTGAAGTCACATGGGATCTGTGGTGAGCTGGTAAAATGGACCAGAACTGGCTTAGTCATAGAAGACAGAGTAGCGATGGAAGGGTACTTTTCTGATTGTAGTTCTCTGCCAAATGATGTTCCGCATGGATCAGTGCTGGGACCCCTGTTATTTGTAATATGGATATAAATGACTTGGAGGACAATGTAAGTGTTCTGGTTAGTAAGTTTGCTGATGACACAAAGATTGGGGAAACTGCAGATAGTGAGGAGGATTGCCAGAGAATACAGCAGGATAAATGGGCTGTAGATTTGGACGGAGAAATGACAGATGGCATTTAATCCAGACAAATGCAAAGTGATGCATTTTGGAAGGTTTAATGCAAAAGAGAAGTATACAGTCAATGGCAGAACCTTTAGAAGCATTGACAAACAGACGGACCTGTAAATATACAGTTCCATAGTTCCTGAAAGTGGCAACACAAGTGGATGAGGTGATCAACAAGGTGTATGGCATGTTTCTTTTCATCAGTCAGGGCACAGAGTAGAAAAATTGATAAATCATGTTGCAGCATTATACAATTTTAGCTAGGCCACGTTTGGAATATTGCGCACAGTTCTGGTTGCCACATTACCTGAACAATACAGAGGCTTTGGAGAGAGTACAGAAAAGGTTTACCAGGATGTTGGCTGGTTTAGAGGGTATTAGCTATGAGGAGAGATTGGACAAACTTGGTTTGTTTCCACTTGAACATCACAGGATGAGGGGCGATCTGATAGAAGTTTACAGAACGATGAGAGGCAAGGCTAGAATGAATTACCGGAGTCTTTTTCTCAGGGTAGAAATAGCAATTACTAGGGAACGTAGGTTTAAGGTAAAAGGGAGAAAGTTTTAAGGAGATGTGAAAAGCAAGTTTTTAACACAGAGGGTGGTAAGTGCCTGGAATGCATTACCATAAGAAGTGGCAGAAGCAGATACAATAGCAATGTTTAAGAGGCATCTTGACAGATAAAATAACAGGCAGGGACTAGAGGGATAAGAACCGTGTAGAGGCCAAAGGGGTCATTTGTTGGCACAGGCTTGGTGGGCTGAAGGCTCTGTTCCTGTGTTGTACTGTTCTTTAGATTCTTTCCCATCTGTGGGTATATGCACAGGGATGGTGCATTGGCACTTTCCTTTGTGTCAATCCTAATCAATAAGGCTGTTTTTTTTGACATTGTTGTTTTCCATGAGACTGATGGTGTGAATTGTGTGTTCACTAGATTTTGTGTCATTGTGTACAGCTTCGGATTCTGATGCATCAATCATTTCATATATGCGCCTCTAGTAGGATAGCTAATGGTCTTTATTATAGCTTGAAAGTACTCCTTGTTCATGGTCCGTTTGGGTCAGTGCTTTCAGCTACATCAATCTCTGCTCTTGTGCACTGCCTTTGCCAATAGCCAATTGCAACACTTGTCTTGAAAAATTGTTTGAAAGTTGGGTACTTCCTCAGTGCCTGAAGAAGACCATACTATCCACATGTCTTAATCTGTTTGAGGGTTGTAGTGTTTGTGTTAACTGTGGAGTTCATTGTCGAGAACTGTAAGCTTCATCCACATATGAGGATTGCTCCTTTTGACCTACAGCACCTCTGTAATGCTGTAAGTGTTCAGCTTGTCTAGTACACCTTTCTGGACACCCTCCACTCAACTCAATAATTCTGTTTCCTAGCTCCCAATCTGAAAAATCACATATTGAGCCCTTTTCTCCGCATCTGTCCAACAAGTGGCCTATGAATTCTGTCTGAATGCTTTGCATTCTGATCAATGAATACCTTGTAAAATGTTTACAATGAGGAAATTTAATGTGATTCTGAATTAGTCTTCAAATGTAGTTTATACATTTTGTAGATGTTTTAGCTGTTTGCCTGTTTATCTTAATGTGTCAAACCTCTGAAGACCTTTGCTCCCAGTTGCAAAGCAAACTTTCAAGGCCTGCTTTTCTGCATTGGATGTGTGTTAATCTAGATACCATAGCTCTGGATGCTGTTTAAACAATTTAAATTCTGTTCAGACATCTATCATGTCCTAATTTAAACTCAGAAAAATTGCAAAACATTCTGGCAATATACTTTTGACATTCCCTTGCTTATTATCAGTCAACCACACATCCTGATTGCTTGCCTTTTTCAAACATGCTGATCTGAACAGTCAGTAGGGCTCATTTGGTTTCCAACAAACTGTCTTTTCAAGTGTCTCTGATGCAGTAACAAACAAAGTCATCAAGCGTGTTTCATGCACTTTGCTACGTCGCTCATGCATTTTTTCCTATAGATGTACTTGCTTGGTGACTGTTCAATTATAATAGACCTCATTAGCATGATGTTCTTCCACTCCTATTCACCATGTCGTGTCAACGATAATAACCAATCGCACATCAGAGATTGATTAACTTTCATTTGTTAGTTTACTTAAAACATAACAGTACAGTACCAATGACAAAGCAGGAATTGCAGCAACCATCTGATTTCTGTAGGAGTCCAGCTTGCAAACACAAAGCAAGCAATCTGCCAGGGAAGAGTCACAACATTGTGTGCCTCCAAGTCAGGATGGTGGGTGGCTTGGAGGGGAACTGGCTGGTGGTGGTGTTCCCATGTATCCCCTGCCCTTGGCATTCTTGATGGAAATGGTTATGGATTTGAAAGTTGCTGCCTGAGGATCTTTGGTGAATTTCTACAGTTGACCTTGTTGATAGTACACACTGCTGCTACTGATGGTGGGTGCTAGAAAGATGTGGTACCAATCAAGCAGGCTGCTTTGTCTTGGATGGTGGAAAGCTTCTTGTACAATGTTGAAGAATACTTGCTCTGTGGGAGTGTCTTTGTGACAATCTAATAGTTTCACAATCATTGTTGATGACTAACATTTTATTCCTGATTTATTAATTGATTGAATTTAAATTCCCCCAGCTGTCGTGGTGGGATTTGAACTCATGTTTCCGAGGCCTCTGGATTACTAGTCCAGTAACATTATCACTATGCTACCAAACCCCTTTTTCTGGAGTAAGTAAAGCCAAACTCATATCTATTCTGGTATTCTTAAAGTTTCTTAAAATCTAATAGTCATTCCTGCACAGAGCAACAGGAAACTGTCTTGGACTATCTGAGAGTTTACAGCAGTTTATTCGTCAATGTACACCCAGCCCCATTTAAAATTTTTGAATGAGCTTAATGAGGTTCCTTGATTCTCAAGGGATTAAGAGGTTCTTCTGGGAGAACAACATAAAATAGGAAGGTGACTTTTGACCTATATGGTTTTAAATAAAATGCTACAGTCATCTAAAATGTTACATCTGTCAAAATTTACAACGTCAATTTTAAATAATCCCAGAAGTGTAAGTCAACATTCAAAATTGTACAAAGGTAAAACAGGATGGGTTTCATGCCATAGGAGGTGGTTAAGGAGCTTGGTACAGAATGGAAGGGAACGTCCAGGATTGGGTAGATGGCTGGTGGTGTCTATTGTGAAACAAAAGGCAAAGGAAGTGGTAATGCTTATAGAAAGAAGCAGAGTAAGTGTGAATAGCAGAATAATGAAAAGCTCTGTACCAAAGCAAAAAACGTGAAGAATAACTTTTAGGCTGGCATGTGGAAAATTAACAGAAGCAAAATGAGGTTAAGAGTTGAAGTCAATGTTGAGCAGAGGAGGGTGTGAAGTACCAATTTCGTCCATTGTTTAATCACCCCTCAATACCTTGCCCTTTCCTCAGCACTTTCACAATGCAGTAGAGGGTCAATGCAGAGTCGATGGACCGAATGGCCCCTTTCTGCACTCTAGAGATTTTATGATTCTATAATTTTATAATCCGCTTTCCTCTTTTCACAGTCTAAGGCGCCATGCACTCCAGCAGTGATATGCTCCTCCTTCTTTCAAGTTAGTCCACTGTATTCACTGCTCTCAATTTAGTCTGCCTCTACACTGAGGAGATCAAATGCAGACTAATTGACCGCCTTGCCGAATACCTCTGTTCAGTCTCCTACAATGGCCCCTGAGCTTCCATTCACTTGTCTGTTTATTCAGCACCTTGTTGTCATGCTGATGTTTCTGTCCGCAGCCTGCTGTAGTGTTCCATTGAGGGCCACATATGTTTCAGGAACAGTAATGGGAATCTTCTGTCAGGCACACAACATGGCACCTGTGTGTGTATAAATCTCTTTTCTCCCTATCCCCCCCAACCCCATCCTTTCGAAATTTCCCCCTTTGTACTTGATCCCCCTCCTGTTTCAATGCATAAGTCTTTTACGTTTCTACTTTTCTTCAGTTCTGATGAACCATATTCATCTGAAAACTTTAGAATGAAAGCAAAATACTGCAGGTGCTGGAAATCTGAAACAAATCCGAGGAATGCTGGAGAAACTCAGCAGGTCTGGCAGCACCTGTGGGGAGAAAAACAGAGTGAGCGTTTCAAATCTGAAATGACTCTTCTTAGAGCTGACACTAACTCTGTTTCTCTGTCCACAGATTCTGCCTGACCTGCTGAGTATTTCCAGCATGTTCTGTTGTTGTCTCAGATTTCCAGAATCCACAGTATTTTGATTGTTTTACAATTGTAAACTTTGTTCAGTCTTTCCTATCCTTCAAAACCCAAAGTTGGAAAAGGAATAGCTTGGGAGTGAGGTGAGTGGTTGCTATTTCCTGTAGACAGCTTTGAATTTTTCGCAGAAAACATTGCACATTCTCTTTCATCTTAAGCATTTTTAAAAGAAAAATCACAATGAACAAATTTTAATGTAACAAAAATTTTTTCGGTAAATAGGTAGCATCCACTTGTATCTGGTTCCAGCAGCTTGCAACCTATCATAGTTGTTAAATTCCAGAATGGGACAGCCAGTTGTAGATGAGAAATTTGGGATTTGTCCTGTCATTGCTAATCACTGAAGAGAGTAAACAATAGCTAGTGAGGAGAATAACCATGGATTGCAGGAGGATACAGATGGGTTGGTCAGATAGGCTGATAAGTGGCAGATGGAAAAACAAGGCAAGGGAATACAGGACGGCCAATAAGATCCTGGAAAACACTAAGGCTCATGGGAACTTGGTATGCATGTCCATTGGTGCCTTAAGATAATAGGACAGATAAAGTGATTAAGAAGGCTTATGGGATACTTGACATTATTAGCCAAGACATAAAATTTGAGAGCAGGGAGATTATGCTGGAATTACAATGAGATATTTTTAGACAAAATGAATAGGCTAAACGATGGCAAAATGTAAACAAGTGTCAGGTTATCCATTTTGGACCAAGAAAGGATAGATCAGGGTCCTTTCTAGATAGTATGAAGTTAAATACGATGGATGTCTAAAGAGTCTTGGGGGTTCAGATGCATAGACCACCTCCACCCCGCCCACCCCCAGTAGTCAGTGGGAAATTGAGAAGCAGATTTGTAACGTGATTTCAGACATCTGTAAAAATGATAGAGTTATAATGGGAGGGGATTTTTTAACTTTACAAACGTAGACTGGAACTGTCATAGTGTTAAGGGCTTGGATGGAGAATAATTTGTTAAGTGTGTACAAGAAAATGTTCTTATTCAGTATGTCGATGATCTTACTAGAGAACGGAGCAGAAGTTCAGCGTCGCTTGGGAAATAAGGCAGGGAAAGTGACTGAGGTGTCATTGGTGGGGAACGAGGGGGGGAGCACTTTAGGGCCCGTGATCATAATTCTGTTAGTTTTGAAATAGTTACGGAAAAGGGTAGACCTGATCTAAAAGTTAGAGTTCTAAATTGGAGTGAGGCCAATTTTGACAGTATTAGGTAAGAACTTTCAAAAGTTGATTGGGTGAGGCTATTCACAACTAAAGAGGCAGGTGGAAAGTGGGAGGCCATGAAAAATGAGACGACAAGAGTCCAGAGGCGTGTGATGAAAGTCAGCACTGTGGGTTCAGCACAACCAGGCCAAAGAATTGCGGGAATACAATCGGAAGCTGTACAAATATCGCTCAGGATTGTATGGTTAAATCGCTCAAGGAGGTAAAAGTAGAGGGGCTTATCAGAGGTCAGTGCTATGGGAGGGAGACTGGGGATTGGAATTGAAATGCTGCAATACTGAGCGGATTACATCAGTGAAAGGGGCCAACTCAAAATGTAAGCTTGGGGGGAGGGGCAGAGGAGATGATCGACCATGGGGGGGAAAGGTGTCTTTCGGAAGGGAGATCATTGACAGTAAGCAGCATCCTGGCTTCCACTGGGGTAAACGGGAAGAGGATACAGTTCATTACTAGATCTGTCATGTTTACTTGTTATACCTGGGGCTGGGGATGCTGTAAACAAGGTAAAGTCACCATAATCATTGGAGAGATCTGATTGATGGTGGTTTAACCTGACTATCACCATGCCACAGGCAAAAGGAGAAGTTGAGGAGGACAGTCCTTCATGGTAACCTCAGCGACTGTGAGAATAAAACTTATGCTTTAAGCGTCACTCTGTATCGCAAACCAGCAGTGCAGCCAACTGAGCTAACTGATGCCTAGTTGTAAATGACAACGGAGATAAAAATACCTATGGCCACTGCTGGATTGCTCAAGATAACGGCTTCATTCTGTGAAAAAGAGGCTGTTCCATTTTGAGCAACGAAAGGTCCTTCAAAGAAGGAAGTATGGAATTTGAATGTATGTTTCCCCTCCAGTTAGCATCAGGCAGATTTAAATAAGAGTGGCACATGTGTTTTTCCTTCCTGCACTACCCCAAGGACGATACAGTGGCCCAGTGGTTAGCACTGCTGTCTCATAGCGCCAGGAACCTGGGTTTGATCCCAGCTTTGGGTGACTGTGTGGAGTTTGCATGTCCTCCCTGTGTCTGTGTGGGTTTCCTACAGGTACTCCGGTTTCCTCCCACGCTTGAAAGATATGCAGGTTAGGAAGGTTGGCTGTGCTAAATTGCCCATAGTGTCCAGGGATGTGTAGGTTAGGTAGATTAGCCATGGGAAATGCAGAGTTACAGGGATAGGGTAGGGATTGGGTCTGGCTAGGATGCTCTTCAGAGGGTCCGTGTGGACTTGATGGGCTGAATGGCCTACTTCTACACTGTAGGGATTCTATGAAGGCAATTTCTTCGTTCTTTCAAGTTGCTCTCAGTCTCATCAGGGATGTAATGTGTGCCTGCTTAAAAAAAGCCTTGAAGTAGTGGCAGCACACATGCGTAACAAACCTTGCCATAGCTGCATAACTTGTTCTGGAGCATCATTGTTTTTGTTTGTGTGTGTGTGTGTGTGCGTGTGTGTGTGTGTGTGCGTGTGTGTGTGTGTGTGTGTGTGTGTGGACTTAACAGGATTTTCTCTGTGTTTTTGTGCAATTTAATCTGCTTCTGCCCACTAATCCCTTTAATTCAGAATGTTTGTTTCCTTCAAGCTTTCACTGTGTCCCACTCTGTCCCAAAAAAAAATGTCAACCCATGCAATCTCACATGACGTGCAGGAATAGCCAAGCTGTGAACTGGTCACAGGAAGAGATGTGCAATCCCTAATCTGAGTGTGGCACAGAAATGCCAATTAGAAACCAGCCAACCCTGGCTTTTTAACAGAAGAACCTGTATTTTTTTCTCTCAGACGTCATGTGAGATTGAATGGGTTGACTGTGCTGTGACTCTGAGCCAAAAATGCTCCCTTGAACCACCCTGGGATAAAAATACTCAAGCATCCAATTGGAGTTACAAAACAGCGTACTAACCACTCCCTCCCCCTTAAGCACATACACACACACACACATACACACACACACACACAGCTCACTGCTGTCTCGGGATGCTACAGGCACTGCTGATGTAAACATGTCCAAGAGCACCACAGTTCAGAGCCATTGTACTAATCAGTTTATAAACAAGAGGCCTTTAGAAATTCCCGAGGAATCTACCAGCAAAAGAAAGGCAATCTGGGGAATCCTCACCAGCCAAGGTCAGTACAAACTCCACGTGAAGATACACTACTTAAAGTGACTGTGCTGCTGATCAGATCTTGGAATAATATGACTTTGAAAGCCAGGTATATAGCTCCCTCTCTATACAGAAGGAAATTGACCTGGTCTATTCTAGTGTGCGTATGGAACTCTGTAGTGAGATGTGAATCCTCTGTGCACTCAAGATATTGTGGGACTGTATAAAAGATCAGACTCCCCCTCCCCCACCCCTTCAACACAATGACCTTACAGTGATCTGAATGTGTACTTGATTTGGTCCTGTGCCAGCTGTAAAGTCAACGCAACAGGGATGGTGTATTTTTTAATCACTCTCTTCAGACGTGTTATGGCTCACGTCTGGAGTGAGTGCGACATAAATCCAGGCCTCCTGGCCCCGAGGTAGGGACAATATCAGCATGCCATAAGAGCTGAAAAGGATTAGGATTCCTTCAAGCTAGAATCGAATCATCAACCTAAGGACATGTACTTTGTTGATCATAGAAAATAGTACAAATCAATCCTGTTGAATCATTTTGTCATTTCAAGAACTTATTCTCATAATTTTGCCCCTACAACCCTGACATAATTTTGGCAGATTTAATGACTGACCGCCTGATATCTCTAGCCTGCCCTCCATCACAAGACAATAGTCAGGAGTGCGATGGAATACTCTCCACATCGTCTGGATAAGTGTAGCTCCAACAATACTCATGGAACTTGACACCATTGAGCCCACTTGCCAACCTACCCATCACGTTAACTACTCACTTGTCCACCACTGATGCACTGTGACAGCAGTGAGTACAATCAACAAGTTGCACTGCCGAAGCTAAAGGGATAGGGGCCAAATGCAGGAGCTCGTTTAGTTTGGGAAACCTGGTCGGCATGGACAAATTGGACTGAAGGGTCTGTTTCCATGCTATATAACTTTATGATCCAATACAGTCCTCTGCTCTACCAGATGAACTATCAAAGGGATTGATATACACTGGTGTATACAATTGTTTATGGGTGGGGGGAATAGGTGGACTCATGAAATGTTGTTCCCAAACCTCCAGCAAAAATCTGGGAATACCAGGTACTGAAAACATGACCCAGATATCTACAGGAAGGTTGAAAACAGCAGAAGGATCCATCCAAGGCCAAGAATGTGGAGATCTTGACAAACCTTGACAAGCCAAGGCCTCCGTTAAAGTTTTTAAGCCTACTCAAGACAGTAAACCAGACTATGACCCTTGTTGGTAAACAAAAGGCAGCATGTGGGGCTCCTTGACAATGGTCACTGAGACTCAGGAGCTTGGAGAGACCCACAAGAAGAGGGAGAGACCTGCAGTCAGCATCAGAGTAGGTGGTCACTCTGCAGGGCTGAAGAAGGCCAAACGATTCCCCGGGAGTTCAGAGAGTGGACCACTCGCACTCTTCCTGGCTTTCAAAAGAATCTGACACCACCTCCTTTTCACTGCCGGGCTTCCCAATTCTGATCTATTATAAATTCAGCTTTCAATTCGTTTAGAATCCCTACGGTACAGATAGATTCTATTCGGCCCATTGAGCCTGCACCAATCCCCCAAAGAGCATCTCACCTGGGCCTACCCCATCCCTGTAACCCTACATTTCCCATGGCTAATCCACCTGACCTGCATGTCCCTGGACACTACGGGCAATTTAGCATGGCCAATGTACATAAGCTGCACATCTTTGGATTCTGGGAGGAAACCGGAGCACCTGGAGGAAACCCATGCAGACACTGAAAGCATGTGCAAAGTCCACACAGTTGTCAGAGGTTAAAATTGAGCCCAGGTCCCTGACACTCTGAGGCAGCAGTGTTAACCACTGACTCACCATGTCTTTATACTTTGTGGCAAGTCACTTTGAAGAGTGAGAAACTTTGGCATTCCACTATATGGTGCCACAAGAAAGCTTGAAAAAGCAAGTGTGACAATCTTGGGCCAATTCCCTGGATTTAAAACTTCCCTGCCAAACCACTCCGGTGTTTGTGTTGTACTACCGAAGCTCATGGGCTGAATTTTCGGCACAGAGGCAGGAAATGGAACTGGGTGTGTTTTGGGTTCAGAAGCCCAGCTCTGGTTTGATCTGATTATCAAATCCCTTCCATGTGGAAGCAGGCCATTCGGCCCATCAAGTTTTCACTGCCCCTCTGAAGACAATCCCACTCAGACCCACCCCATCCCTGTAACCCTGCACTTCCCATGGCTAATATACCTAACCTGCACATCTTTGGACTGTGGGAAGAAACCAGAGTACCCAGAGGAAACCCACGTAGACAGAGGGAGAACATGCAAATTCCACACAGACAGTTGCCCGAGGCTGGAATCGAACCCAGGTCCCTGGTGCTGTGAGGCAGCAGTGCTAACTGCCCTTCAAATTAAGATTTTTCACATGTGGTCACTGGGTCGTAAAGCACTGAGAAAAAGACTGAGACACATCAGCATAGAATTGCAAGAAAACCAAATCTGAGAAGGATTAACAGTTTATACTGCACGAAGGATCAACAGGGATTAGTTTGCAAGTGGGATCTGACTGGTTGCAGTATTGCCATGGAGAATGTACAAGGAACATACAACCCTTTATCTTTTGTTTTAATTTATACAAATGAAGTCCATTCTTATTTGTCAAGGATTTGCCATGGGGAATGCACCAGGGATCAATTCATCCCCATGCTCCTGTTTAATCAAAAAAAAGGTCTTGGGCATGTTCTTCTTCCTTGTCGAGAAGAGGACTCAGAGTATAAATATGTGTGGCTTTTATCAAGTACATGTGAGGTACACCATGAGCCCCACTAATAGACTTAACTAACATATAATTCTTTGCATACTTGGGATTATTGGGTAAGCGTTGTCCAACTGTGGAATTACGTCTAATGTTGAATGCTATGAGACTTGCAAGCACAGGCTTGTTGAGTAAAATTCATATGTTGGAATTGCCAAAGAGGTGTTCTTTTGACACGGGCCACTAGTTGTTGGAATATAGGACAGCTTACCTGACATCGCACCAGTATTGGTATTTCTGTACCATATTACACCTTTGTGTAGTATGCAGAAAGTCTTAAAAATGTTCAGACGCTCTGCATTCCACTACGTTATGAGGAAGGCACTGCCTCATCTCTGTCTTAAATTGGTGACATTTTATTTTTAATCACCAACTCTTAGTTATAGTTCCCACAAGAGGAAACTTGGTCAGATATTTCTCTGTTGAAATGGGTAACTTGAGTTGGGAAATCTCCCAGTTTGCTGGGCCTGCCTCAATAGAAATGCTTCTCGGTGACTCAAACTTCTTACACGTTGGGGAAGGGGAGGAGTGTGGATGAATAGGGTTGAATCTGCCCTTCCCAGTAGCAGATCAGAGGTGGCCACAGACTTGGCCATGTGTAGATTAATAGATCGACTTCACCCAAGTTGTTTAGGGCTGCATGCCCTCACCTATGGTACTACATCACCACACAACTGCACAGTCACATGCCACCTGCGTGTCCCGATACAAATACAATGCCAATTCATATCCCCACTTACCTGTTAGGCCTTTTTTAGCTCTAACATCAATTTGTTGCTGATTCTTGCCCCCAACCATCCTTTAGAGCCTAATTCCATTCAATACTGAATAATGCCTTACCCTCCAACACAAATGACCCCTTAAACACTCCATGCATTTTTTTTTATTCACTTATAGGATGTGGATATCTCTGATTAGGCCAGCATTTATTGCCCATCACTAATTGCCACAGGGCAATTACGAGTCACCCACATTGCTGGAGTCACATGTAGGCCAGACCAAGTAAGGATAGCAGTTTCCTTCCCTAACGGGCATTCGTGAACCAGATGGGTTTTTCCAACAATTAACAACATGAGACCCTTAATTCCAGATTCTTTATTAAATTCAAATGCCACCATCTACCCTGGCAGGATTTGAACCCAGGACCCCACAATGTTAGATAACAAGGTGTAGAGCTGGATGAACACAGCAGGCCAAGCAGCATCAGAGGACCAGGAAGGCTGACGTTTTGTGCCTAGAGCCTTCTTCAGAAAATTTTCTGAAGAAGGGTCTAGGCCTGAAACATCAGTCTTCCTGCTCCTCTGATGCGGCTTGGCCTGCTGTGTTCGTCCAGCTCTACACCTTGTTATCTCATATTCTCCAGCATCTGCAGTTCCTACTACCCCAGAATATTAGCTGAGTTTCTGGATTAATAGTCCAGCGATAATACCACTAAGCCATTGTCTTCCCTTTATAGCCTTTCCCTGTTTCTGCCCACTTTCATGGCCCTTCCATGCTCATTCACCCAATTTACTCTAGAAGTAGAACCAGTGGCCCAATTATAACAAAGCTTATGTGAAAATGTTTAGGAAGAAAACACCCATTCATGTATTTTTTTGGAAAGAAATCTGGAGTTTCAACAACACAATAAAAAGATTTCATCAAACAATCAGTAAAATATCAATGACAGAATATGTAACTACTTCATTCCTCTCGAACTTGTGCAAAGAAACATGAAGGCTCAGAAAATAGTGCACAGAAAAGATAATTTACTACGACTGCAGAAAGCTGTCAGTCAAGTAAATCTAAAAAGAGGGGTCACAAGACTCAAAACCTTAACTCGGTTTCTCTCTCCACAGCTAGTGCCAGGCCTGCTGAGTTTCTTCAGCAATTTCTGCTTTTGTTTGAAGCAGTTCATTCCAGCAGGTGTAAATAAACTCTCACTCAGATAATCCAATTTCTCCTTGAGGTCATGCATTACCAGTTCTTTAATTGCATTTGCGTGGAGCCATGAATATGCAATCATCATCCATGCACAGAACGCTTACATTATATTGGATTCTCTGTCTCTTTACAGTAAGTGGCATAGAATCATACAAAATAGGAACTGGAGTAGGCCATTCAGCCCTTCAAGCCTGATCAGCCATTCAAAATGATCATGGCTGATCATCCTACTCAGTACCCTCTTCCCATTTTCACCCCATACCTTTTGATCTCTTTAGCCCTAAGAAATGTATCTAACTATCTTCTCGAAAACATTCAATATTTTGGTTTCAACTACTTTCTGTGGCAGAGAATTCCATAGGCTCACCACTATCTGGGTGAAGGATTTTCTCCTCATCTCAGTCCTAATGGCCTACCCTGTATCATTAGGTCATGACCCCTGGTTCTGGACTCCCCAGTCATCAGGGACACCCTTCCTGCATTTAACCTGTCTAGTCCTGTTAGAATTTTATAGGTTTATATGAAATCCCCTCTCATTCTTCTTTACTCTAATGAATGTAGTCCTAACCAGTTCAGTCTGCGTTCATATGTCAGCCCTGCCATCCCAAGAACCAGTCCAGTAAACATTTGTTGCATTCTCTCCAGAGTCTTTCTTTAGGTAAGGAGATTAAAATAGTCTTTTTGTCATATTGGTCGATTTTCATTTTGTGTCTCTATGTTGAAGTATAGGTATTTATTCTGAGGCTTTCATAGAATCCCTACAGTGTGGCAACAGGTCCTTCGGCCCAACAAGTCCACACCAACCCTCAGAGTATCCCACACAAACCCATCCACCTTTAACCCACCTAAGCTACATATCCCTGAACACTACAGACAATTTAGTATGACCAATCCACCTAACCTGCACATCTTTGGACTGTGGGAGGAAACCAGAGCACCCGGGGGAAACCCACGCAGGCACGGGGAGAATGTACAAACTCCACACAGACAGTCACCCGAGGGTGGAATTGAACCCAGGTCCCAAATGCCACGAGGCAGCAGTGCTAACTGCTGAGCCACCGTGATGAGAGGTGGTTTCTAAGGCAACACGACCCCCTCTCAAGGGTATGGTATGGAAGGTTAGGGTGTGAAATGCACTGCTTGGAAATGTGGTGGAGGCATTCAAGAGGGCACTGGATGTTTTTTTGGATAGTAGTCTGTGCAATGATATGTGGCTAAGGCAGGAGACTGGCACTCGATTATAAGGCCAGACAGAGGAGGAAATGGCCAAGTGGTATTATCGTTGGATTATTAATCTAGGAACTCATCTAATGTTCTCAGGATCTGGGTTTAAATCCTCCCATGACATTTGATGGAATTTGAATTCAATAAAGAATCTGGAATTAACAGTGTAATGATGACAATAAAAACGTTGTCAATTTGTTGGAAAATCCCATCTGGGTCAGTAATGCCCTTCAGGGAAGGAAATGTGTCATGTTTACCTGGTCGGTCTATATGTGACTCCAGACCCAATGTGGTTGACTCTTAATCGCCATCTGGTCTATTAAGGATGGGCAATCAATGCTGGCCTATTCAGAGATGCCCACATCCCATAAGTGAATAAAAAACATAGAACAGGTGCAGGCACGATGGGCTGAATGTCCTCCTACCTCACTGTAATAGTTCTGCGATCCTGCAATGTCACTGAGAGTGTCGTCAGAGAGAGGTTTTGAAGGGGCCTTCAATATGGGGTGTTCTTGGGCTGCACAGTTAATGATGTGGATGGTTTTGGAAGGAGGGAATTCAAGAGTGTGAGGAGTAAAGGGACAACCAGGCGATGTGTTAATGGCATCATTCATCTGCTACTTTTATGTATTTTTTACATTTAATTTTAGAAGACCACTGACACATAAAGTATTTGTAGAATGTGCAATATGCTGGACATTTGTTTTGAGTCACTTCCCAGGATAGAGTGGTTTCTCAGCTGTTCTAAGCAGCTCTATTTTTTTCCTAGATAGGCTGTAACCATGTCAAAAAAACCAAGTTCCCCTGTCCTAACTTCCAATGCCACGTCCATCTTCTCAGATGTTCAGAGTCACTGCTCACCAGGACAAATCACCAGGTTTGAATCTAGTAAATCTGGCTCAGAGATGGAAAGGCATCGCTGAATCGGCTATGATTCTATTCAGGTCTGAGCACAGTACCAAAAGTAAGACCCAGTTCTCAGAGACCAACACTCAAATATTGCCAGTCCTGAAAGAGTTAATCGTTCGCAAACAATTTTATTTTCAGATGGCGCACACTGTGTTTCATTCACTCTGAAATAATTACAAGTAACGGCAATATGGTTTCGTAAGTAAAGTTGTGAGGGATCAAATTTCAGATGAATTGGAGAATGCTGATGACAACTTGCAAAGGAAGCAAGCTCTGCTGGTACTGGGAGAGAATCGATGTGGATATGAATCCTAACTTCAAATCCTACTCCTGGATCGAGGTGCCGTGGGGAGATGGAGATCTAGGTAGCAAGCACTGGTCTTGAAGGAGGTGGCATGGGGGTATAACACAAGCAACTGTTGTCTTATTGCACAATATATGTTTTTTTTTATCATCACTGCTTACAAAAGGCAGCAGCTTGTTTGTCTGTAAACCAAATGCCATGAAAGTGATCTGTTATATTGAGCCATATGAGTTCAGTGTTTAAATATAACACAAGCAGCTGACTTGAAAGCCAATAAGGCCTTGCTGCAACAGTGGCCTGTCGCCTTGTGGATAGCTGTGAACATCACAAGCACTGTTTGTGTCAGGCCAGGGAACTGATTCGAATCACAGCTCTGGACTGTTTATGTTGTATTTGTGCTAGTAAGAAGTGGGAATAATTCTGGAGTTGCTCCGTCTATGAAATATCAAAGAAAAGTGTTTGCTTGGCAAATACAATGGTGTAACTAGGCTGTGAAAATTCATTACTCACAGTTTCAGAACATGAAATGTGTTTTTGTTCAGTTTTCATGTATGTTCACTAAATTTATCCTTTTACTATTACGTAATCAGAACCTTATTTTCACTTGAAGTGCAAAAGCAATGAGGTGCATTATCTGAGAGAAAACAGATTATTCTTGCTCAAATTTAGAATTAAGTCTTATCCAAATCCACATTGCTCTCAATCAGGAATGTACTTAGGTTAAGGTTGGGTATTCAAAATTATCCATGCATTCCCTTTAGATCAATGATATTCTCTCGTAATTTTTAAAGGGCTAATGTTCAACTCCAGAGATTCGAGCTGAGAATTAAATTGAGATCGATGATTAATTTTTTTTAATTTTTTTTGTCAATGTTTGATTTGGAACAATGAATAGAGCTTGCTTCTGCTGAGTTGTTTTCACTGCACACGAGGGAAAATAGTCTTGTAGAAACTAATTATTTTGGCAGCATTTTTTTCAATTCAGTAGTATAACCTTTCGAGTCAGTTTGCATCTCAGTTTACGTCAGACCTGACACAATAATGCCCATTTTACTGTGTTTCATTCTGTTTCTGTAAGGAAATGTATAAATTTAAAAGAAAAACAGAATGAACATCTAAACATATCTCGCTTGAGATGGTGAATTTGTTTTACTCTTTCATATGTTTCCTGAGCTGCTTTGTATTTGTCAGATTTTATTTTCTCATGTTAACATTGAAACTTTTTTTAAAAAATTCATTTCGATTTTTGATGTGTTCTGTTCCTAGTTTATTTATTGAATACCTCCCATTTGATCCTGAATCTAGGGATCCACAGCTAATGAGCTGAAATTTAGCTGTTTCTCCCCTCCTATTGAAGAGAGACCTTTGCTTTGAATTCTCCCACTGGTTAATCCATTGCTGGTCAGAGGGATACAGACAGTCTGTACCCAGCTGTCTGCCAATGTTGCTATGCAACACCTGATAGACATTGTCCAAGAATGCCCATAGAATGGCCTTGTTATCCAGCTTCTCCGGCTGTCTTGGGCACGAACAGCCTTCTGTTGAATGTCTTCACCTGGCAGGTAGTGAGAAACATCACATAAGCCTTTGTGATGGAAGTCAGTGGATCACCATCACTTAGATATGCAATTTTGTTGCAGGATTCATCTTCAGTGATCTCACTAAAGCAACAGTGCAACTACATAGATTAAGTGGCTCATTCAACAAGGAACATTTGAACAGTGTTGAATTTACAAATTTGGCAAAGGTTGTAAGTTGTAAAAGTGATATTATTGCCGTGGCTCGATTGATCGTTCTGTTGTCTATGTGTTCGAAGATTGTAGTTTTCACTCCACGTTTGAATGAATCATAGAATCAGTCATAGAAACCCTACAGCTTGGAAGCAGGCCATTTGGCCCATCGAGTCCACACCAACCCTCTGAAAAGCAGCCCACCCAGACCCAGCCGCCCCTACCTTATGCTTGTAACACTGCATTTCCCATGGCTAATCCACCTAGCCTGCACACTATGGGCAATTTAGCATGGCCAATCCACCTAATCTGCATATCTTTGGACTGTAGGAGGAAACCAGACCACCCGGTGGAAACCCAAGCAGACACGGGGAGAATATGTAAACTCCACACTGCAGGTCTCTGGCACTTTGAAGCAGCAGTGCTAACCACTGAGACAAAGTTTGATCTACAACTGCCACACCAATGCACGACTGAAGTGCTGCTGTGCTTTTGGAGGTGTTATCTTTCATAGGCAATGTCAAAAAGAGGCTTTGTCTACACTCTTAAGATGAATATAAAAGGCCCCATACCACGACTGTGAAGAAGAATTCTTCACAGTCTCCAGAGCAACACTTATTACTCTATTGACACCATAGAAGCAGATTATTTGGGTCATCGACACTTTACTGTTTGTTGGAGTTTGCTGTGGACAAATTGGGTATCATATTTCCGACAGCAGTGACTGCACAGCAATGGTGCTTCATTAGATACAAAGCACTTAAGGGCTTCCTGAGCTTGTAAAAGATGCTGCAAATGATCAAGATTTTTCTGTTTGTATCTAAAAGCACAGTGAAAGTAATCTCAGTGCCTATGTTTCAGAATTTCTCATTCTTTTAAGAAATGTCTTCAGGCAGCCAGTGTTATAGCTTAGGGAACAGGATTATTGGCTAAAGTTGGAGTGTCTAGCTATTGTCTCTTCTCTTATTAACAGGAAGGAAGGCAGCAAAATATCTGACTGAACAAAGCTCTTGGGGTAAACCATCATTGGAAAGAACACTGTGCAGTAATAATTGGGTTTCTGCTTCCTTCAAGGTGTAAATACAGACTCATGAGAATAGCTTTTTACATTGCCAAATAGGCTAGAACAGGAAACAATCTGATTTCCACAGACCTCAATTGAAATACTGTCAGAACTTTTGCAAGGTTTTAAAATGAACGTTTCTGTAAACCCCATTTTAACTCAGCTGCACAAAGGCCAAACATATGTCAAGTACTTTTATCAGTAAAAGTAACAGCTGTAGGACAGAAAATTTATGTTTAGGTTCCAGTCACTGTCCCAATGCCTCATCATCTCAATCATCTATATGGAAATGCACTTTGGTACAAGTGCAATGTGTTAATGCTTGTCATCACAAATCCTAGTAGCAAACTCAAAATAATTACTCATAGAAGTAATGTTATGGGTTGCATATAATCACTCCATTTTGCTATAATCATGATATAGAAGATCAGAATCCTCAAATCTAGACAACAAACTCATATTTTTTGGGGACTGTATATGTAATATTTTAATCACACAAGCATAGCATGGGACCAATGGCACAGTGTGGAGGAATTCCAAAATCTTAACGTATTCCTTTGTGAATAATCTCATAGATGCATCAACTAGAGATGGATCATGCTATGGTCTGGAATGCAGCTGGGGTTATCTTGGATATTGATTCAGGTTTGTTTTGTGTGCTCAGTTGTTTACTATTATTCCTGGTTCGTCATTAAGAAAAAGACAAAGAATGTGCCACATAAATGCACCATGCACAGAATGTGGGGTTAGTGGAGGTGTCGACTTTATAATCGAGTTTTGTTAGTCCTTTCCCTAACTTCCTATGATGCAAAATATAACACCTGAATTGTGATCTGTTGGCATTTAAATGTCCCCAACTTTCAGTGAGAAATCGTCGAATTCCATTGATTTCAGCCTGATGCATAAGATGAAGGACTGCATTTCACAGAAAGGGAGAGGATCTCCAACTTGTCTGAAATATCACGAGAGCCCAGGTTCTAGAAGGACCAATTCTAAAAGGCCTAACCTGAACCCGACAACCAATATTTTCACTGAGGTTTTGTGGTGGGGCCTGGGGCATGGTTTCATGGTAATACATAGGCAGAATGTTGTCTGCGTACCTGTCATTCATATCTAAAAGAGGAGCTGCCTTCCAGCCAATCCACTTTTTGATAGGGGGTTGTCCAAAGCATACCTTGTGTGCTTTACACTTTTCAAGAGAAGGTTTAAAGATGCTGGAATTATTTGGTGAGGTAAAACAGACTTTCAGATAGGTTCCTTCGAAACCTTTGAGTGAGGAAACGTACAATTGAGACAGATCATGTGCCCTATGGAATTGTTAAAAGTGAATATGAATGTGTGTAAAAGATATATAAACTAATTGCCCACATACAAACAAGGAACAAGAGTAAGCCACTCAGCCCTTTGAGCCTGCTCCACCTTTCAATAAAATCATGGCTGATCTGATTTTAACTCTACGTTCCTGCCTATCTCCAATAATTTTTCATTCCCTTGGAAACCAAGAATCTATTTAATTCGGCCTTAAAAATATTAAAGTTACTAAATCCACTGACTTTTGAAGAAGGGAATTTCAAAGACTCACAACTGTCTGAGAGAAAAAAACACATTGTAGTTGTAAGCTTCTTGGAACTGTGAAGCTGTCAAGGCAGTAAATCTCCAAGTGTTTAAATTTTTTAAAAAAACTTTCAGTTTTCTGAAAGCTTAGAATTGAGGTTGCATGGCTTATTTTACGACCTATCATTATCTCTACGGGGTTACGTAATTTGATTGACAACTCAAAGTGCTTATGAAGTCTTTGATGTGGCACTATGAATATAACTACTTGCTTTGTTCAAGAATTAAGCAATTTAATTAACTTGTTTGTTTTCGTAAAGGATTAAGCAATTGAAGGACTTTAAATGTAGTGAATTTTTTTTGTGAATGAGAGACTCTTTTTAACAAATGAAATCTGCAACAGATTTCTTTTATTGCATCTTAGCATGGGTCTTGAGATCTGCCTATGTCGATTGTGGTTGCATTGGCATGGAGGGTATAAGGGCCAAGGGGGTAGAAAGTGGGTGGCATGAATTGATACTACATTTAAATTTTTATTTATTTGTTCATGGAATATGGATTCATTGGCTAGGCCAACATCTACTGCCTATCCCTAATTGCCCTGAAGCAGTTAAAGAGTCAAACACATTGCTTTGGGTCTGGAGTCACAATTAGGGTAAACCAGGTACGGTTGATGGGTTTCCTTCCCAAATGGACATTTATGATAGATTTTCATTTTATGACATACATTATGACAGTCATTCATTTGCTAATTTTTTAATTACAACTTTTAATTGAATTTAAGTTTAACCACCTCCCATGGTGGGATTGAATCCATGTTCCATGAATATTAGTCCAGGTTTCTGGTTTACTTGTCATTACATTATCATTACCCCATTGTCTACCCCAGAATAGGGGCTAGAAAATGCCATGAGCATGGGTAGGTTGGCATGGAGTGTATGAGGGACCATGGGGGTGTGGTGGATGGGGTCATGAAGTGGCATGAAGTGGAATCGATTGGTCATGGGGAGTTGTGGGACGTGAGTAATGTGGGCATCTTTCTGTTTTTATTTTGTTTTGCATTCACATTAAATTCCCCAATCAGCAAGGCAGGTCTTTCACACAACTTGTCTTGACAGCTGGCAGCCCCTGCAGCTGCCTCTAAAATGCCTTGTGGGGAGACAATGGACTCCTATTAACACCCAGCCTTCCAGGACGGAAATTCGAACATCCAGGGCACTTTCTCCTGAATCAGGTTAGCGGAGTGGGGAGTTTTCCTCACTTTGCACACTCCCAACTCGGGAGGGACAATTCTGACCTAAGCATGAGTTCGACCTCTAGAATGGGCACCTTTATGGCATTGTATTACCAAGGAGAACCTTCTCACATAAACGTTAGAGGAAATTGGGAACTCTGCACCATGCCACTCTCTCCCACCACCACCCCAAAAAATAAGTTGACCATCGAAAACTAAAAATATCAAAACTGAG
Source organism: Rhincodon typus (assembly GCF_021869965.1). Classification (NCBI taxonomy): domain Eukaryota; kingdom Metazoa; phylum Chordata; class Chondrichthyes; order Orectolobiformes; family Rhincodontidae; genus Rhincodon; species Rhincodon typus. Next base: position 113,090,130 of record NC_063334.1, read on the forward strand.
ATCATACATTTATTTAATAAAACGATACGGAACCAAGCTCGGAACTGAAGTGGAGGTGTAAATTGGCCATAATCTGATTGAATGGTGGGAAAGACTTAAGGGACTGAATGGCTTAGTTCCATTCCTACTTTCCAATCTCTTTCTTTTTGCATTCAATCGAACAGAGAAGCATAGGCTAAAAGTTGCAGATCTCTGAGGCCACTGTAATTGACTATAAGACACCAGAGCAGAAGGATACTATTTGACCCATCCAATGTGATCTTGCCATTCAGTTAGGTCATGGCTGATTTAGTAATCCTTATCTCCACTTTCCTATCCTTTCCCCATAACCCTATCAATCAAACTATCAATCTCAATCTTGGATGTACTTTGAGTCCCTATCTCAACAGCACTCTGGGATAAAGAGTTCCTCAATTTCACTAGCTGCTCAGATAATATAGTTAAATCTAGTGAACCAATGTAGGTCAGGAGGATACTGAGCTTGAGCTAACCCTCCAGGCTCATTGAGCTCACCACAGACAGTAAATCAAAGCTAATTTCAATGTACCTGAATTAGTCCATATAAAACTCTCCTGCAGTTTCTGCATCTGACAATTGGTAAGGAGAGAATTGGTCACAGATCTGATGATCAATTTTTTCCTTTCCTTTATTCTTGAATGGGAATTGGACATCACTGGCAGGGCCAGTGTTTGTTTTCCAAACCTAATTGCCCCTGAACTGAATAGCTTGCTAAAGCCATTTCACAGGAAACACAAGTTAGGTGGCTGTTTTTGACTGGCACAGATTTAGTGGGCTGAAGGGCATTTTTTCTGTGCTGTAGACCTCTGTGACATTGCCAAGGGTCTGGAGTCATGTGTAAATTTTACGAAGTAAGGACGATCGATTTCCTTCTCTAAGGGGCATTAATGAACCAGATGGGCTTTTAATGACAATGGTTAAAATGATTATAATTCCAGATTTTCATTGAATACATTTTTCATTATCTGCTATGGTGAGATTCAAACCCATGTCTCCAGAGCATTGAACTGGGGCTCTGCATTACCAGATACGGCATTGCCACAATGCCATTATCTCCCCTGGGTTGCCTGAATAACATTCACCAGCTAGGCACTTAACAGGAAGATTGCCTCTTATGCAAGGTATCAAAAGCTTGCCAGTACATAATATAGAGGTCTCAAAAGTGAGAAAATTAAGGATTCAGATGATCTCTCAAATGGAGAAACACAGAAATTATTCCATCATATTAACTCCAATTTTGCCAACATCCAACAAAGCAATAATTCTGTGATCCTACATTCCCAGGACAGAGCAGCACTCAGAGGGAGGTTGGAGAATGAGGCTGATAATATCACTGATTTACATGCAAACTGTGTGCACACTCCCCCTACTGAAAGTATGGAATTGCGGAATCAAGCCTATACTTTTCAAGTCATTCTTATCACTTTGTTATAGACAATTACCTGTATTTATTATTGTTCAGGAAATAATTGCAGGAACAATTCAAAAATAGTGGAAATTACCAAATCATCTTACGAATAACATATCACTTTAATATTTCCAGTGATATCAACATCTTTCTTTTAGCCGCATATAAATAAGCACCAAATATTTTCATTTATTGGACATTTAATGTAATTGCACATACTGTAGGTATGCAGTGAATGGACAATTTGTTGATGAATGTTGCAATAATATTGATATTCAGTTATTGACTTTATGTGTTTTGATTTAGCTCATCTGTAAATAATGTAATTATTTGCAATCTCTGCATTGTGGGAAATTTTAAACTCAGTCATTTGGCAGAAATAACGAATATTTGAGGGCTCAAGCTTATACACCTACCCAAACCCCCACTCTCCCGCAAAAAAATTATGTATTATAAAATTAAAACAAATAACTCCATATTCTGGAGATCTGAAACAAAACCAGAAAGTGCTGGAGAAACTCAGCAGGTCTGGTAGCATCTGTGAAGAGAACAGTTTCAAATCCAGTGACCATTGTTCAGAACCGAAAGCAGCCGGGAAATGGTGGTATTTATGCTGATGACAAAATGCAGGCAGGGTCATTACTTTGCGAAAAACCTCTTGTCTACCTTAACAATGACCCCAAGCTTTCAGTTGCCTGCCACTTCAACATATCATCATGTTACCGTGCCAACATTTCTACCTCAGGCTTGCTATAGTGCTGAAATTAACTATTTCAGAATGCGAACGTGTTCTTCCATGTTTTTTCCGCATCCCCATGGTCCCAGGTTCTGTTCTATTTGGGCTTGCTACAGCAGAGCCACCTATTTTCAATGATTAAATTCCTGTTATTACCCATTCAGCATTTATCTCTCTCCTGGCTTATCATCAGCAATCCCTTTGTCTGCTTCTCCTCTCTTCTCTCTCTCTCACACAAATATATATATTCTATTTCTCTCTCTCTCTGTTTGTAGATGCTGTCTCCATCTGTTTGGCATTCCTTTCCCTCTCACCAAACCCCGCACTCCACCAACAGAATAAATACCCCCATTTCCCTTTACATTTTTGTAATATATGAATATAAATCTTATTTCATTGCTGTGACTAGTAACCATGATCTTCCTTAGTGTATCCCTCATCCTCACATACTGTTGGAGGAAAAATTGAATATGATTGTTTTTACAAATTATTTGCTCATTTTGTTAACTCAGTAAGCTATCTTGAAGTACAATGAATGTTCACAAATGTTTTGTCCTTTCTATTGAAATGAGGTGTGTTATTGACACTGCAAGTGTCATGTAAATAGGAACATGTAATGTAAATGTAGCCATGTAAATGAGAACTTCCTTCAAGTCTGATCACCTTCTTTTATTGTTTTATTTTCTTGTTGGAAAGGTTCCTGGGCTGACCGTTCACCTTTACATGAGGCAGCCAGTCAGGGACGCCTCCTATCCCTCAAAACCTTGCTTGCACAGGTAAGCAATTATGTACTGTGTGGTTTATGTATCTGCACTGTTTTGGCCAACATACTTCTACATTCACTGTGTAACCAGTGCCTCTAGTTTTAATATATTAGCTGTTTTGGGGGATTTAAAATCACCTTGGACATCAATTGGTACATAGGGCTTTTGTGAATGCAGTCTCCCCAGCCTTTCTTCCTCCACTTCAGTGTTAGAGTTGGCTGATTTAGAACATTCTTTCCAGAAGGTTGTAGGTTCAAGTCCCACTCCAGACACTTCAGTATGCAATTCAGGCAGTCACTTCAGTGATGTACTGAGAGAGTGCTACTTTGACAGTTGTGCTGTTTGAGATGAAAGGTCTGAGTTCCTATCTGGTTCACCTGGATGTGAATAAATGATTCTATGTCAATATTTCCAAGAAGGACTGGGACATTCTCCCTTACAATCTCCTGGCCAAATGGTTTCATAAGAACATAAGGATATAAGAATCAGGAACAGGAGTAAGCCATCTGGCCCCTCGAGCCTGCCCCGCCATTTAATAAGATCAGGGCTATCTGTTTGAGACTAAGCTCCACTTACCCGCCCGCTCACTGTTTCCCTCAACCAGCTGAAAGAGATTATCAACTATTATCTAATAGATGTTTGCGGGACCTTGCATACAAGTTGGCTGTTACAGTCTCCACTTTACAGCAATGACTGCACTTCTAATGTGTTCCATTGATTGTAAGGTGCTTTGTGGACCACTTAATCATTTGGAAAGCTCTATTAACTAAGAATGTAAGTTGAAGGAGAAAAAGTAGGCCATTTAACCCAATCTGGATAGCTCTGAGCAGTAAAGAATTCCACAGTAAAGAATTCTATCCTTTAAAACAAAAAGAAAATCCTCTTCATCTGTCTTACATTGACAACTCCTTATTCTGAGATTATGCCTTCTGATTCTAGACTTTCCCACAATATCAAATTTAATTGTGATCTTGCTTTTGTACATCTCCTGTGCAGCCATAACTTTGTATGCCTCACTCTGTTCCATCACCTTATGATCTGTATCTCCTTGTATGTTATGGCCTGCCTGTATTGCTCGCAAAACAAAACTTTTCACTGTACTTAGGTACAAGTGACAACAATAAATCAAATCAAATCAAAATCAAACAAGGGGAAGCAACCTCTATATCTACCTTGTCAAACTTCCTAAGAATGTTATATGTTTCAATATAGTCTCTTCTCATTCTTCCTGACTGTAATGAGTACATGTCCAACCCACTCAGTCTCTCTTCAAACGCAATTCCTCATTTCTGCAATCAGACTAGTGAACCTTCTCTGGATTACCTCCAATGCCAATCTATTATTAGTTGATAAGGGGACCAAAACCATTCACCAAATCACAGCTATAGTCTGGCTAGTGTGTCCCTAATGACAAGACCTTTCTACTTTTATACTCCATTCCCTTTTGGAATAAAAGCTATGGTCCTATTACCTGCTGAACTTGTATGCCAATTTTTTGTAACTTATGCATGTGGACTTTCAAATCCCTCATAGTACAGCTTTTTGCATTCTTTCCTAATTTAAATAATAGACAACTCTTCTATTCCTCCAGCCAAAGTGCAAAACCACACATTTTCCAACATTGTATTCCATCTGCCAAGTTTTTGCTCACTTGTTTAACCTTTATCCTTCTGCAGGCTCTTCCTGTCATTCTTAATGCTTGCCTTCTCAATCCATTTCTATACAATCCACAAATCTGATAATAGTCCATTCAATTCCAACATCTGAAGTCTTTATTGTATATAGTAAATTACTATGCCCACAGCACCGATCTCTGTGACAGTTCATTCATTACAGGTTTCAATCCTGAAAATGCCACCTTTACCCCAACTCTGTTTCTTATTAGTTAGCCAATCCTCTAACCATACTAAAATGTTACCTCCAACACTATAGACTCTTATTTTGTTATGTAGCCTTATGTATGGTATCTTACGAAAATCGAAACTTTTTTTTATTCACTCACAGGATGTAGACATCTCTGGCCAGGCCAGCATTTATTGCCCATCCCTAATTGCCCAGACCAGGTAGGGATGTGCAGTTTCCTTCCCTAAAGGAGATGAGTGAACCAGATGTTTGCAACCCCCACCCCGCTTCCAACCTCAACAAACAACAATGATTTCATGGTTCTCATTAGACCATTAATTTCAGAGTTTTTTTTGGTTGAATTCAAATTCCACCATTTGCCATGGCGGGATTTGAACCCAGGTTCCCAGAATATTAGTTGAGTCCTGGTTTAATAGTCTAATGATAATGCCAGAAGGCCATTGCCTCCCCTATTGGTTCCTGTTTACCTAACCTGTTTGTTATCTCTTCAAGGAACTTTAATAAATTTGTCAGGCATGATTTTTCCTTCAGGAAGCCATATTGACTCTGCTTGATCATATTATATATTTCTAAATGCTGCAGTGGTTGGTTCGCTTGCCAAGCTGCTTCGTTAGTTCTCAGACGTTTCTTTACTCTGCTGGGTGACATCATCAGTGCAGCTTCCGATGAAGCGTCGGTGTGTTTTCGCACCTGTTATTTAAACTCTGGGGTCTGTTGGAATTGGTTACCCCAGTGGTGTATATATAGGATCTAATTCTATGTGTTTATTGATGGCCTTCTTGGTGCAGAACCAGGACTCTAGAAATTCCTGTGCTTGTCTCAGTTTGGCCTGTCTTAGGATCTTGATGTTGTCCCAATTGAGAGGATTCTAGGACAGGCCAAACAGAGACAAGCACAAGAATTTCTAGAGGCCTGGTTCTCCACCAAGAAGGCCATCAACAAATACATAGAACTAGACCCTGTAAATACACCACTGCGAAGGAAAATCAGAAATGAGATAACCAATTCCAACTGACTCCAGAGTTTAAATAACAGGCGGGAAAACACATCGGTGCTTCATCGGAGGCTGCACTGATGATGTTACCCAGCAGGGTAATGAAATGTCTGCGAATTAACGAACCAGCTCGGCGAGCTAACCAACCACAGCATTCACAACCCAAGCTACTAATTTATTCAAGAACCTTAAATTTCTAAATGCTCTATTATTCCATCCCCTTAAATGCACTTGGCAGCATTTTCTTATGAACAGATGTTCAGCTAAGTGTCTTATAGTTACCATATTTTTTATCTCCCTTTTTGAATAAGCGTGTTGAGTCAGTTTTTCCATCCTTTGGAACTTTTCCGCATGTAAGGATTCTTGGAAGCTTACTACCAGTTCACCCACTATCTCACTAGCTACTTCCGTTAAAACCCTCGCATGAAACCTATCAGGTTCAGAAGATTTATCAGCCTTTAGGCTCATTAATTTCGCTGCTACGTTTTCTCCACTGAGAGTTATTACTGTTATCTCTTCCTTCACTTTAGCCCCTTATTATTTAGGGAGTTTAGAATGGTCTAATATGAAAACTGATTGAATTCCTGTGCTATTTCCTGGCTCTCCGTTATTATTTACTCAGCCTCATTCTGTAAGGGGCTGTGTTAACTTTTACCTCTCGTTTCCTTTTACTATATTTAGATAAGTTCTTACTGTCTGTTTTTATGTTACTTGTTGGTTGCTTTCAGTTTATTTTCTCACTCTCAATATTTTTTTGGTCATCTATTGTTGATTTTAAAACTTCCCCAACACTCTATTTTACCACTAATCCTAATCACATTACATGTTTTTTCTTTCTTTTTGATATTAAACTGAACTTATTTACCATGTTCAGTTAAATTCCTTCCTAGAATCTCTAGGTATTGAAATCTGATATTTTATGAGACTCACCTTTCCACTCCAAGCCCTACAGTTCCTCACATCATTCCTCTCTGCTTTATTATTGACATTTATTTACATTTTATTTACATTCACGTGCCCCCTCCCATCCACCACACACATAGGACACCAGACACTTCCCATTTCTCTACTCCATTGTCCATGACATTGCTCCCTGCCCTCTTATTCCTCTTGCAAGACCCATAAAACCATAGAAAAGGTATGGCACTGAAAGAGGCCTTCAACCCATCATGTCTGTGCCAACTAGCCATCCATCCTAATCAAACTTTCCAACTGTGGCTTTGCAGGTTATGGTGCTTCAGGTGCAGAACTGCGTTCTTTTTCAATGAGTTGAGGGTTTTCACCTCAATCACTCAACTGGGCAATGACTTCCAGATGCTCACCACCCTCTGTGTGAGAAACTTCCTCCTCATGATCCCTCTAATTCCTCTGCCAATCATCTTCAATCTGTGCCCCTGGCAATTGGCCTGCCAGTAGCGGAAAGCTTCCTTGTCTTCCATGTCCATTTTATCCTAGCCCCTCACTACTTCGCACACCTCAATTAAGTCACCAACCCCCTGAGTGAGATTTGGGAGGAAGAAGGAAAGCCATTCACAATTAAAGCAGCGTAGGAAGTTTGGGTTTTGTTTTTGGTTGATTCATTCTAACAATTTGATCTGTTGTAACTTTTGCTGTGTTCCACAGGGTCACAGTGCCAACACGTTGACAATAGATCATGTTTCTCCCCTGCACGATGCCTGTCTGGGGAACCACGTAGCCTGTGCAAAAGCCCTCATAGAAGCAGGTGCCAATGTAAGTATCCTGAGGTGATTGGTATGAATTGTACTGTTACAGTTTCCTCTCCTTTCCTTTAATGGCATATGGGTGTTGCTGGCAAGACCAGCATTTGTTGTCTATCCTTCATCATCATTGAACTGCGTGGTTTTCCAGAGCCATTTCAGACACTATTTAACACTAACATATTGTTGTGGGCCTGGACTCACGTCACCTCAGCCAAGGATAACAGATTTTCTTCCCTAAAAGGCATCAGGGAAGCATTGGTTTGCAACAATTAATGAGAGTTTTATGGGTCATCATTACTGAGACTAGCTTACTATTCCAGATTTTATCAACTGAATTTAAATTCTGCCAGCTGCCGTGATAGCTTCTGATCCACGAAATGTCTGAATATTAGGCTGTGTCTTTTGCTGACATTTGAATCCCTACAGTGTGGAAAGAGGCCTTTCAGTCCATCAGATCTGCACTAAACCTCCGAAGAGCATTCCACCCAGACCCAGCCCCGAATCCTACCCTTGCAACCCCGCATTTCCCACGGTCAATCCACCTAACCTGCACATCCTTGGACTACTACATCCATGGATTTTGGTGAGGTAAAGTTCTGTGTGAAGGTGAGATAGAATGGACTTCTTAGACTGCTCTGTCCAATTTCTTTATATGCTGTTCTACATTTGTGGTTTAGCCCTCTATCCTGTAGATGACCAAGCTCTTCTTCAATAGAATCTTCCTCAGCAGCAGCTCCTTTGCTGTTTCACTGACTAAACCATTCTAATGCAAGCCCTTGCCCTCATTTCAGACATTTCTCATCCTCTTCAAATTACAGAACAGTTTTCAGGATGATTCACGCCTCTTTACGAAAACAGCTGGCATGGGATAACCTGCCATTCGATACGGAAACCATCATTTTGTACTCCCAGCAATATTCTAAAGAGCATAAAGAGCATGTTGGGGAGGCAATGGCCTAGTGGTATTATCACTCGACTGTTAATCCAGAGACCCAGATAACGTTCGGGGAAACCAGGTTCGAATCCCACCACTGCAGATGGTGGAATTGGAATTCAATAAATATCTGGAATTAAGAGCCTAATGATGACTGTGAATCCATTGTTGATTGTCAGGAAAAACCCATCTGGTTCACTAATGTCCTTTAGGGAAGGAAACTGCCATCCTTAACTGGTCTGGCCTACATGTGACTCCAGAACCCACAGCAATGTGGTTGACTCTTAACTGCCCTCTGGGCATTTAGGGATGGGCAATAAATGCTGCCTGGTCAGTGACGCCCTCATCCCGTGAATGACTAAAGGAAAAAAAGAAAAGCATTAGGCCGCACGTTCATCGCCCTTTGTGATACAAGTGCACACAGGACATATGGAACAGTAATCTTCCATGCCTCTGGACAATAGCTGCAGTTCTCCTTGATATCAGCAGAAGCTGCAATGACATTGGGAGGGGGATCAATCTGTTTCGGGAAGAAACTTGGATGACACATTTACTTTATAAACATTATATGCCAGCCGATCTGATTTTCAATCACAGCCCAATCATGTGGGTTGGCAGCTTTGTAACCTTAGGAGCAACAACAGGCACTGAGAGAGGTGGGTGTTACTGAGGAACGTGGGTGACCTTGAGCTTACAGCAAATGGGGGAAGAAAATACATTTAGATCCTCCATAGGTCCAAGGGTCTGAGGAGAAATCACTCCAGGGAGATGGATTCTGGCCATGGGTGCTGCCATCGCTTTAACTGATGATGGCCTAGTGGCATTATCACTGGACTGTTAATCCAGAGACCCAAGTAATGTTCTGGGGACCCAGGTTCGAAGCCTATATACAACAAAAATCTGGAATTGATAAGCTAATGATGACCATGAATCCATTGTCGATTGTTGGGAAAAATGCATCTGTTTCACTAATATCCTTTAGGGAAGGAAACTGCCACCCTTACCTGGTCTGGTCTACATGTGACTCCAGACGCATAACAATGTGGTTGACTCTTAACTTCCCTCTGGGCAATAAGGGATGGGTAATAAATGCTGGCCCAGCCAGCAACGCCTGCAGCCTGTGAATGAAGAGAAAAAAACTCCTCACATGGTGGAAAAACATTGTGACATTGGCAAAATGCCGTTACTAAGGTAAACTATCCCATAATAGGGGCCTTGATGTTGGTAAATTGGCTGCCTGCTTTCTTAAGGCTGCAGCCTACCCCTATCAATAATAAAATGCCAAGACACATTCCCGTGTCAGGGAGCTACTGCAACGCAACTCTTCATGATTTTTTTCAGTGCTTCCCAGGGCCAGTTGGATTCAGCCCAATGCATTTTATTTAAATTGATGCAAAGACACAGATTGTCTCTCCAATGGTAGACCTCACTTGGGTAATTGTGTACAATTGTGGGCTCCATATTCTGTGCAAGGTATGAGGGCTTTGGAGAGAGAGCACTGAAGTGAATTACAAGAATGGTTCCAAGTATGAGAAACTTCAGCTATGAGGATAGATTGAAGAAGTTGGGGCAGTTGTCCCTGGAGAAAAGAAGGCTAAGAGGAGATCTGATAGTGGTTTTCAAAATCATGAGTGGGCTGGACAGAGTAGATAAGGAGAAGCTGTCTGCACTTGTAAAAGAAACAAGAGGCACAGAGTCAGAGAACTGTACAGCACAGAAATAGACCCTTTGGTTCAACTCGTCCATGCCGACCAGATATCCCAGATAAATCTAGTCCCATTTGCCAGCATTTGGCCTTTATCCCTCTAAACCCTTCCTATTCATATACCTATCCAGGTGCCTTTTAAATGTTGTAATTGTACCAGCCTCCACTACTTCCTCTGGCAGCTTGTTCCATACACGCAACACCCTCTGCATGAAAAAGTTGCCCCTTAGGTCCCTTTTAAATCTTTCCCCTCTCACCTTAAACCTACGCCATCTAGTTTTTGATTCCCCCACACCATGGAAAAGACCTTGTCTATTTACCCTGTCCATGCCCCTCATGATTTTATAAACCTCTATAAGGTCACCCCTCAGCCTTCGTGCTCCAGGGAATATAGCACCAACCTATTCAGCCTCACCCTATAGCTCAAACCCTCCAGCCCCGGCAACATCCTTGTAAATCTTTTCTGAACCCTTTAAAGTTTCACAACATCCTTCCTACAACAAAGACATAGATCTAAAGCGATACACAATGAAGCAAAGACGATGTAAGAAAAAACATTGTCACACAAGCAGTAGTTAGGGTATGGAATGCACTCCCTTGAAATGTGTTGGGGGAATGTTCAATTCAGGTATTCAAGAGGGTACTGGATGATTTATTTGGACAGTAAGAATACGGTGCGTGAGAATAAGGGGAAAAGGCAGGAGATTGGCACTAGATGATAGAGCCTAACTAGATAATACAGCCAGTCAGCAGGCAAGATGGACCAAATGGCCTCCTCCTGCACTATAATAATGCTGTGATTCTGTGATCCTTTGTAACGTTTAGCTCATATTTTTGTCCCAAATTTGTTCAAAGGTCAATGCCACTACTATTGATGGAATCACTCCCCTGTTCAATGCGTGTTCCAGTGGCAGTGCGAGTTGTGCAGAGCTGGTATTGCAGAATGGTGCCAAACTACAAGGGCAGGACTGTTGCGCTTCAGCCATTCATGAAGCATCAAGCAAAGGTCAGTTACTAATCCAAACCAAGACCATTTCACTTTTCAAGCTAATACAAAACAGCATGCGTGATGGAAATCAGAAACATTAGGCACATTAAAACCTGGGAAATATTTGGAAATGAGGAAATATTAAATATGAGGAAGGGTCACCAGACCCGAAACATGAACTTTGTCTTTTCCTTCACCAGTGCTGCCAGACCCTGTTGAGCTTTTCCAGCAACTTTGTTTTTGTTCCTGGAAAATATTTAGTGGGTCAGAGGAGAGTGAAAAAACGCCGTCAACCCTTCACACATTCACCTTTTGGCATTTTCGCACTTTTCATTATGTTTCACCTAACAGCATCCAAACATTTGTGGAAATATAGCATACACATGTAAAGGTAAAGTTGTCCTCATCCCATAGAGAGAGATAACTGGTGGTGGTTTAACCTGAGGGTCACCATGTCTCTCATGCCGAGGGAATAGGTTGAGTAGGAGAGTCCTTCATGGTAACATCAGCTGGTACAGGAATTGAACCTACAATAGTGGCACTCATCTACATTTCAAGCCAGCTGGACAACTACCTAAGCTAACCAGGTCATACTTATGCACAATCATAAATATACAGATGTAGCAATATGTAATGCATGTCTATGATCAGCAAAAGGATAGAAGTCTTTCCGTTGTAAATCAGCAGCCTACTTTCTTGTAGCAACAACCAGTCTCCATCTAACCCTGCCATTAGTAAAGTACCAAAACAACTCTCATTTTAGGGAATCAGTGTAATCAACTCTTCATGTGTTTTCCACTGGGTTGGCCAGATCCCAGCCTGCCTCCCCGGGGCCAGTTTAATTTAGCCTATTACATTTCATTTAACTTTATGAAAACACACAGATAGTCTCTCTAATGGTCAACCTCAGCTGGCGTATTGTGTAATGTTATGATCCCCACATTCTGGGAAAGATGTGAATGCATTGGAGAGAAGCGCCGAAGTGATTCGCAAGAATGGTTCCAGGTATGAGAATCTTCAGCTATGAGGATAGATTGACAGAAGTTGGGACAGTTTTTGCTGGATAGAAGGAGAGGAGATCTGATAGACACATAGCTGCTTATGTTTCATAAGAATGTACACTTTTCTTAATTTCTCAACCATGGTTATCAATGCAAAATCTTTGATTTTGTAACTAGGTCGCAGCGAATGTATGCAAGTGTTGATCTCCTGGGGTGTGGACATTGACTTGGATATCTCTCATCAGGGAACACCCCTTTATGTAGCTTGTGTCCATCAACAGTTGTTTTGCATTAAAAAGCTTCTTCATGCAGGTGAGACCCTTTGCAATTACAATGGCAGTTTGGATTTAGTTACATCATGGGGAGATGTTCGTGAATCTGTAAAATTATTTACCGGTGTGGGCTGTTGAGGCTGGGTTATTAAGTATATTTAAGGTTGAGATGGATAGATTTTTAATCAGTAAGGGGAATGAGGGCTGTGGGGAAAAGCAGGAAAGTACACTTGAGGATTATCAGATCAGCCATGATCTCATTGAATAGCAGAACATATTCAATGGCTTGAGTAGCATACTTCTTCTCCTATGACTTCTGGTCTTATGGTGGCGAAGTTTAATAATTAATTGTATTCAGGTCTTACACGCAAATAATGAAGATTTTAATTGATTTATTGAGCTCTGTCCTGCTTAGACCATTCCATTCTTCTTCTCTTGCCACAATTGTTCTCAGTGAGGATTTGTTTCAATTTAAAATGAAATGTCATTGCAATCCCAAAGACGTTACAAATAATTAGCAATGCTAACTAACTGTCCATTTGTAGTTTTGGAGTACAATATATTCTTCCATCACATGCAATGACACAGCAACTGGTTCCTGCCCACATTCATGCTTTGGACAAGTCTCTTCCCATCCATTTTAATTTGATCCTGACAGAATATCTTCCAGATTGTCTTTTCCTTTTGAATTTAGCAAGCTTCCTCTGAAATATAACTTATGTTATTCTGCTCAACAACCTCTCACGATAAAGAAGACAGAGACAGGACTGAGAGCAAAACCAGAAGATAGCACAATATGCCTCTCCGATATCTTGGCTAGCTAATTATTCAAATAGGGAAGGGTGCCCAACAACCTATACTCTGAGAAACCAGTTGATCGAATGGAATATCCTGTGCCTATACTTGACCATATTGGAAAAAGTGATCTCACATTGCAAGATTATCTGTCCATTTTGATAATAAACAAAAGTTATTGTGGTGATCTCTGTGCTCCAGAATGTAGAAATCCAATATGTTGCAGGAATAGGGTAAACTTCTTAAAAATTCATTCATAATGGGTTGAAGGCGTAACTGAGCAAGGCCAGCATTCATTGCCCAGATCCCTAATTGCACAGAGTTGAAGGTCGATCACATTGCTGTGGTTCTGGAATGATATATATCTTCCTTCCCTAAAGGGCATTCGTGAACCATGTGTTTTTTTTAATGACAATCAGCAATGGCTGTATGGTCACCATTAGACGCTTTTTTTTAAAATTCCAAGATTTTTACCATAGGCCCTGGTGTGCTTATGGGAGTCCTGGTGAGCACAAGACCCACTCATAATTGTCAAGTTCCACCATAGAGACCAGAGCAGAAAAACTCGGCTGATCCTTGCATACAAATCTCAAGGAGTGCTGCATTGTCTGATCAATGAGTTAAAACCTTAAATAAAGGCCCTATTTCCCCTCATGGGCAGCATTAAAAAAATTGTCTATGGGATGTGGGCATCGCTGGCTGGGCCACCATTTGTTGCCCATACCCAAATACATTTGAGCAGATGGTTCTAAGGTGCCATCTTGAAGTGCTGCAATAGGCTGTGAATGGGTATGCCCACAGTGTTGTTAGGAAGAGAATTTCAGGAGTTTGACTGAGTGCCACTAAACGAATGGCAAGATATTTCCAAATCAGGATGGTATGTGGTTTGGAGGTAAACTTGCAAGTGATATTGTTCTTAAGCATCTGCTGCCCCTGTCCTTCTAGATGATAGAAGTCATGAATTTAGAAGGTGCTGTTAAAGGAAGGCTTCCAAAGCATTTCCTCTGGTGTACTGACACAGTGGCAGTGTCTTTATTCTTGAGTCAGGAGGCCTGGATGCAAGTCCCACCTCCTCCAGAGATGTGCCATAACATCTCTGAACAGGTTGATTAGAGAGTTGGGATGTGCACAACATTGTCAGAAGTCACACAATATCAGGTTAGGGTCTAGACCCAAAACATCAGCCTTCCTGCTCCTCTGATGCTGCTTGGCCTGCTGTGTTCATCCAGCTCTACACCTTGTTATCTCAGGTTATAGTCCAACAGGTTTATTTGAAATCAAAAGCTTTTGGAGCACTGCTCCTTCATCAGGACTTCACCTAATGAAGAAGCAGTGCTCTGAAAGCTCATGATTTCAATTAACCTGTTGGACTATAACCTGGCGTTGTCTGACTTCTGACTTTGTCCACCCCAGTCCAACACCAGCGTCTCCACGTCATGTACAAGACATTGGCATATTACTAAACTGGAAAAGCTGAAAAAAAGATTTACCAGGATGTTACCGAGACTGGAAGGCTTGAGTCAAAAGGAGAGGCTGGATAGGCTGGGATTCTTTTTCTATGGAGTGTAGGAGGCTGAGGGGTCACCATATAGCAGTTTCTAAAATCATGAAGACCATGGAGAGGGTGAATAGCCAAAGTCTTTTTCCCAGGGTAGGGGAGTCCAAAAGTGGCAGGCATAGGTTTAAGGTGAGAGGGGAAAGATTTTAATGGGGCCTGAGGGGCAACGTCTTCCCACAGAGGGTGGTGAGTAAATGGAATGAGCTGCCAGAGGAAGCGGTAGAGGTGGGTACAGTTACAACATTTAAAATATATTGGGACAGGTGTATGGATAGGAAAGTTTTAGTTGGATATGAGCCAAATGCAGGCAAGTGGGACTAGTTCAGTTTAAGAAATCTGATCAACATGGACTAGTTGGGCAAAAGGGTCTGTTTCCCTGCTGTATACCTCTATGGCTCTGTTGGCTTTGTCAATATTACATTGCAGTCTGTGTGTGCGTGCTGTAAGCAAATTGGCTGCCCATTTCGTACTTTATAATAATGACCACACCTGTACTTCATTAGATACAAAGTACTTTGGGATATCCTTAGGCTTTGAAAAGTGAAGTATAAATCCACTTGCTTTTTCTTTACTTTACCTGAAAGTAGTGAATTCATTCTTGTGTCATGTGTTGCTTCGTATCTGTACTGCAGGTGCCAATGTCCAGAAAGGCAAACATTTGGAGACTCCCTTACATGCTGCTGCCCGTCAGTCCAATCCAGAAATTGTTAAGATGCTGCTTGAGTTTGGAGCAGACATTAGTGCCAGAAATGCTGAAGCAGAGAGGCCTATTGATGTCGCTGTCACCAGTAGTCCAGTGGACAGGTTGCTTCTGCATTATGAAGGTAAAGTGCTTTTCTTTTTATTCTTTGCTGATATGAGGGCATTGCTGGCTAGACTATTGTCCATCCCTAATTGCCTAGAGGGCAATTAGGAGTCAACCACATTGCTGTGGGCCTGGAGTCACATGTCGGCCAGACCAGGTAAGGATGGCAGTTTCCTTCATTAAAGGACATTACTGAACCAGGTAGGTTTTTCCAACAATTGACAATGGTCTTCATTAGACTCTTAATTCCAGATCTATACAAAATTCAGATTCCACTCATCTGCTGTGGCAGGATTCAAACTCGGGTCCCCAGAACATCAAAAATCCAGCTATGGTACCACTAGGATTTTGCTTCCATTTGCAAAATGAAAAGCTATCCCAAATCAAAAAACTGAGCATGTTGGTGAAGTGATGGGTATAGCTTATTTTTGTTTCACTACACTCTGCTGTGAAATGTCTTGACATGAGTTATACCTTTCAACCACAATTATTCTTCATACTTGATGCTATTGTGGTAATGCTGCTAGGCTAGTAACCCAGCTATGCCTAGGTTAAAACTTTGGGGACAAGGGATCACTTCCCACTATGGCTTCCAGCTGAGTTTCAATTCAATGATAACTCTGGGTTTTTTGGTTGGCCATGCAGTAGCTCATGGACCACCGCAGGGATCTGAGATGTACAATTAGTCACAGTAATGGTGACCATGTAAAATCTCATCAATTTTTGTTATGACCCATCTGATTCACTAGCCTCCTTTAGGCAGGGGAATCTGCCATCTCTATCAGGTCCGAACGATAGATAACTCCAGTGCTACAGCAATGTTGCTAACTGTTAACTGCCCTCTAGAAATGATGTGGAGGTGCCGGTGTTGGACTGGGGTAGACCAAGTCAAAAGACATACGACATCAGGTTATAGTCCAACAGGTTTATTTGAAATCACAAGCTTTCAGAGCACTGCTCTTTCGTCAGTGTCATGTGGCCTCTAGAAATGGCAAGTCCTAGAACATAGGAAGTAGGAGCAGGAGTAGGCCATCTAGCCCATCAAGCCTGCTCTCCCATTCATTAAGATTATAGCTAATCTTTTCATGGACTCAGCTCCACTTATCCACATGCTCACCATAACTCTTAATTCCTTTACTGTTCAAAATATTTATTTGTCTTTACCTTAAAAACATTCAATGAGGTAGCCTCAAGGGCTTCATTGGGCAGTGAATTCCACAGATTCACAACCCTTTGGGTGATGATGTTCCTCCTCAACTCAGTCCTAAATCTGCTCCTGCTTACTTTAAGACTATGCCCCCGTGTTCTATTTTCACCCACCAGTGGAAACAACCTCCCTGCCTCTATCTTATCTATTCCCATAGAATAAAGGAAGATAAATCTATCAAGCAGCGAGGGATGTAGACTGCAGGAAGACCAGTCAGCTTAACATCTGTCACAAGGAAGGTTCAAGAATCCGTTATTAAGTAATTTATAGCAGGATACTTTGAAAACAATGATGTGATCAAACAGATCCAACATGGCTTTATGATAGGAAACTCGCGTTGAAATAAGTTTGTGAGGAGGGAACATTCATAGTTGATAGAGATGAGCACATATTTGGATTTTGAAAGGTATTTGATAATGTGCCTCATCAAAGGTTGTTTCACAGGATAACAGCATGGAGGGTAACATATTAGCATGGATAAAGGATTAGTTAGCCATCAGGAGAAGAGTCTAGAGATAAATCGGTCCTTTTTTTGGTTTTCCATGCAGTAACTCATGGACCATCGCAGGGATCAATGCTGGTGTCTCAACTACTTACAATCTGTATTAGTGACTTGGATGAAGGGACTGAATATATGGTAGCTAAGTTTACCACTGAAACCAAGATACTGAGGAAACTGAGTTGTCAAAAGGAGGGAGAGAGTCTATAAAGGGATATTGGCAGTTGAAGTGAGTGAGCAAAAATTTGGCATATGGAGTATTACATCTGTAAAGTGAATGTTTCCATTTTGCAGGAAGAATTAAAAAACAGTAGACTATTTGAATAGAGGGAGATTTCAGGGCTCTGTGGTACTGAGAGGTCATCATAGAATCCCTCTGCTGTGGAAACAGGCCATTTGACCCAACAAGTCCACACTGACTCTCCAACAAGCATCCCACCCACCAATTGCATTTCCCATGGCCAATCCACCTAACCTGCACATCTTTGGATTGGGAAGAAACCAGAGCACCCAGAGGAAATCCACACAGACACAGGGAGAATGTGCAAACTCCACTCAGGCAGTCACCAAAGGCTGTGGATTGAACCCAGGTCCCTGGTGCTGTGAGGCAGCAGTGTTAACCAATGTGCCACCCCATCTGAGTGTCCAGTTACAGAAATCCCATAAAGTTAGTTTGCAGGTGTAGCAAGTCATTAGGGCAGGCAAATAAAATGTTGTTATTTATTGCAAAGGGAATGCCACATAAAAGCAGGAAAGTTTTCCTACAGTAGTGCAGAATATTGGTTAGGCAATTTAGCCCTGAACCCTGTTCTGCCAATCAATGAGATCATGCCTGATCTGCAGCACAAGTCCACATTCTTTAATTTCTACCTGACCACATTTGGTTAGTAAAAATCTATTAGATCTAGCATTCACAGATTTAAAATTAATAACTGATCCAGCTTTTAAACAGTGCTTTTGATGGAGTGTAACATCCTTAAATTTAAACCCGAACACATTTGGGTTAATAAAACTTGATGAAATCTATCAATGACAGATTTAAAATTAACAATTGATCCAGCTTTTAAATATTGGTTTTAATGTAGTGTAACATCTGAGGGTAATTCACAGGAGTGTGGTCAAATCAAGTTTGATATTGAATGATGTAAGTACATAGTAGAACAACAGGATAGGGTTAAGAAGAGTTTTAAACAAGAGGACAAAGACAGAGAAATCGAATGAGAGAATTCCAGTGTTAATGAATATCAGGGATGGCCATAGTAAAGTCCCATGCATTTTAGAATGACATTGTTGGAGTTTCAGTGTTCCAATATACCAATAGTGTGATCATGAGCAATGACAAATGTATATGCCATTATTTTCTGGCAGCTACTTACCTTGGGATGTTTTAATTGCAGCAACACCGAGCTCCCTGTGCCAGTTGTGCCGCCTGTGTGTTCGAGGTTGTCTCGGAAGAGCCCGCTTACAGTTCATTCCACAGCTGGAATTACCCAAACTACTGAAGGACTTCTTGCAGCATAAGTAACCTACTTCCCTTTGAATCCAACAGTCTGTATGGGAAGCTGGTTTCAAATCTTGGCTCTGCTCTTTTCTGTATATAGAGCATGTTTTAAACCTGTTTCAATGTAGTGCAATGGCAACCCATTGTAACCCCTGTTTTTGTAGGCTGTTTGTCTTTGTCTGGGCAGCTAAGAATGTAGTACTGTACCATGAAACGAACTGGATCAGCGTCAGTCCACAGTGAGATCACTGATTTTTTCCCTTCCTTCCCTGTAAGCAGTGGGAGAGGAATTCTTCCCAATCTTGCCTGTTGCTTTGGTGCAAAATTCAAGTTAGGTGTGAGAGGCAGCATCAATTCCTGGGCATGACCCCCTGGACATGAGTTTTACCCTGCTGGAGACTTATAAGTGCTTGGATAGCTACCCAGTGCAAGTAAAGTCAATGTGCTGCCTTTTCTGGAGATCTGGAACACAAACAGAAAGTACTCAGCAGGTCTGAATGCAGCTGTGGAGACAGAAACAGAGTTAATGTCTGAGTTCAATGTGAGTCTTCTTTGGAATTGAATGGAATGTATTTATTCACTATGAATTCTTTCTTCTACTTTGATTAGACCTCCTACCCAATACCATCATTCCCAGTGTCTTGTTTGTATGGGTTTGCTCTCAGCAGATAGAATTGAAGAACCCCTAAAGAGTGGAAGCAGGCCATTCAGCCCATTGAGTCCACACTGACCATTCAAAGAGAAGCCCGCCTAGACCCAACCCCCCAACTTTATCCCTGTGACCCTGCATTTCCCATGGTTAATCAACATAACCTGCACATCCCTGGACACTATCGACAATTTAGCACGGCCAATCCACCTAACCTGCACACCTTTGGACTGTAGGAGGAAACCAGAGCACCTGGAGGAAACCCACACAGGCACAGGAGAATGTGCAAACTCCACACGGACAGTTGCTCGAGGCTGGAATCGGGCCCCTAGTGTTGTGAGGCAGCAGTGCTAACCACTGAGCCATTGTGCCACCCTTGACCTATTTTTGGCTATCAGCTATCACCACTAACACTTACTCTTCATCTATATCTTTTCTCTGCTTCCACTGGCACTCCCCTTGCTTTTTGCTCCAGGGCACGCTTACCAGCTGTTCTACTTTCTCCACTGCCCCTTCTTCTAGCAGCATAAAAACCATCACCCCCTTTCCTTTCTGAAAGAGTATCATATTCAACTTGAAACATTAACATTATTTCTGTCTTCACAGATGCTCCCCGACCTGTTGAATTTCTCCAGCACTTTCAGCAATTTTATATTTCATCTCATTCAACCGTTAGTCCTCTCAAGTATGCTTTTCAAGGACCATGTTTTGTGGTGCCAGTGCTAAATATGTCAAAAACTGCAGAAGGATTCAGTATAGATTTGATGCGCCCTACAACTGTTGCCTTAAGGTCCATTCAAGGTCAAACAGGTGGTCCATAAAATTATACTTGTTCTCTTTTCACTTACCTTAATGTGGACCCAACAGAAGCAAGACCGGCCCTCCCAGCTCCGTGGAATTGCTGTGGGCTGTTATCAGTCTACGATCACGATTGTTTTTCACTCCCAGCCAGTCATGCCCTTCCTCGTGGCCTTACCTGTGAAATGTCTGACTTTGGTAAGCTCATTTTGGAAGCCTGATTCAAGATGGTTGCTGGTTAAAAAAAAATACATTAGTTTCTTCCCAAGTTGAGTAACTCCTTACTAAATGAAAGCAAAATGACCGCAAGTGTTAAAATTGTGAAATAAAAATGGAAGGTGGTGGAAAATCTCAGCAGGTCTGGCAAGCATCAGTGGGGATAGAAGCAAAGTTAATGTTTCAAAATCAAAATGGCTGCTCTTCAGAGTTCTGAAGAAGACTCATATTGGGCTTGCTCTTGCTCTCACCACACATGCAGCCAGACCTGCTGAGTTTGTCCTGCACTTCTCTCTATTTTGGTTTTGGTCATTCCTCATGCCGTGCCTTATTCTCTTGGGGCACAGTTTAATACCAGCCCATTTCCTTCACAATGTAACTTCAGTTCTGAGCTTCCTCACTTTGAACCACCTATCCCAACACAGCTATTTTGCCATCTCTAATGGGCATGCACAAACCCGAGCGATTGTCACTGTTGAAAGATTTAGAACCAATTTAACCCAATGAATGTTCCACCCAATCACTGGTCTGCATGTTAGGTTAAAATTATCTGTCATGTGACAACTGTACTGCTACAGCAGTATTGCCTTGACATAAGATTAAAACTACATTAAATCACAATCATCAAAACACTGAAAGTACCAGTACATCTCCTATATTTTAAAAATGCGCTTTATATTTCTCAGGTCCTTTGTATTGCCGAATATTACTGGCTTGTCGGTTAGATAGTAATAGACAAAATGTTCTGAAATGACTGAGTTTCTGCTATTTTTATTCTCTGTGAAGCATCATTTTACCTCTTTTAATCCACATTCACCTTAATCCATTTTGTGCCTTCACTTAATTTGTGAAACACATTAGAAGTGTGAAACTATATTCCAGGATTTATGATGCAACTCAGTTGGCTGGATGGCTAGTGAGTGATGTAGGTTCAATTCCTACTGAGGCCACTGTCCTTCTCAACCTCTACTTTTACCTGAGGCACAGAAACCCTCAAGTTAAACCATCACCAGTCGTCTCTCTCTCTCTCTTTCTGTCTCTCTAATGAAAGAGCAGACTTCTGGTCTAGTAGGACTATGATGACTTTACTTTTTATACATAAACAGGTTGCCTCTTTTTATCTCATTTACTGAAAATATTTTTAGGCAACTTTTTAAACCAAATGACCTGACTGTTGAGGATAAAACAATAATGGAGACCTAAAAGAAATTCATGCTTTTTTTTTCTGGTTAAGGCTGAGTTGCATTGAAATGTTTGGAGGTTTCTCACTGCGAGGGTTTTCTCATCCTACTTTACCAAACCTGCCTCATTGATGACCTACCCTGCCCCACCTGGTGTCTCTCAAGTTTGGTTTTGCCTCCACTTTGTCATGGGCTTTTCCCGGAAACATTCACTGCTTAGTATCCCAGAGTTCACCAGCATCCCTTCTGCCAGTGCCATCTATAAAAGCCTATGTTTTCACCTGGACAAACACCGTCAGTCCAGAGCTGGCCTTTCAAGGTTCCTGATACTGGCCCAGAACATAGCAGGGATGGAGAAGTCAGTGCCTCGTTTCATGGGCAAAGCCCTAGATGTCCTTTTAGGTGGGTTGGTGCACAGGTGGGACTTCCTCTTGTCCGAAAACTACTAGCAGAGGCCATGGCACCAGACTGTGCCAGCCTGGTCTGAGGCTGCCACCTGGATTAGAGCAATCTCAGCATGGAGGAAGGTCCAGCACTGTAGGAAGATGGTCAATGCCCTTCTCTACCTTGCCAGAGTAAGGTGCCACTCTATCCTCCTTTACCTTTGATTCCCTTCCCCTTTTCCTCTTGCTAGGCTCCTTTTCAAATGATGTTCATCTATAATAAGTTTCAGCTCTAAGAAAGGCTCTTAGGTAACAAATATCTGCAGGTTTTCTTCTGCCTCCCCAACCGTTGCCTGAACTGCTGAATATTTCAAGAGTTAATATGAAGTAATTGATCCTTCTTTGCACCAGGGATATATCGTCCAAATTATTGTGGCTTCCCTTCACTTGATAGCACAAAGAATAACTTTCCTCTGTAATCTGTATGATACCTATCGGTCACTTGATATTGACCACATTGAATGTGAATTTAGTTCCTACTCCAGGAACTTGAGAGTATAAAATGAGAATGACATTTCTCTGCAGCACTGCAGGGGTGTTGGATTGTTGAATGTACTGTCTTTCCCATGAAATACCAAGTCCTTTCTGCCTTTTAGCTGGATACGAAAGAGGCCATGGCATTATTTCAAAGAAGAGCACGGGAATTACCACTGGTGGCCCAGCCAATATTTATCCCTCAACTATCATCAACTATAAAATACTTTATTTGGTCATTATCACATTACAGTTGTGCAGCCTTGCTAATTAGCTGCTCACTTCCTGAATTACAACAGGAGCTGCTCCTCAAGTAAGTGTTTAACTGGGTGTAAAATGCTTTGGGAAATCCTGCAGTTATGAAGAGCACTCTTGTTTATTGCTACAGCTGAGCCGATAGAGATGCTGTTAGTTTTTCAGCTCCCTGGGTCACAAGGAACACACTCACTATATAACCTTGTGTGTGCCATAAACCTCAGCTCAAGCCTGTTCATGTCATTCACCAAGGCCTACAGAGTAATAGGCATGTAGTCCCCTCCTCCGTGCTAGGGCCTTGCACCCAGAAAGAGAAAAAGAAATCCAACAGGAACAGTGACTTTGGGGCCTACAGGCTACTGTCCAAAAACAGGAGTCAGTAGAAGATCCACTACCTTCAGTGACCTATAGTGGAGGGCCATGTGCAGATGGAGTGTTGAAAAGTGAAAGACAAGTCTGTTCCCTTTTCAGACTTTACTATCCGATCCCTTAGTTCCTCAAATCGAGTCAAAGAGGTGAGGCAGGTTCAAAACTTAAAAAATACTTTGGACTCCTGTCTTCAAGGGCCCAGGAGGAAACTAGGCCTCAAGCCTCATTGATGCTTTCTTCTCTCCTTCACGTAGCTTCTGTGCTTTGCTTGTCTGATGCAAAAATCTCCTGTCCAACCCAAACTCACGCGTTCCCCAAGGGAGGTTATTCCAGGTCTGCACAGAATCACATAGGTGCAGCAAGCACTGGGTAGGCTGAAGACCATGCATGCAAAAGTGCCCATTAAATTTCTGATACCTCAGAGTGTCCCAAAGCATCAGGACTGAGAAAACTCCCCAGTTATCATCAGAATTTAAGAGTATCAGGACTGACAAAATGTGCCTCTTGGTACTGACGCACAAATGTGTAGTACATGAACAAATACTGAAAATCATTAATTTAAACAGTAATAAACATAAATGTAAAAGAAATGTAATATATTAAGGCTGGATTATTTTAATATAGGCTTAAAGCTATCAGGCATCTACTGTGAACAACCCATCCTGTGAAAAGGCTTTCATTTTTTAGGTTATCAATTCCTAAATCTATGCATCAAGTTCATGTGCATTTATTGCTTAAAGTGACTCATGTATTATTGTTTTGGCACAATGCATTTGAATTAAAAAAAAATTAAAAGATGTAGCTGATGCAATTCTTTTTTTGACGTTTACAAATAGAGGCACCAGTCCTGGCAAAACCAGAGAAGTGGGATGGGAAAGGTCAGGGAGGGCGGGATTCCAGGGTAGGGAGGCGGACAGACCTTGGGACAGGTCAAAATGAGAAACAGAGAATGCAATGAAGCCACCCCCATTCTTCCTGAGCAGGCTTAATTAATCCATCACTCATATTCTCCTCCATCCATTCCCCTCCAGAAGTGGTGAGGGCCAGGGGGCAAAATCTCAAAATATTGGGTAGCCCATTTAAGGTGGGGATGAGGAGAAATTTCTTCTCAGAGAGTTATGAATTTTTTTCTTAGATTTAGATTTAGATTTATATGTCACATGTACGAAGTATAGGAATATATAAATACAGTGAAAAGTGCACAAAGTCTCCATTCGCTGGCACCAACTTGGTTACAAAAGCGAAAATTAAAAGATTTAACAGAGCCAAAAGTTAAGAAAGAAAAAAAAGTCCCAAGTCCCATCTCCATAGTAATGCGGGCGCCGCTCGATCGCTAGGATCCCCAGGAGGCTACCACCTCCGCCATCATGCAAAAGGACCACTCTCATTGCCCACTGCTGCCTCCTCACTGGCCCCGCTCTCACCGCCCACTGCTGCCCCCTCACTGGCCCCGCTCTCACCGCCCACTGCCCCCTCTCACTGGCCCCACTATCACCGCACACCGACCCTCACCAGTCCCATTCTCACCGCCAACTGCCCCCTCACCGGCCCCGCTCTCACCGCCCACTGCTGCCCCCTCACTGGCCCCACTCTCACCGCCCGCTGCCCCCTCACTGGCCCCGCTCTCACCGCCCACTGCCCCCTCACGGCCCCACTCTCACCACCCACTGCTGCCCCCTCACCGGCCCAGTGGTTGTGGGTTTGGAAGATATTGTCTGAGGATCTTTCGTGAATTTCTGCAGTGCCTCTTGTAGATATTACACACTGCTGCTACTGAGCGTCAGTGGTGGAGGGAGTGAATGTTTGTGAATTTAGGGTCAATCAAGCGGGCTGCTTTGTCCTGGATGGTGTCAAGTTCCTAGAGTGTTGTTGGGGCTGCACTCATCCAGGCAAGTGGGCAGTATTCCATCACACTCCTGACTTGTGCTTTGTAGATCGTGGACAGGCTTTGAGGAGTCAGGAGGTGAGTTACTCACTATAGTATTCCTAGCCTCTGGCCTGCTCTTGTAGCCTCTGTGTTAATGTGGTGAGTCCAGTTGAGTTCCTGATCAATGATAACGTCCAGGATGTTGATAGTGGAGAATTCAGTGATGGCAACAACATTGACTGTCAAGGGGCAGTTGCTAGGTTGTCTCTCATTGGTGATGGTCATAGCCTGGCATTTGAGTGGGCAAATGCTTCCTGCCACTTGTCAGCCCAAGCCTGGATATTATCCAGATCTTGTTGCATTTGAACATCGACTGCTTCAGTGTCTGAGCACTTCTGTCCCCACTTCTGACCTTACGATGGAGGGAAAATCATTGATGAAGCAGCTGAAGGTGGTTGGGCCCAGGACACTACCCTGAGGAACTCCTGCAGAGATGCTTGAAGCTGAGATGACTGACCTCCAACAACCATGACCATCTTCCTATGTAAAAACGTTAACACTGATTTTTTTCTTCACAGATGCTGCCAGGCTTGCTGAGCTTTTCCAGCAACTTTGTCTTAGTTCCATCTTCCTATGTGTCAGGTATAACGCTAATCACCAGAGATATTGCCTCCGATACCCATTGATTCCAGTTTTGTTTGGTCTCCTTGATGTGCTCAGACACTGAAGCAGTCAATGTTCAAATGCAACAAGATCTGGATAATATCCAGGCTTGGGCTGACAAGTGGCAGGAAACATTTGCCCACTCAAATGCCAGGCTATGACCATCACCAATGAGAGACAATCTAGCAACTACCCCTTGACAATTTCGAATGGCCATCACTCTCACCTCACCTCTGGAATTCAGTTCTTTTGTCCATGTTTGAATCAAGGCTGTAATGAAGTCTGGAGCTGAGTGGCCCTGGCAGAACCCGAACTGGGCATCACTGAGCAGGTTATTGCTGAACAGGTGCTGCTTGATAGCTCTGTTGATGACACCTTCCATCACTTTACTGATGATCGAGAGTAGACTGATGAGGCGGCAATTGGCCAGGTTGGATTTGTCCTGCTTTTTACATACAGAACATACTTGGGCAATTTTCCACATTGTTGAGTAGATACTAGTGTTGTAACTGTACTGGAACAGCTTGGCTAAAGGAGCAGCAAGTGCTGGAGTACAAGTCTTGAGGACTATTGCCAGAATGTTGTCAGGGCCTGTAGCCTTTCCAGTATCTACCGCCTCCAATCGTTTCTTGATATCATGTGGAGCGAATCAAATTGGCTGATGGCTGGTATCTGAAATGCTGGTGGAGGCCAAAATGGATCAACCACTCGGCACTTCTAGTGGTACAACTTTATGATTGTACCATAAACCTAAAATGTGGCCACAATGGGAGAAAAAAGTTGCTGAGTGAGCACTTGAAAATCATCAAAATGGAAAATGTGTTAGTCATGAAGCCATCTGAATCCATGCACGAAACAAATCAAAGAAGGATGGAATTTTGAATTTTTAAGGCCAGTGCTGGATGGTGCACAGGGTTCATAAGAAGGAACCACTTAGAACTTTAGCAGAGAACTAAGATTGCACAAAAGCTGCCTGCTGAACGAGATGTGGAAGTGTCGGTGTTGGACTGGGGTGGACAAGTCAAAAATCACGCAACACCAGATTATAGTCCAACATGTTTGTTTGAAAACACAAGCTTTCAGAGTCTCGCCCCTTCTCCAGGTGTCAATGAGAGAAGTGGCATCTGACGCAGAATTTATAACCAAAAGATCAAAGGATCATAGAACTGATGCAAATGTATTGAACAAACCTAAGACGGCCGTTAAATCTTTAATCAGTTAGAAAGGAGATGCAGGTTTTGATTGATTAATATGCAAATCCCAAAACTTCTTTCAAGTCACTGCCCTGTGATAATTAAAGGTTTTATCAGTATACCAGAGGTGACATCTCAGGCCAGACAATGCAATTTAGGTGTGAGGCCTTGTTGAGAATCTGTATGTGATTTATCTTGGAGTCAGACTGGTTTTATTTCCAAAGTAAGAATTTATAAAATGCCACATTCTCTACAAATTCTGTGCTTTTTGACCAAAATAGAATGTATCTGCAATTAATAATCTGCAAATGCAAATTCACCCCATAGATTTACGTGTGTGTGTGTGTGTGTGTGTGTGTGTGTTTGCACGTGTGCATGAGTGTGTGTGCACTCATGCGTGTGAGTGTGTGTGTGTATGAGTGTGAGCGTGTTTGTGCGAAAGAGAAGGGGAGAGAGAGAATGCGTGTATGTGAGAGAAAGAGAGAGAGAGGGTGTGAGAGAGAGACTGTGTATGTGAGACTGTGTGTGTGTATACTTGAGAAGGAGAGAGTGTGTCAATGTGTATGGGCATGATTGTGAGTGTGTGTATGAAAGAGGTTCTCTGTGAGTGTGTATGTGTGAGTGTGTCTGTGTCACAGAGTACATGTTTGTGTGTGCGAGTGTGTGTGTGAGAGTGTATAGTGTGGTGGGGTCACCTGCAGTGTGACATGAACCCAAGATCCCAGTTGAGGCCGTCCTCATGGGTGCCGAACTTGACTATCAGCCTCTGCTTGGTGACTCTGCGCTGTCGTGTATCCCAAAGTCCACCTTGGAGGACATTTATCCAAAGATCTGAGGCCGAATGTCCTTGACCGCTGAAGCGTTCCCCCACTGGGAGGGAACATCCCTGTCTGGCGATTGTTGGGCGGTGTCCATTCATCCATTGTTGTAGCGTCTGCATGGTTTCACCATATACCATGCCTCGGGGCATCCTTGCCTGCAGCGTATGAAATAGGCAACATTGACCAAGTCACTTGTGTATCTGCTGTGCATATGGTGGGTGGTGTTCCCATGTGTGATGGTAGTATCCTGTCGACGATCTGACATGTCTTGCAAGACATGGATACTACCATGGGTACACCTCATCAGGTCCAGGGGATATATCCATCTTCATACATTTGAAGATGTCCAGCACCACCTCCTCTGTAATATGGACATTTTTCAAGATGTCACGATTTATTTCCCCAAGTTCTCTATCTTCCATGTCCTTCTTCACAGTAAACACTGATGCAAAATACTCATACAGTATCTCTCCCATCTCCCGCAGTTCCATTCGAGGTGACTTTGCTGACCTATAAGGGGTTCTAGTCTTTCCTTAGTTACTTTTTTGTCCTTATTGTGTTTGTAGAATCGTTTTGGATTCTCCTTCACCCTTTATACTAAAACTATTTCATGCCCTTTTTTTGCTCTCCTGATTTTCCTCTTAAGTAAACTTCTACTGCCTTTTATAGGGTTTCACTTGATCCCTGCTGTATATACTTGACATATGCTTCCTTTTTTTCCTTAACCAAAACCTCAATTTCTCTAGTCATCCAGTATTCCCTACACCTACCAGCCTTGCCCTTCACCCTAACAGAAACATACTGTCTCTGGGCTCTCATTATCTCATTTTTGAAGGTTTCCCATTTTCCAGCTGTCCCATTATCTGCAAATATCTGCCCCCAGTCAACTTTTGAAAGTTCTTGCCTAATACCATCAAAATTGGCCTTCCTCCAATTTAGAACTTTAACTTTTAGATCCAGTCTATCCTCTTCCATCACTATGTTAAAATTAATAGACTTATGGTCACTGGCCCCAAAGTGTTCCCCCAACGACACCACAATTACCTGTCTTGCTTTATTTCCCACGAGCAGATCAAATTTTTCTCTTTCTCTAGTAGGTACATCCACATACTGAATCAGAAAATTTTCTTGTATGCTCTTAACAAATTCCTCACCATTTAAGTCCTTAACGCTATGGTAGTCCTGGTCTGTATTTGGAAAGTTAAAATCCCCGACAATAACCACCCTATAATTCTTACAGATAACTGAGATCTCTTTGTACATTTGATTCTTAATTTCCTGCTGACTATTGGGGTGTCTATAGTACAATCCCAATGAAGTGGCCATCCCTTTCTTATTTCTCAGTTCCACCCAAATAGCTTCCCTGGATCATCCTCCCTAACTACAGCTGTAATCATAGAATCACAGAATCCCTACAGTGTATAATAAACAGGCCCTTCGGCCCAACAAGTCCATACCGACCCACAGAGCATCCCACCCAGACCCATTCCTCTATAACCCACCTAATCTACACATCCCTGAACACACTATGGGCAATTTAGCATGGCCAATCCACCTACCTTGCACATCTTTTGACTGTGGGAGGAAACTGGAGCACCCGGAGGAAACCCACGCAGACATGGGGAGAATGTGCAAACTCCACACAGACAGTCGCCCGAGGGGGAATCGAACCAGGTCCCTGGTGCTGTGAGGCAGCAGTGTTAACCACTGAACCACCGTGCCGCCCCCTAATGTTATCCTTAATCAAAAATGCCACTCCCCATCCTCTCCTGCCCCGCATTCTATCCTTCCTATTGCATCTTTACCTTGGAACATTAAGCTGCCAGACCTGTCTGCCCCTGAGCCACATCTCTGTAATCGCTAGGATATCCCAGTTCCATGTTCCCAACCATGCCCTGAGTTCACCTGCCTTACCTGTTAGGCATCTTGCAGTGAAATAAATGCATTGTAATTATCAGTCCTACCTCGTTCTCTGCTTTGGTCCTGCCTGCCTTGAATGTTTGACTTGCTCCTTTTCCCAACTGCACCAGTCTCAGACTGATCTCTTTTCTCACTATCTCCCTGGGTCCCACCTCACTCACCCTTCCCCCCACCCTCATTACTAGTTTAAATCCTCCTGAGCAACTCTAGCAAATCTCCCTGCCTGTATATGAGTCCCCTTCCAATTCAGTTGTAATCTGCTCTTCTTATACAGGTCACTTATAACCCCAAAGAGATTCCAATGATCCAAAAATGTGAATCCTGCTCTCCTGCACCAACTCCTCGGCCACACATTCATCTGCTCTATCCCCCTATTCCTACTGTCACTAGCTTGTGGCATCAGGAGTAATCCAGATATAACTACACTGTCCTGTTGCCTTCAATGATCTATGGATATGCACTCCAAGGTCTCACTGATTGTCCATGCTTCCTCATATCTGACCATGCAATGTGGACTTCTTTGCCTTGTTAGACCTAATTGATCAGCT
Source organism: Rhincodon typus (assembly GCF_021869965.1). Classification (NCBI taxonomy): domain Eukaryota; kingdom Metazoa; phylum Chordata; class Chondrichthyes; order Orectolobiformes; family Rhincodontidae; genus Rhincodon; species Rhincodon typus. Next base: position 113,120,296 of record NC_063334.1, read on the forward strand.
TGTCCAAATTGTCCTATAGTCTAAGGATTTTATCCTTGCTATTTACCACAGCGTCACCAATTTTTGTGTCATGAATCCAGTGATTGTCATAGCAGCCAAAGCTGGCCCACGTAAGGTGTTGTCAAAATTCCTCTGTCGTACATTGTGTCTCATGGGTGAACAATCCATGCTTAGAATCTTTGTTGCATGTTGCAGGCAGCCTTGAAGCGATGTCAAAAATGAGCATAGAAGCTGTTCGTCTGGCTTCACCTCAACAAACAGAAAATCCTTCTATGCATTTGGCTTCCATGTTATGACCTGCCTGAACCAGTGAGTAGCTCTGAGTGATGAGAGTCCATACGTTCGCGAGCTTTGCCTTTGGGAGGGCTCCATTGTATCTGTGACCTTGTCTTGCCATGAGATGTCCCAGAAGGTGCCATGCTGAAGGCCGTATAGAATGTGAAAAAAATGCACAAGTGAGGTTCAATGCAGACATGAATGAGGTGATGCAATTTGGTTAGAAGAACATTGAAAGACAATACACAATAGGAGTACAATTCTAAAGAGGGCCTTGGGTGAATATAGGCACAGGTCATTGAATGTGATAGAACAAATGGAGAGAGAAGTAATTAAGCATACAGTGCCCTCAGTCTTATTAACAGGGGTGAAGAGTACAAGAGTAAAAGGAGATGATGTCGATTTTGTATGGGATATTTGTTAGCCCTCAGCTGGAGTATAGTCTACAGTTGTGGGCAACACATTGTAGAAAAACGTGAACATATTGGAGAGAGTGCAGAAGTGATTTACAAGAATGGTTCCAGGAGTGAGAAACTTCAATGACAAGGATAGACCAAAGAAATTGGAACTATGATCCTGAGAGAGATGGCGTTTTGAATGAGGTTTACAAAATCATGTGTGGAATGGGTATAGCAGGTAGGCAGAAGCCGTTTCCACTTGTAACAGGAACAGGATAGAGAGGACGTAAAATCAAAGGGATGTGCAAATGAAGCAACGGTGATGTGATTAAAATAAAATTTGTCCACAAGGTGGCTGGTATGAAATACACTATCTGAAAGTCTGGTGGGTGCAGGTTTAAGCATTCAAGAGGGCATTGGATGATTATTTGGATATGAAATAGCTGCTTGGAGGCTGGAGTTCCATCACCCAGTCACCCTTTTTTACTAGCATTCTGGCTCTGGCCCAGCCAGCTCGGAGTCATTCTTCACTGAAGAGATTCTAATCTCTTGGTTATACTTTTTCTGTTTATTTTTCTCTTGTTTACATATATACGATTTCCCTTTCCAGACATGACTGCCAAACCACAGTCATGTTTATTTTCCCAGAACCTGTGTCATCTCTTGATTATATTTTATTAACACACCACCGCCAGGCACGACTGGTTATATTGGCGATAACACGGTGTAGGGCTGGATGAACACAGTAGGCCAGGCAGCGTCAGAGGAGCAGGAAAGCTGACATTTCCGGTCTGGACCCTTCTTCAGAAATGCCGCTTTCCTGCTCCTCTGATGCTGCTTGGCCTGCTGTGTTCATCCAGCTCCACACCTTGTTATCTCAGACACCAGCATCCACAGTTCCTACTACCTCTGGTTATATTGGTGATCCAAGACTTTCCTGATTGGCCCAGGCCCAATCAAGAACCTCGTAGTTAACCGGGGCCACTTGGTTCCAATCACTATAGGATGGTAATGGTGTGCAGGGATATGGGGAGACATTAGGAGATTGCTACAAGATAATGATGCTCCATTGAAGAGCTAGTGTGGACCAGGGCCTGAATGGCCTGTTCGTGACTCCTCCCATTCCTCCAACATGCATGTCAATCAAACGCGTGACGTCAGAGAGGTAGAACGCTTTGAAGATAAAAGGGAGGGAGCTACAGTCGCCATGGGGACACTGGGCTCCGCCCCCTGGTCGCTATGGGGACACCTTGCCCCGCCTCTTAACCCCTAGGTCACGCCCATCAGCACGCCGTGTATTTCCACGCCCCGCCCTCAGCCCCGTCGCCACGGAGACACATTGGCTATGCGCCCCGCTCGGTCGCCATGGAGACACTGGGCTCCGCCTTCCGCCCAGTCGCCATGGAGACACTGGGCTCCGCCTTCCGCCCAGTCGCCATGGAGACAGGCAAAGCGGCCTCCGGCTCAGGCCTCGGGATGATCTCTCTCCCCCAGCTGAGCCCCGGAACCTCCCAGTGCTGGATCCCCCAGCCTGGAGGAGGGCCCCCCTCCCGCGCCCCGGTGCCCCAGTCTGCCGCTGAAACCCGAGCCGCCTTCGCTCCGGTGCAGGTCCGAGCCGGACTCGCCCGGGAGGTCATCAAGTGGCTGCAGAGCCTTGACCTGAAGTTCCCGTTCAAACACGTGAGGAAGTGAGTGTGGGGCCAGGGAGGGCATTGGGGTCAGGGGGAGTGAGGGGGGGGCAGGTTGCGAGGGAAGGGGGAAGGGGGAAGGGGGAAGTGGGAAGTGGGAAGTGCAGTGAGAAGGGGAGAGTCAGAGCGAGTGGGGGTGGCGAG
>NC_063334.1:113142801-113143603 GCF_021869965.1 Rhincodon typus
ACTTCCTCTGGCAGCTTATTCCATACATGCACCACCCTCTGCGTGAAAAACTTGTCCCGTAGATCCTTTTTAAATCTTTCCCCTCTCAACTTAAATTTATGCCCTGTAGGTCTGGAACCCCCGGGGGGGCGGGAGGATAAAGACCTTGGCTATTCACCCTATCCATGCCCTTCGTGATTTTATAAAATTCTATACAGTCACCCCTCAGCTTCCAATGCTCCAGGAAAAATAGCCCTCGCCTATTCAGCCTCTTTCTATAGCTCAACCGTCCAACCCTGGCAACATCCTTGTAAATCTCTTCTGAACCCTTTCAAGTTCCACAACATCCTTCCTACAGCAGGGAGACCATAACTGCATGCAGTATTCCACAAGTGGCCTAAACAATGGCCTGGACAGCCTCAACCTGATCTCCCAACTCCTATACTAAATGCACTGACCAATAAAGGCAAGCATATCAAATGCCTTCTTCACTATCCTGTCTACCTGTGACTCCACTTTCAAGGAATTATGAACCTGCACTCCAAGGTCTCTGTTCAGCAACACTCTCTAGGGCCTTACCAGTAAGTATATAGGTCCTTCCCTGATTTGCCATTTCAAAATGTAGCACCTCACATTTGTTTAAATTAAACTCCACCCTGCCACTCCTTGGCCCATCGGCTCATCTAGTCAAGGTCCCTTTGTACCCCGAGGTAACATTCTTTGCTATCCACTACACCTCCCATGTTGGTGTCATTTGCGAACATACTAACTATACCTCCTGTGTTCACATCCAAATCATTGATATAAATGATGAAAAGCAGTG
>NC_063334.1:113143703-113177796 GCF_021869965.1 Rhincodon typus
TATCTCCTAACTTCAAGCCAGTTCTGTATCCAAATGGCTAGTTCTCCCCGTATTCCATGTGATCTAACCGTACTAACCAGTCTACCATGAGGAAGGTTGTCGAATGCCTTACTGAAGTCCATATAGATCACGTCCACTGCTCGGCCCTCATCAATCCACTTTGTTACTTCAGAAAACTCAATCAAGTTAGTGAGACACAATTTCTCAAGCACAAAGCCATGTTGACTATGCCTAATCGGTCCTTGCCTTTCCAAATACATGTAAATCCTCTGCCTCAGGATTCCCTTCAACAATCTGCCCACTGCCGATGTCAGGCTTATTTGCCTGCATAGTTCCCTGGCTTTTCTTCATCACCTTTCTTAAATAGTGGCACCACATTAGCCAACCTCCAGTCTTCTGGCACCTCACCTGTGGCTATCAATGATACAAATATCTCAGCAAGATGCCCAGCAATCACTTGCCTAGCTTCTCACAGAATTCCAGGGGACACCTGATCAGGTACTGGGAATTTATCGAACTTTATGCGTTTTAAGACATCCAGCACCACCTCCTGTATAATATGGAGTTTTTTCAAGATGTTGCTATTTATTTGCCCAAGTTCTCTATCTTCTATATCCTTCGCCACAGTAAACACTGATGTAAAATACTCGTTTAGTATCTCTCCCATCGCCTGCAGCTCCACACATAGTAGGCCTTGCTGATCTTTAAAGGCCCTCTTCTCTCCCTAGTTACTCTTTTATCCTTAATGTATTTGTAGAACCCCTTTGGATTCTCTTTAACCCTATTTACCAAAACTATCTTGTGTCCTCTATTTGCCCTCCTGATTTCCCTCTTAAGTATACTCCCCGCTGCTCTTACACTCTTCCAGGGTTTCACTCAAACCCTGCAGTCTATACCTTACAAATGCTTCCTTCTTATACTTGATCAAAACCTCAATATCTCTAGTCATCCAGCATTCCCTACACCTAACAGCCGTGCCCTTCACGCTAACAGGAACATACTGTCTCTGGACTTTTGTTATCTCATTTTTGAATGCTTCCCATTTTCCAGCTGTCCCATTACCTGCAAATATCCGCCTCCAATCAACTTTTGAAAGTTCTTGCCTAATACCGTCAAAGTTGGCCTTCCTCCAATTTAGAATTTTAACTTTTAGATCCAGTCTATCCTTTTCCACCACTACTTAAAAACTAATAGAATTATCTTTACTACCCCAAAGTTGTCCCTCACTGGCACCTCAGTTACCTGCCCTGCCTTATTTCCCAAGAGTAGGTCAAATTTTGCACCTTCTCTAGTAAGTACCTCTGTGTAATGAATCAGAAAATTTTCTTGTATTCCTCTCCATCCAAACCCTGAACACTATGGCAGTCTCGGTCTGTATTTGGTAAGTTAAAATCCCCTACAATAACCACTCTATTATTCTTACAGATAACTGAGATCTCCTCACAAATTTGTTTTTCAATTTCTTGCTGACTGTTGGGGTGTCTATAGTCAATCTCAATGAAGTGACCGTCCCTTTCTTGTTTCTCAGTTCCACCCAAATCATAGAATCCCTACAGTATGGAAACAGGCCCTTCGGCCCAACAAGTCCACACTGACCCTCAGAGTATCCCACCCGGACCCATCCCCAGACACTACAGGCAATTTAGCATGGCCAATCCACCTATCCTGCACATCTTTGGATTGTGGGAGGAAACTGGACCACCCAGAGGAAACCCATGCAGGCACGGGGAGAATGTGCAAACTCCACACAGACAGTCGCCCAAGGGTGGAATCAAACCCGGGTCCCTGGCGCTGTGAGACAGCAGTGCTAATCACTGAGCCACTGTGCCGCCCACTTAACCCAGGGCGTTAAGCTTCCCTTGAGCACCGTGAGTCTAACTTCCCTGGACGTAATCCCAGGAATATCCTCCCAAATTACAGTCGTAGTGTTATCCCTTTATCAAAAATGCCACTTCTCCCTCCTCTCTCTCTCCTCTTTTCTATGATTCCTATTGCATCTATACCCTGGAACATTATGCTGCCGGTCTTGTCCATCCTTGAGCCATGTTTCTGTAATCTCTATGATATCCCAGTCCCACGTTCCCAATCATGCCCTGAGTTCATCTGCCTTACCTGTTAGGCGTCTTGCAGTGAAATAAATGCAGTTTAATTTATCAGTCCTACCTTGTTCTCGGCTTTGTTCCTGCCTGCCCTGACTGTTCGAATTTCTCCTTCTCCCAACTGCGCCAGTCTCAGACTGATTGCTTCCTCAGTATCTCCGTGGGTCCCTATTTACTAGTTTAAATCCTCTCGAGCAGCTCTAGCAAATCTCCCCACTATTATACGAGTCCCCTTCCAATTCGGGTGCAATCCATCCTTCATATACAGGTCACTTCTGCTCCAGAATAGATTCCGATGATCCAAAAATGCGAATTTTTTCTTCCCTGCGCCAGTTCCTCAGCCACACATTCATATGCTCCACTCTGTTATTCCTACCCTCCCTAACTTGTGGCACCTGGAGTAATCCAGATATTTCTAGCCTTGAGGACCTATCTTTTAAATTCCTGCCTAACTTCCTATATTGTTTCTTCAGATCATGTCCTTTCTCTTCCTGTCCTGTTAGTTTCAATGTGTACAACAACCTCCACAGGTCCCTCTCCCATTTGAGGATATTCTGCACCCTCTTCAAGATGTCCTTGATCCTGGCACCAGGAAGGCAACACACCATTCTGATGTCTTGTTGTCAACTGTAGAAATGTTTGTCTGTGCCTCTGACAATTCCACTTCTTCCTCTGGTAGCTCATTCCATAAACACACTGCCCTCTGTGTGAAAATGTTGCCCCTTAGGACCCTCTTAAATCTTTCCCCTCTCACCTCAAACGTATGCTGTCTAGTTTTGGACTACGCTACCCTGGGGAAAAAGACCTCAGCTGTTCACCCTATCCTTATCCCTCATGATTTTATAAACTTCTATAAGGTCACCCCTCAGCCTCTGACACTCCAGGGAAAATAGCCCCAGTCTATTCAGCCTCTCCCTATAGCTCAAACCCTCCAACCCTGGCAACATCCTTGGAAATATATCACTGTTCTTTACTATTGCTGTTCCAAAATGTTGGAACCTCCTTCCTAAAGGTGCTATGGGTGTCCCTGCACTCAAAAACCCGGTGGTTCGAGAAGGCACCTCACCACCACCTTCTCAAGGTCAGTTATCGATGGGCAATAAATAAATGCTGCCTTAGCCAGTAACTCAGGCATCTTGTGAATTAATTAGAGAAAATCAGAACTTTTTGCTTTGGAGAAGTTGCATTCAGCTTCTTGTGTAAGAGCGGTCCAAGGAAAATAAATGTAAAAAAAGGACTGACCATGAGGTGTGTGTATAGACACAAATTCTGTAAGTTTAATTTGGAACTGTTTTCTCTTGAGTTTAAACGGCAGATTGACAACTGTTTACTCATTACTCAATAAATAAGCACACTATTTCTTTGAAAACTTTATAATTTAATGTCTATCACCTTTTTAATTGCTTCCTAACTATGAATTTTGTTCCATTGTTAACTCTTCGTTTAAGATTCAAGTTCCATAACAACATTTTAACTGTTCCTTCCTTTAGCTGAAGTTTGCATGGTACATGCCCAATGGAATTGAACTGTGCTAAAACTGGAGGGGGCAAACTGTTATCAGTAAAATCAACATTGATATATTTGTCTAATTCACCTGACAACTTGTCTAAAATTTTTCATTTGTATCGAGTGAACCTTTTTTTCACAAAGAATGGCTCTTGGTTATGTTGTATCAAATACACGTCTGCAGTCATTTTGTCCCATTTAAACAATTCCATTATTGTAGTGTAAGCTGTGGCTAGTAGATAGCACTGTTGCCTTGGAGTGGATGTGCAAGGCTGTCTGTGTTCGAAAGATAGAACAATAGAAAACATGGAAAATAGGAGCAAGAGGAGTTCATTCAGCCCATTGAACCTCTTCGGCCATGATTATGATCATCAGTCCCACCCCCCAAGGAAACAATCTTTCTAGCCAAGGTAATATTAGTATAAGGTTGCCAAACATTCCAGTAGTTTTTGTTCTTCACCAATACCCTGTCCCCTTCACTGCTGTCATCAAACATTGGCAACCTCTTATGTGTCACATGTTGCAGTCACCTTGCATGCCATGAGCAGAACCCATTAAATGCATCCCCCAAACTGACCAGACATATCTTCTGGACAAATGAAAGCTGAGTATTATTATTAGGTTAACATAACAGATTCCTATTAAATGTACTCAACTGAATACCTATTGTCTTTATCTGAATTACATCCAGCAAAGCTTTCAGAAATAAATTGCTTGCTGGAATTATTAACTGATATCTTTAGTATTCATTTTGTGTTATACAATCTCAGGTTCTGTATTCAGCTATGGTAAATGAGTTGCGATAACAAAGGATTAGTGTTACTAATGATTTTTGGAATGTAGTTATGTATATTTAAATTACCGCAACTAGGTTTTATGCCATAAGCACACAAAGTAGGAACAGAAGTAGTCTATTTTGTACCTGAGTTCCGCCATTCAGTCAGATTGTGGATGATCTGTTTGTGCTTTAGAATTCCACATGTTCATCTACTCTGATAATCCTTAATTCTCCTGTATAACAGGCATCTATCCATTTCTTTCTTAAAAAAGCTTGATGCTCTCACATGCACTGCCTTCGGGGGCAGGGTTCCAAAGCTGCAGCCCTGTGACTCTAAAACAATGGCCCCTGGTTTGGATTTGACCACAAGTGGAAACATCCATTCCATGTCTATCTTGTCAGTCCACTCAAGATCTAATACACTTCTCAAGGCCTTCCTTTCTGTCCAAAATCCCAGAAGAAACAAGTCCAGTTATCCAACCTTTCCTCACAGAACAACCAATACATTCCAGATATCAATCTAGTAAACCTCCTCTGAACCATATCCAAAGCATTTGCACAATTTTTAAAATAAGGACACCAAGACTACAGTGAGTATTCACGATGTGGTCTCACCAATGCTCGGTATAACTGAAGCATGCCATCCTTACTTTTATGTTCGGTCCCTCTTGGAATAAAGGATAGCATCCCATTAGTCTTTTCAATTATGTGCTGTACTTGTTTGGTGACTCATGCATGAGAACACCAAGATCCCTTTGCACCTGATGTTATGTTAGAAATTTCAGAGATGAGACACAGATGTAACAAGTGTAAACTAATGCAGTTTACTGAGGATGAAACTACTGTGCATTGGGCCTGACAAGTGCAGGTTATGAAAACGGAAATAGATGTCTCTAACATGCCCTGTGACTGTACTACTGCAATATTTTACTATTTGTTCTTGGGTTGTGGCTGCAACTGGCTAGATTGGCCCTCATTGCCCACCTTCTCATTTGTGGTGAATTGCTGTTTTGAACTGTTGCATCTGGTAAGGATTTTCCCATCAGCAGAGTTGGGTAGGAAATTCTGAGACAACAACAATGGAGAAATTATAATATATGTACAACTCAGGATCCCTGCTGCCCTTATGGGTTTTGGAGATGCTGTCAAAGAAGCCTTGGTGAGTTTTGCAGGGCATTTCAAAATGATGCAATATGGAATTGAGTCTTGGAGTTAAATTATTCCTTAGGTTAAATTAATATATCAAAGCTTTGCTGTTTGTAACATCTCCAGTACAGATAGGCTGGGACATTCTGCGTCTGAGTTTGTTTGTCCATGAGGCAAGTTGAACTATGTTAGGCACAGACAATGAAAATCATCACAAATATGTAATTGGAGCCTGTACTTGCTGACACCATTGTTTCATTATTGTGTGAAAAATGATGCCTCTAGTGTTTATCCTTGTTGGAATTTCCTTGTCCATTGTATTTCTCAGAGCCTTTTCTAATGGTTATCTTGTGGCTGAAATCTTCTCCTGGTACTATCCTCAAGATATTGACATTAAGGTCTTCAACAATGGAGTCTCATTCCCTTCCAAGCTGAAAAACTGGTCTCAATTGGAGCACGTGAGTAAATAGTCTTCTGAGTATTTCTATTCGAGTGAGCCTGCATTAGATTAAACAATTCCTTCTCTGTGTAGATATGTATTCTTTTTACATAGTTGAAGTAGGAATTTAAGATGTATTCTTCCAAACCACCTTGGACAAAAGGTGGACATAATCTCCGCAACTGCACAAATGACAATGCTTGCACTTGAACTGAGATGCACTTCGACTTGAGTAAAAAAAAAAAAAAATTGGCTGTGAAGATCAGTTCGACACAGAAATTGTTTCAGGTGCAGGTTGCAATTAGTCCCCTTTATTTAAAGACATGACAATGAAATCGTTAAACCTTTAAATGTTCAGATCCTTTAAGTAAACCCTGTTTCTAACAAGCAGAAGATTTTACATGATATATTTAGAGGCTAGCTCTTTATCCTCTAAACAGCCTGTATCTGAGGCTGTTTTATCATGTATGTAACACAAAATGACAGTGGCAGATTTTTCTTGCAAATTTGAATTAACGTGATTTATAAATTCTTATAAAAATAGATCCTTTTATTTCCAATGGTTAATACCTGTAGAAGGAGAATTCAGTACAAACTAGTGCTTGAGTAATCTAATTGATTTTTGGTGGAATTACAGAGAAGGTTAATGAAGGGAATGTGGTGGATGTTGCTATCTGTATGGATTTAAAAAAAATGTTTGAGAAGGTACCGCATAGAAGGCAGGATAACAAAATTGTGCATAGGAAGGTCATTATGCAACTTGATTTAAAAAAAAATATTAACTGAAGGACAGAAAGCAATGAGTCATAGTGGCTAGATGTTTTTCAGACTGGAAGGTGGCAGACTGTGGTGGTTTTCAAGGGTCAGTGCTTGGACCATTGCATTATGTTTTCTATATGTAAATAATTTTGCCCTTGAAGTACAGAGTAAATTTCAAAATGTATCATTTGTAATAAAATTCAAGGAGTGGCAAACAATGATGATGATACAAATTACCTGCAACAGGACATGGATGGGCTAGCAGGATGTGCAGTAAAGTGACTTGAAAAATGAGGTGATAAATTTTGGCATAAAGGATTGACAGAGGCAGTATAGGCTTAATGACACATTTCTGAAAAATATATAGGAATAGAAAGACTGGGAGTGTATGTGCATTAATCTTTGAAGGAGGTAGAACACATTGAGTGAGTGGTTAGTAATACCTTTGGCATGTTAGGGTTCATAAATAGAGGTGTTGAATACAAAAGCAGCAAAGTTATGCTGAAGTCGTATAAAGTTCTGATTAAGTCATGCTAAAATATTGAGTCAGGTTCTGGTCATATTGTAAAGATTTGTGAGATCGTGAGAGGCTGCAGAAGAAATTTATTGACACATTCCAGGGAAGAGGGAGTTTAGCAAAAAGGAGATAACTGGGAGTAGATCTCCTCGGAGGAAAGAAGATTGAGGGAAATTTGATAGAAGAAAATTCATGAGTATGACAAACTTGAAAAAGGTAGTTGACAGGAAAAAGCACTCTTCCCATTAGCTGGAAGTACAAGGCACACAGATCTAAGATACTGGGCATAAGTTGCAGGTGAGATGTGAAGAGTAATTTTTTTTAATACATAAATTGTCAATAACCCAGAATGCTCAGCCTATTAGCATGGTGGATGCTGGAATGCTCAGTGATATCAAAAGGAAACTGGGTGGATACTTAAAGGAAATAGATTTATGGTGCTGGAGGAATGGAGCAGGGGCATGGCACTGACTAGATTGTTTTACAGAGAATCACAGTGGATTACTTGTTCCAAATAACTGTCTTCTGTAACATAAGTAATAGATAAATTTGGGTTAGATGGATATTAAGAGAAAGCAGAAAGCAGAAAGTGAGATTAAAATGATATCATAGGCCACAAAATAATAGGGCAAATCTACATCTGTTTCCAAGTTCTAAAGAAAAAACCCTTTCAGAATAGGGGAACTGACCTTAATTAAATATTTCAAATCACAGAGCTGTTTGCATAATAACCGAGATAAATACTTAAATCTATATATTCAGAATTGTACAATTTTTGGAGGTTTGTGTTAACAGTGAACTGCTATTACTCAACTTTTCCTTCTAAGTTCTTTTTCAGGAAAAAGTTGAACATTCCCAAGGAACTAATTTATGCTACAATGCACTCTAAGCCTGGTGGAGCCGAGTATCTGATACAACATATATACACCTTACTGACAAACAGGCAGTAAGTATTTTCATTCTAGACTTGTATTGTAACTTACGAATGAAATACCTTCACAGAGGCTGGTATCCCATCACCAAATCACCTGTTATTTACATGTGGAAAGTCATTGACAATGATCCAACTCCCTCAGAGCCAGTTCTCAGAGTGTCAGCCAGGAGTCCCTGATTGCACCAGATTAACAACCCCAATCAGAGAACTCATTCTATGAGGACCACCTGGCTGACATTGTTACAATCACTACACCTAAGGCAAATTGGTAAGTGCCTTATGTTGTTCTGCACAAAGGAAAAGGAGTAGGCCGTTCAGTTAGTCAGGTGTGCTCGTCTATTCAGTGAGATGATGATTGACCTGTGTCATACCTTCATCCACCTCTGTAACTCCATATCCATGTCTGGCAACAATGTATAAATCTTATTAAATGACTAATTTCAGTGGGATCTCCTTCTATTGCATATGTGATGAAGTTGAATACACATGCCAGTTTATAAGCTTAAAACACTATTACCAATTGTTTAGTGTCCTTTTTTAGACTTAAGATTTTATTTTGCTTAGTTTATTGAACAGCTGGGTAAGATGCAGTGAAACCATCTGCTCCGAGATTGCTTCTAAAGCCATTTGGCTGACAAGTGCACAAGATATTTTCTCTCCTTCCTTTGGACTCCAGCTTGATGCTTTTCTTATTTTTGAGATTGGCTCACAGTCTGTCAGAGTTTCACGGCATAATGAACACCATTGAACAATATGGGGTTACTATTACTTCCTTGTAATATGCTTTGTATGAATAAAAGAAGATAAAACAAAAGTAGCTTGTCTTGCACAATAACCAAAACATCTTTCTTCATGTGCTCAACACAAACAACCTGCATCACATAAATCTGAATTTTATGGAGATGAGCTGCGATCGAATTGTCGGCTTTCACCATCATTAAGCCTCTGAAACTGGCTGTAAATTCAAGATTTAGCATTCGGCCAAATTAGTGCATAAAACCTGAAATTACATTCTGGCATTCACTGCTACATCACAGCCTGCACTGTGGGTCATCCTGGAGAGAATCCAATTGGTGAAATCTGACCTGATACCTCTTTATGTGGCTGCATGTCATGCTTATTTCTCATAATGCTCCTGTCAAGTGCCTTTGGATGTTTTAATACATTAAAGGTGTTAAATAAATGTAAATGGCTACCTTTCATAGTGATTCTGCTGGGTCACCAGCTCTTAAAGCCATCCTTTATTGGTTAGTGGCCCCAGAAACAGCCAATTAATTCACTGCTGCTGACAGGATCCAGGCCTGGGCCTTGCTGATTGCTGAAGCAGTTCCCCTCTTGCTTTTAATCCTGCCAGCAGATTGGGTGCCTTTGCGAGAAAATTTATCCCTGCGTGTGTTGGATGTGGCTGAGCAAAAACGAGACTGGGTGAATGTAATTGATGCTTGCAGGATACAGAAACAATGTTTTGGAATGTACTGCATACCAAAGCTGGACAATAAGGAGCTGAGCAGGAGGTCTTTAGAGTAATTGAGTCTTGAAATAACAAAAGTCTGAGTGAGGGTTTTTAATGGCAGTTAGATTGAGGTTGAATTGCAGATGAATGATATTAAAGTAATAGAAATATGTGCTATCTGATTTGGAGGAAATATGAAGTCACAAATACTTCCCAATGAACGAGGACGCAAGGGTGGAGAATTGTCTAGTTTAGTCAGAATCATCGCCCTGGAATGATATGGACTTTTGTGGCCAAAAATTCAAAACTGCAGTCTTCATGATGTTTATCTGGAAGAAGTTTGAGTTCATCTAGTTCTGGGTGTTGGACAAGCAGTCTGAAAGCGTACAAGTAGGATAAGGCTGAAAGGTAATAGACATAGAGCCTGGCATCATAAATGTATATGTGGAAACAGACCTCATGTTTCTGAACAATGGCGGACTGGCCATTTTGGAAATGCTGTGCTTGGTGTTTTATCATCATTCCTTTTGTACCATACATGCAACAGCCCCTCTGTGTCCCCAACACCTCCTGACTCTTTCCATTGGAATCTCAAACTGTTCCTATTTGTGAGTAATGTCTCCAAGAGTGAGCACAGTGATGGAGAGGAGAAGTTGTAGAGGGTGGAGGGGTAAGGATGGATGTTTTTATCGGACTCACAAGGTGAGAATAGAGGGGTGGCAGGAAAAGCCATTTTTAGCACTTCTCTGATCTTATCGGAGCCAGTTCCACAAAAATAGCATAAATTAGCATAACGTTCTTCATGGACCTGTATTGCTTTAACCTTTGTTTTATTTTAAATTACTTCCTCTCAGTTCCTGATCTCAATTTTTGATTGAAATTGGAAATAATGCCCTTTTCTCAGCAGATATTTGTTTTTAAGGTTTTGGAGTAGATTTGTAGCTCGGGTTGTGGGTGTTGAGGTTGGTTGGCTCGCCGAACTGGTTTCTTGTTTCGCAGACGTTTCGTTACCATGCTGGGTAACATCCTCAGTGTAGCCTCCGATGAAGCGTCGGTGTGTTCTCCCACCTGGTTTTTAAACTCTGGGGTCCGTTGAGATGGATTGCCTCACTTCCGGTTTTCCTCTGTGGTGGAATGTACATGGGGTCGAGTTCAATATGTTTATTAATAGCATGCTTCGTGGAGTGCCAGGTTTCTAGGAATTCTCGTATCTGTCTCTGCCTAGCTTGTCCCAGGATTTGGTGTTGTCCCAGTTGAAATGGTGGTTCTCCTTGTCCATGCAGATTGAGATGAGTGTCTTTTTGTAGCCAGTTGGTGTTCATGTACTCTTGTTGTTAGTTTCCTTCCTGTTTGTCCGATGTAGTGTTTCTCACAGTCACTGCAGGGGATCTTGTCGATGCTATTGGTCCTGTCCATGGCGCGGAGTGGGTCTTTAGTTTAGGTGAGCAGTTGTAGGGTTGACGTGAGCTTGTGTACCACTGTGATGCCCAGTGGTCGTAGGAGTCTTGTGGTGAGTTCTGACATGTTCCTTATGTAGGGTAGGCTGATGAGTGTGTTGGGGAGTGTCGTATCTTTCTGACGTTGTTCGTGTAGGCATCTTCTGACCCAGTTCTTTGGATATCCATTATCCTTGAAAACCTGGAAGAGATATTCTTCTTCCTCTCGGTGTAGTTCTGTGTTGTCGCCCTTTTAAATAGTGTTCGCACACAGCTTCGTTTGTGTGTGCTGGGATGGTTACTGTTGAAGTTCAATACCTGGTTTGTGTGTATGGCTTTTCGGTGTACTTTTTAAAAGGGCAACAACACGGAACTGCGCCTAGAGGAAGAAGAATACCTCTTCCAGGTTTTCAAGGATAATGGATGTCCAAATAAAAAAATGGGTCAGAAGATGCCTACACGAACAACATCGGAAAGATACTACACACCCTGACACTACCCTACATCACACTACCCTACATCAGAAACACGTCAGGACTCACCAGAAGACTCCTACGACCGCTGGGCATCAGAGTGGCACACAAGCCCATGTCAACCCTACGACAACTGCTCACCCGAACTAAAGACCCGCTCCCCACCATGGACAGGACCAATGTCATCTACAAGATCCCCTGCAGTGACTGTGAGAAATACTACATCGGACAAACAGGAAGGAAACTAACAACAAGAATACATGAACACCAACTGCCTACAAAAAGACACGACCAGTACTCACTGATCTCAATCCACATGGACAAGGAGAACCACCATTTCGACTGGGACAACACCAAATTCCTGGGACAAGCTAGGCGGAGATAGGCACGGGAATTCCTAGAAGGTGGCACTCCACGAATCATGCTATTAATAAACATATTGAATTCGACCCCATATACATTCCACTACGACGGAAAACCGGAAGTGAGGCAATCCATCTCAACGGACCCCAGAGTTTAAAAACCAGGCGGGAGAACACACCGATGCTTCATCAGAGGCTACACTGAGGATGTTACCCAGCATGGTAACGAAACGTCTGCGAAACAAGAAACCAGTTCGGCGAGCCAACCAACCTCAAGATATTTGTTTTGTCTCCAAAAAGTACTTCATAGAGAAATGATATTGTTAAAGGAAAGAGATACTTTTAAAATATTCTTTCATGGTATTTAAATGGCATTGACAAGGCCAGCATTCATTGCTCATCCCTACTTGGCCTTAATATGGCAGTGAACTGCTACTGCTCTTGTTCTTCTCGTTGGTTGGGATTTTAGACTGGAAGGGTGCTGCTGAAGGATCCTTGATGAGTTGCTGCAATGCATTTTGTATATAGTGCACACTGTTGTCAGTTTGTGTTTGTGGTGAAGGGAGGGAATGTTTGATGGTGGTTAGGGTACCAAACAAACAGGTTGCTCCTTGAGTGTTGTTGCAGCCACCCCCATACAGGCAAGCGTAGAGCATTTCTTCATACTCCTGACATACCTTGTAGACACCTTATAAGCTTTGGGGACTTAGAACCTGAGTTACTCACTGCTGAATTTCCAGCCTTCCACCTGCTCTAACAGCCACAGTATTTATATGATTGGATCATTTTCTTTTAAATGATAACCTCCACGATGTTCATCGTGAGCAATTCCATAATAGCATCACTGTTGAATGTCAAGGGGAGTTGATTAACTTCTTACTTGCTGGAGATGGCACTTGTATGTGGCATATTTTACTTGCCATACGTCAGCCTAAGCCCGGATATTTTCCGGTCTTTGTGCTTGAGGACGTGGACTGCTTTGATATCTGTGGAGTCAGGAATGGGAGTGAATATTACGCAGTGGTAAGAAGATATTCCCACCTCTGACCTGCCTTCCATCATTAGGTCATCAATGAAGCAGCTGAAGGTGGTTGGGCCTGGGACACTACCTTGAGGAATTCCTGTAGACATGTCCTGGAGCTGATATGATTATCCTCCAAAAGCCACAGCTATCACCAAATTCACCAAAGGTCCTTAGACGGCACCTTACAAACTCACAACTGCTTCCATTTAGAAGGACAGGGGCAAATATATGGGAATGTCATCACCTGCAAGTTCCCTTCCAAGCCACTGACCAGGAAGTATATCACCATTCCTTCACTGTAGCTGGGTCAAAATGCTGGAATTCCTTTCCTAAGGGCAGTGTGGGTCTACATACAGCACATTAACCATAGTGGTTAAAGATAGCAGCTCCCCACATCTTCTTAATCGTGACTAGGGACAGGATATAAATGCTGATCAGCCAATAAGACCCATGTTCCATGAGTGAATAAAGAATGATCTTCCTTTGTGCTTGATACAACTCCAACCAGTGAACAGTTTATTCCCATTGATTTCAATATTGCAACAGCTCCCTAATGCTGCAGTCAATTAAATATGGCCTTGATGCCAAGAGCAGTCACTGTCACCTCATCTTTGGAAATCAGCTCTTTATGTTTGAGCCAAGGCTACAATTGAGTCAGGCCCTGGTGGAACTTAAACTGATTTTCATGGACAAGACAAACCTGGACAATTTTCCATATTGTTAGGTAGATGCCTGTGTTGTAATTGCATAGCTTTCTTTTCAACTTTGTTTTTAGTGTTTGAAAGCTGAGAAGAAAAGTAGATTTGAAAACTGAGAGGAAGCATAAATGTGAATAAACTACTAAAGGAGGCCACTAAACTAAATAGTAGAGAAGGTCCGTGAAATAACTCTGGACAAGTTTGTAACAAGGAATTTAGAGGAGAGACTTCCAATTGTTATATAATGATTCCATTTTATGATTGTCCAGAAAATTCCCTGTATTCATTATGTCCGGTGAAATTATAGAATTGTTCTAAAAGAAAAAGTGATGATTTTTACTGGAATGGTTTTGGAAGAAACCTTTTCTCAATGTGTGTGGTGCTACTAACACAGCAGACATAATAGGTTTTCCCCACCTCCCCTCTCCCAAATGGTAGAGAAAGAGTAGGGGGAGGGGAAAGTAGAATCATTGCTTTTACAGTATAGAAGGTCGTTTGATCCATCGTGCATGTACTGGCTCCCAAAACAGCTGCCCATCTAGTCCCACTCTCCAGCCCTATTTCTGTAGCCCTCTAACTTCTTCACTTTCAAACATATATCCAGGGCTCTTTTGAGAACTCGTATGGAATCCGCCCCCGCTTCTCTCCCAGGCAGAACATTCCAAATCTTAACAACTCTGAGTAAAGACATTTCTCCTCATCTCACTCCCATCTCTTTTGTTGATAATCTTGAAATTGTGGTCCCCTAGTTACTGCCGCACTAACTAGTGGAATCAGAATATCCTTCTTTACCCTGTCAAAATTATTCATAATTTTGAACATCTCAATAAGGTCACCTCTTAATCTTTACTCCAAGGAGAATAAGCCCAATTTCTCTAATCTTTCTTTATATCTAAAACTGTCATTCCTGGTATCATTCTAGTAAATCTCCCTTGAACTCACTCCAGGGTTTTAACATCTTGTATATGGTGCCTGGAACTGGCCACAATACTGCAAATGTGGTCTGACCAGTGATTTGTAGCAGTGTAACATCACTTCGTTGCTTTCATATGCTTTGTCTCTATTTATAAATCCTATAAACCAGCTTAACAATTGTTTCAACTTGCCTGGCCACCTTCAGAGAATCATACACATGACTCCCAAGGTCCCTTTGCTCCTGTACTCCCCTTAAAGTTGTAACATTGAGTCTGTATTGTCTCTTTGTGTTTCTTTTACCAAACTGCATTACCTCACATTTCTCTGCATTGAGATTCATTTGCCAGGTGTCTGTCCATTTGGCCAACTTGTCAATGTCCCTCTGAAGCCTCTTGGCATCATCCCAATTCACTATTCTCCTTAGTTTAGTATCATCTGCAAATTTAGAGATTTTGCTGTCAACATCCATCTCCAAATCATTTATATAAATCAGAAAAAAGCATACTGATCCCTTGGAAACACCAGTTCCAACTGAACTCCAATCTGAGAAATGCCCATCTATACCTAGCCTCTGTTTCCTATTTTTTTAGCCAACTTCTAATTCAGGTTGCCAGGAATCCATCAATCCCAAACATTTCTAATTTGCTAACCAACCTACCAGCGGAACCTTGTCAAATGCTTTCTGAAAGTCCAAATATACAAGATCCATAGCATTACCCTCATCCACTGCCTGTGTCACCTCACCAAAGAGCTCAACTAAATTTGTCAGACATGACCTGCCCTTGGCAATGCCATGTTGACTATCCGGTATTAACTGATGAGATTGAAATTAAAAAAAAGTGGGGCAAAAAATAAGTCTGATATTTCTAACATTGGGGTAAGATGATAAAATGGCCATTAGGGCTAACAAGCACTTCTTCGCTTTCCAAATACCTCACTATTTCCTAACAATGTAATTTCATTTGCATTTAGAGCAAAGCTTATCCTTGATGATGAAATGAACTTTATGGATTATGGCTACCAGCTAAAGCTGCCTTTGGTTGCCCAGACAACTGCCAGCAATGCTATTCACACCAACCTGACGTTAACTGAGCTGTTGGAAAACCCCGACATTTTCACATGCAGTCAGAAGGCTCTGGCTATTATCAACATGCATGTGCAACACAGACAACTAGCAAGGCTAGAACATCCAAGTGAGTAAGCAGACAAAACCTAAATCTATCTGTTTAAATCTGTTCAAAATATTTAAAGTGATAATTGTCTAATGTTTATAATAAGAAATAACAAAATTTAATTTCCACCAAGCTTTTCCTAGTTTAACTTTCTGTCAGTATTTGTCATAACTTATTTCATTTGTTGCAATACAGCTTAAGGTGAATCTTCATTTGGTGTGGATTCCCCACCATGCATTATTCAGTTTGTCAGGCCAACTAACCATAAGTTATCAGTTAACACAGAAAGGGTGAGAAGTAGAGATAACAAGCTGTAGAGGTGGACGAACACAGTAGGCCAAGCAGCATCATAGGAGCAGGAAGGCTGACGTTTCGGGCCTAGACCCTTCATCAAACTAGGTGCACCAATAATAAAAAAAAATGGAGAGATGTCTGGCTCCATAGGGTGCCATTTGGTTAATCACCTCTGTGCATCTCATAAAAGGAAGTATTCATTAACGTTACGGATACATTGGAACTATCTCTTTGCTGAGGTGTAACAACAGTTTTATCGTACCTTTAATGTCATGTGTGATGATGCTGTGGCTTTAAGAGATGTAGTTTTGTCCTTTTTTTAACGAAGAGAGGTTGAGACAGAGGTAGCAAGTGGTATGTTCCACTCAATAAACAGCTTGTGAGGCCTTGGGCTCTTTTAAAAAAAAAGTTGGAACAATAGGAGAGGCATGAATGGGTGGAGTCAGACTCACACGGAACCAGGGTTTTAGTCTAGCTTTCAGTAATTGCTGGGGTTTTGAAGCTGGCTATGAAAGCTGTCTCTCTGCCACAGCAAAAGACTGGAGTTCTCTCTCTATAGCAGAATTTTCTCTTGATGTTCTTTCCTCCTGGACTAGAGAGACATTGCACATGAGACAACCTATTTTAATGAATTTGCCTTTGCCAAGGGTAGGTTATGGGATGTTACTATATTAGAAAGGTTGCTGTTTAGTAGTTAAATAATCTATTATTCTGTTAAGTCTTCCAATAGATTTAAAATTAGACTAATTCTTCAATCTTTTGTTTGTATTTTAACTATCGAGTAAGAATAAAGTGTGTTTTGCTTAAAGCCAAGTATAACCAATCAAATTACATCAGCAACACAGCACCTTACACTTGCCTTTAAATAAGAAAAAATAGGGTCTAAGCTATCTGCTTGATATATTTACAGGAGATTGGTCTGGTCCATTACACGTAACAAAATGCATCACAGGAGCATTATCATACAAAAACTGACATAAAACCAAAAAGGGAGGTGTTAAGAGTTTTAAAGAACATTTTATTCTGTGTGTATATATATATGTGTGTGTGTGTGTGTGTGTGTATGTGTGTGTTGTGTCTCTCCTGTATGAACGGTTCGTTGAGAAGACACTGTGGCAAGAGGATGTACGGAAAAAGAACTGGAGAAAGGAATGCCAACAACCTCAAGGCCAAGGACCAGTTCCACCTCCTAGAAACACTTGTGTTTGGAGATGCGGTTGCAGGATCAGGCTCATCAGCCACACAAGGACTCAAAGAACCCATGATCTGTGACACAGAATTTCCTAAGTGGACAGTTATACACATTAGCAAGTGATTGCTGATGACGATGTTGGGTGTGTGTGTGCATGCGTGTGCGCACTTTGTAGGGGGTTGGGTGGGTGCAGTGTTGGAAAGTTTGAGGTTGGCCGGGGGAATTCCGGAGCATAGGGCCCAGGAAGAACATAATAAATAGAAGCAAGAGTAGGTTATTTAGATCCTCAGGCCTGCCCTGCAATTCTATGAGATCATGGCTGATCTGTCCCAGACCTCAATTCTTCTTTAGTTTCAGCTTGTTAAAGTCTTCAACTCCTCGATAATTCAAAAATCTATCCAGCCTCCTCAGCTGTCTGAAATAAAAGAATTCCAGATGTTCATTTCCCTCTGAGAGAAAAAATTCCTTTGCTTCTCAGTTTTAAGTGAGTACCCCATATTTTGTGACCAAGTTCTGAAGTTTGAGATCCCCTACTAGTAAAAACGTCTTTACAATATCCACTTTGTCAAGTCCTCAGAATCTTGTATGCTTCAATAAGATCACCCTCATTCTTTTAAAGTCTAATAAATAAAGGCTATTTAGCTATTTTTTATAAGTCCACTCTTCATCTGAGGAATCAATCCAATGAATCCTTTTTGAATTACCTCCAATACTAATATACCTTTTCTTAACTAAGAGGACTTGAACCGTGCACAGTACTCGAGGTGCAGCCTCACCAATCCATAAGGCCATAAGACATAGGAGCAGAAATTCGGCCATTCGGCCCATCGAGCCTGCTCCGCCATTAATCATGGCTGATAAGTTCCTCAACCCCATTCTCCTGCTTTCTCCCCGTAACCTTTGATCCCCTTGATAATCAAGAACCTATCTATCTCAGTCTTAAATGTACTCAATGACCTGTCCTCCACAGCCTTTTGTGGCAGTGAATTCCATAGATTCACCACTCTCTTGCTGAGGTACTTTCTCCTTATCTCCGTTCTAAAAGGTCTTCCCTTTACTCTAAGGCTGTGCCCTCGGGTCCTAGACTCTCCTACCAATGGAAGCATCTTCCCAACCTCCACTCTGTCCAGGCCATTCAGTATTTTGAAAGTTTCAATTAGATCCCCCCTCATCCTTCTAAACTCCAATGAGTATAGTCCCAGAGTCTTCAAACATTCCTCATATGTTAAACTTTCCATTTCTGGGAGTATTCTTGTGAACCTCCTCCGAAGCGCCTTATAAAGCCTCAGTAGTACATCCCTGCTTTTATATTCAAGCCCTCAAAATAAATGCCAACATTACATTTGCCTTCCTGACTACTGACTCAACCTGCAAGTTTACCTTGAGAGAATCCAGGACTAGAACTCCCAAATCTCTTTGCACCTCAGACCTCTGAATTTTCTCCCCATTTAGAAAATAGTCCATGCTTTTGTTCTTCTTACCAAAGTGCATGACCTCACACTTTCCCACATTGTACTCCATCTGCCACTTCTTTCCCCACTCTCCTAACCTGTCCAGGTCCTTCTGCAGCCTCGCCACCTCCTCAATACTACTTGTCGCTCTACCGATCTTTGTATCATCTGCAAACTTAGCCAGAATGCCCACAGTTCCTTCATCTAGATCATTAATGTACAAAGTGAAGAGTTGTGGTCCCAGCACCAACCCTTACGGAACACCACTCATCACCGGCTGCCATCCCGAGAAAGACTCTTTATCCCCACTCTCTGCTTTCTGCCTGACAGCCAATCTTCTATCCATGCTAGCACCTTGCCTCTAACACAGTGGGCCCTTATCTTACTCAGCAGCCTCCTGTGTGGCACCTTATCAAAGGCCTTCTTGAAGTCCAGGTAGATAACATCCATTGGCTCTCCTTGGTCTACCTTGCTCGTTACTTCCTCAAAGAATTCTAGCAGATTTGTCAGGCATGACCTCCCCTTGACGAAACCATGCTGACTTTGCCCTATTTTACTATACACTTTTAAATTTTTAGAAATCTCATCCTTTACAATGGACCCCAAAATCTTGCCCACGACCAAGGTTAGGCTATTTGGCCTGTAATTTTCCGTCTTTTGCCTTACTCCCTTTTTAAACAGGGGTATCACATTAGCGATTTTCCAGGCCTCTGGGACCCTCCCTGACTGTCGTGATTCCTGCAAGATCACCATTAACGCTTCCACTATCTTTTCAGCTATCTCCTTTAGAACTCTGGGGTGAAGTCCATCTGGTCCAGGTGATTTGTCCACCTTCAGGCAAATCAGTTTTACTAGCACCTTTTCCTTGGTGATGGCCACCATACTCAGCTCTGCCCCCTGACTGTCTTGAATTTTTGGGATATTACTTGTGTCTTCCACCGTGAAGACTGACGTGAAGTAATTATTCAGTTCCTCAGCCATTTCCTTGTTCCTCACTACTATGTCTCCACCGTCATTTTCCAGTGGTCTAATGTCCACTTTTGCCTCTTATATATCTAAAGAAACTCTTACAGTCTTCACTGATATTACTGGCTAGCTTACCCTCATATTTAATCTTTTCCCTCCTTATTTCTTTTTTTGTTGCCCTCTGTTGGTCTTTGTAAGCTTCCCGGTCCTCTGGTTTCCCACTGCCCTTCGCCACATTATGTGCTTTCTCTTCTGCTTTTATGCTATCCCTGACTTCCTTAGTCAGCTATGGTTGCCTCATCCTCCCTGTACCATGCTGCTTTTTCCTAGGGATGAATTTTTGCTGTGTCTCCTGAATCACTCCCAGAAACTCCTGCCATTAATGTTTCACCGTCCTTCCTGCTAGGCTCCTCTTCCAGTCAGTTCTGCCCAACTCCTCCCTCATACCTCTATAGTCACCTTTATTCAGCTGTAATACTGTTACCTCTGATTCTATCTTCTCCCTCTCAAATTGCAGAGTAAATTCTATCATCTTATGATCACTGCCTCCTAAGGGTTCCTTTACCTTAAGCTCCCTTATCAGGTCTGCTTCATTGCACAACACTAAATCCAGTATTGCCTGTTCCCTTGTGGGGTCCACCACGAGCTGTTCCAAAAAGCCATCTTGTAGACATTCCACAAACTCTTTCTTGCAATCCACTACCAACACGATATTCCCAGTCCACCTGTGTATTGAAATCCCCCATGATCACTGTGACTTTGCCTTTCTTACACACCTTTTCCAACTCCTGGTGTATCTTGCACCCCAGCTCCTGACTACTGTTTGGTGGCCTATACACAAGCCCAACTATGGTTTTTTTACCTCTGCGGTTCATCAATTCTACCCACACAGATTCTACACCATCTGACCCTACTTTGTTTCTTCCTATTGATTTGATTTCATTTCTCACTCATAAGGCAACCCCACCCCCTGTACAAGTTGTAACAAGACTTCAACCCCTTATAATGAAAGGCAAAATTCCATTTGCTTTCTTAATTACTTGCTGCACCTTTTCGCATTGTTTTGTGTTTCGTGCACAAGAACATCTAGATCCTTCTGTGCTGCACATTTTCTGCAGTCTCTCCCATAATCCGTCTTTTGTTTCTTACCAAAATGTGTGACCTCTCACTTCCTACTTTAAGGTGTATCTGCCAGGTTTTTGCTGTCTTACATAACCTATTTGTATTCCCTGGCAAATTCCCTATGTCTTCATCATAACATGCCCTCCCACCTATGTTTATATCAACAGCAAATATGAATACATTATATTCTGCCCCCTCCTCCAAGATATTGACATAAATAGTAAATAATTGAAGCATTATGACTGTTTCTTGTGGCACTCCACTAGTAACATCATTGTAACCTGAAAAGACCCATTACCTCTGACTCTTTGTCTTCTATGTGTTAACAAATCCTCCATTCATGCTAATATGTTACCCCCAATACCTATCTTGTACAAAACGTTTTATGTGGCTCCTTTAATGCCTTTTGGAAATCCAAATCCATTATGTCTACTTGGTTTCCTTTATAAACTCTGCTGATACATTCTCAAAGAATTCTAGCAAATTTAGAGTCATAGAGTCATACAGTCATACAGCATTGCAACAGCCACTTAGGACCACCAAGCCTATGGCAATGCTTCTTCATTGTTATGACAGTACCTGTCTTCACAACCCTCTCAAGCAGTATGTTCCATAATTTGTCATATATAATTTCCCTTTCACAATGTTGCTATTTGCTCCTTAATAATGGACTCTAGCATTTTCCCAATGTCAAATATTAGGCTAATTTATAGTTTCCTGCTTACTGTTTACCTCCCTTCTCAAACAAGTGTCACATTCATGTTTATTCAATCTACTGGAACCCTTCCAGAATCCAGATTCCCAATCCTCAATAATGGGGCATCCCAGGACCTAAATGCAAAAGATAAGACTGAAGCATTTGCGACAATCTTTGGCTACAAGCTTCAAGTGGATGATCCATCTCAGCCTCCCCCAGAGGTCTCCAGAATGACAAATGCCAGTCTTTAGGCAATTAATTAATTAACTCTGTATTATATAAAGCTTGATACTGAAAAAACTATTGGTTCTGACAAAATTCTGGCAATACTGAAGACTTATGCTCCGGAACTTCCTGCTTACCTAGCCAAGTTGTTCCAACACATCTATAACATTGTCATTTACTTAGCAATGTGGAAATTTGCCTAGATATACCTGTGCACAAAAAGAAGGACATGTCCAATCTTGTCAGTTTCTATCCCATCAGTCTGCTTTCAATCATCAATAAAGTGACGTCCAGGGATCACCAACAGTGCTATGAAGCAGCACTTGCTTAGGAATAATCTGCTCATTGACACCCAGTTTGGGTTCTGCCAAGGACACTCAGTACCTGACCTTTACAGCCTTAGTTCAAGCATGGAAAAAGAGCTGAATTCAGAGATAAGGTGAGAGTGATTGCTCTTGACATCAAAGCTCCATTTGACTGATATCATGGAGACTTTAGCAAAACTGGACTTGATGGCAATAAGAATGAAAATTTTCTGCTGGTTTCAGTCATACCTGGCACATAGGTTATTGTAATTGTAGATCAATTGTCTCAGCTCCAGGACATTTCTGCAGGATTTCCTCAGGGTAGTGTCCTTGGCCCAGCCATCATCAACTGCTTCATCATTACATTTTCTCCGTCACAAGTTTGGATGTTCCTTGATAATTGCAAATGTTCATAATCATTCATAACTTGTCAAACAATAAGCATGTCTAATTATAGCAAGATCTGTACAACATCTAGACTTCGGTGGACATGTGACATTTGTGCCACAAAAATACTAGGCAAGTAGCATCCTCAATAAGAGAGAATCTTAACTATTGTCACTTGACAAATGGTATTACCATCACTGAATCCCCCACTATCAACATCCGAGGGGCTACCATTTACCAGAAACTATCCTGTCATGAATGTGATGAAATACTCTCCACTTACTTGGATGTGTGCACCTCCTACAACGCTCAAGAAACTTGACATTTTCCGGCACTACATCCACAAACATTCACTCCTTCCACCACTGATGTTTAGTAGAAGCTGTGTACCATATACAAGACCCACTATAGAAATTCACCAAGGCTCCTTAGGTAGCACCTTCCAGTTCACAAGCTCTACCATCTAGAAGGGTAAGGGCACCAAATACATTGGAACACCAGCACCTGCAAGTTCGTCTCTGATCCGCTCAGAATCTTGACTTGGAAATCTATTACCTCTCCTTCAGTATTGTTGGGTCAAATCCTGGAACTCCCTCCCTAACGGCATTGTGGGTCAGTATACAGAACATGGCCTGCAGTGGGTTAAGGAGGCAGCTCACCACCACCTTTTCAAGAGCAGCTAGGGATAGGCAAAAAAACGCTGGCCCACGCCATGATGCCCACATTCCATGAGTGAAATAAAAAACAATGAAGTTACCAGTTAAGGTCCTGTCAGTATTGTTTACCTCTAGCTATTAACCTGTGTATTGTTAAAACTTGAATCGAAAAATATGGTTTGCAAGAATATAGGTATGGAAACAAATTAAGCTTTAGAAATCTTACATTAGCAGACCAAATGTTTAGAATAGTCACATGATATTCCTTTTAGTGTCATTTTAGCAGAGATTTGACTTGTTTAGAATTGCTGGATCAATGCAAATTAATTAACGATGAGCAGACACAAGAACTGAGGAGAAGCATGTTAAGTTTCCATATGATGTTGTTTGATGTACATCTGGCTCTGTTTGAAGGACACTGCCTTTAAAAAAGCACACCAGTACTTTATAGTACTTGAACAGTGATATCAACCACAAATGATTTGGTTCAGTGCTATTCAATCATAAAAAAAATTGCCAAACATCTTTTTCATGAAAACCAAAAGACCTGTGGATGCTGTAAATCAGGAACAAAAACAAAGTTGCTGGAAAAGCTCAGCAGGTCTGGCAGCATCTGTGAAAGAGAAAACCGAGTTAACGTTTTGGGTCTGGTGACCCTTCCTCAGTACACAGGGTTCTGAGGAAGGGTCACCGGACCCGAAACATTAACTCTGTTTACTCCTTCACAGATGCTGCCAGACCTGCTGAGCTTTTCCAGCAACTTTGTTTTTGTTCCTGATCTTTTTCATGAAGACTACT
Source organism: Rhincodon typus (assembly GCF_021869965.1). Lineage (NCBI taxonomy): Eukaryota > Metazoa > Chordata > Chondrichthyes > Orectolobiformes > Rhincodontidae > Rhincodon > Rhincodon typus. Next base: position 113,167,508 of record NC_063334.1, read on the forward strand.
TTACCAATCCAGACAAGAATCAGTGGTTAATCCTGTGAATTAAAACCTTTCCAGGCTTTAACATATGACTTCACCCTTTGCACAATCTGATTTCATTCCTTGTAAAAATCAGAGCCAATGTTAGAACACTGAGCTTTGCTGTCTGCTGATTTATTGATAATCTGGTCATTGTGACCAATAGGTCAGTACAAATAGTCACTGTACTGGCTTGAGATGACTCTGCAAACTGACTTATGGGTTGTGGTTGTTTTGATTTCTGGTCTACTACATTCCTATGTGTCAATGTCATTGGATTTAGCCTACACAATCTGGAGCAATGTTCAGACTGCTTTTTTCTTTTTCTAAATACATGTCACTTTATGCTAAATAAACCCTAATTAAGAAACATCACTTCATTTACATTTGGATGGAACAGATGGTACCTTTGGCTGAAATTGCCTTTTTAGCAAAGAATATCGTAAATTCCTTTGAACTGGTTTTCTCTCCATAAACACAAAAACTGTAATCCTTATTTATCAACTTTTTGATAGTACAGCTTACCTGAGTTTAGTGTATACCTTTATTGATTCAAAGTATCAATTCTTTTAAAAGAGCGCTATAAGTTGAAGCCCACACTGGGAGAGCGAGCAACCAGACTTCCAATCCCTCAATATCAGTATGAGTGTTTGTATCCTGACAGCAAAAGAACAGAAACGGCTGAATCAAGTAAGATCATACTCTCCTAATTCTCTTTCACTCTGAAAATTGTTTCCTGCTCTCTTGAACTTGTAAAATCATTTCTTACCTTCTTTTCATATTTTTGTTATTTGTAATAGAAGATTTGATTCCCTCCAGTTTTTCCCTGTTTGTTCTGAACTCAGCTGTTTGGTATTTCCGTTCTTCCTGAGTGAGCTGAAAATGTTCTGTCAGCAGATTGTTCGATTTTGAGGAACATTCAAAACAGTCCTGAGCAAATGTTCTCTGAAATCCAAACAGCCTATAACTTATCGTTGCTACTGCTTTACTTGTTGTGTCAAATGGCAATTTGCAGAATATTTCATTTTTTTTTGGCATCTATTAGAGTTTCTTGCTGAATTGGTGATCCATGTCCCTCTTTTACTAAGATTATTGTGACATGGAAACACTCAGCTGAATCAAATCAGCCTTCCTACCTCTCTATTTGTAATACAGTAAACTTAAATCCTTCAAAGCCTCTCAAAATTGAACCCCAATGGTTCGTAACCAGACTTTTTGAACAAATGATCTCAGACTCTGAATAAAATCCTGGACACGAGGTTTGTAGCCTAAACAAAAGATTTAGCAATTTATGAGCAGTACGGTAACTTTAGCAGAGCAAAATTTAAAAAACCAAGTCATCTAATTGATGTCTATGATGCCCAATAATCATTGTTTTCAACCCCATTCTCACAAGACAGACAGAAAAAATAAAACAGTAAAGGGATAAATATTTAAATAAAACAAAACTGGTTAGATCGCTGAGATGCTTCTCATGATTCACGGGCATAGATGATTCTTTCTTGGTTGATTTTCTGAAGACATTGATTGGTGTCACCTTTTCAGTTCACTCTGAGGAAGTTTCGGTGATACTTGTAACTGAGTTTCTCTTCTCTGAACTTCCAATAGCTGATAGTGGAAGGTTGAATGTGTAGCTTTCAGACCTTAATACTGTAACATCAGCAGCCAAACTCCTCCTCACAGAAACACTTTCCAAAAACCAGTTCAAACTGTTTGACCATCATTTTCCCTTCCAGACTTGCTGGTACCAATTCCCAGGTACTGACCTCATTAATGTATTACTGACTGGCAGGTGACAAAGTAGGGATAAATTGGCAGGTACTCAAATTGGCAGGGTGAGACCAGTGGTGTCCCACCAGGATCTGTGTTAGGTCTCAATTATTCATATTATTTATTAATGACTTTGGCTAATTGGATAGAAAATCATGTATCCAAATTTGCAGATGACACAAAGTTGGGCAGCATTGTAGTAATTATTGTAGATGGTAGCGTAAAATTACAAAGGGATATTGATAGATTAAGTAAATGGATAAAACTGTGACAGATAGAGCTCAATGTAAGCAAATGCGAGGCTATCCCTTTTGAGCCGAAACAGAATACATCTAGATGGTGTGCAGTTAAATACAGTGGCTGTCAAAAGAGACTTGAGGCTCAGGTGCACAGATCTTTAAAATGTCCTGAACAAGTGCAGAAAATAATCAAGAAAGGTGGCCTTTAGAGGTTTAGAGCATAAGAATGCAGCTGTTATGCTGCTGTTATACAAACCCCTGTATAAACCCCACTTGGACTACTGTGGGCAGATCTGGGCTCCACACCTCAGGAAGGATATATTGGCCTTGGAAGGAATAAAACGTAGGTTTATAAGAAGGATGCTTGGACTTCAAGGGTGTCTTCAAGAAATTAATAAGACACAACAGAGTAGATAAAGATAAACTATTTTCACTGGTTGGAGATTCTTGAACTAAGGGGCCTAGTCTGAGAATTAGGGCCAGACCATTCGAGAGGGATGTTAGGAATGACTTCTGTACAAAAAGCGTTGTAAATGTTTGGAACTGCTTTCCACAAATTGTAGTCAATTCTAGATCAGTTGTAATTTTAAATCTGAGATTGCTTAACAAACTTTTCTCTAAGGCATTAAAGAATATGGGCCAAAGGCATGTATATAGAGTTAGGGCCACAGATCAACCATGATCTCATTGAATGGCAGAACAGACTTGATGGGTTGAATGGCCTAATCCTGTTCCTATGTTCCTGATGGCCAAACATCTGTTATCTGTTTAAGTATGCTGCTTTCCCAGGTGACAGATTCTTTGGAATCCCTTTGATCAAGAACCAACTTGCAAGTAACTTCCAGGCTTATTTATCCTGTTTTTAACACCAGCTGCTGTTCAAAGTCCAACGGTCATCTTCAGCTCACAGTTCTCCATTCACAGCTCCAAGCCAAAAGATAAAACAGTAAAAACACAAGTAATGAAAAGACAGCAAGAATCCTAACAAGATATCTGTCCTCTGATACTTTCTAAGCACCTCTGATTTGTCTTTCTATTTCCAGATGGGAATATAAATGGTATGTTTTGTGGAAGGAATTCTAAATTTGGCATCCTGAAGGATAGATACAACGCTGAAACCTAGATTAAAAACAAATAGTGAATATGATTTCAATTTGAACATGTTTCTTCCCTCTTTGCTCAATGAAGAAAATTTCTCCAGTTGTTTTAAGTTTATTTTCTGACAGTAAAACATTAAACATACTTCTCTAACCTCATACTGTTAGTGAAAGAGTCATACAGCATGGAAACAGATCCTTTAGTCAAATTGGTCCAATGCTGACCAAGTTTCTCAACTAAACTAGTCTCACTTGCCCACATTTGGCCCATATTCCTCTAAACCCTTCCTATTTATGTACCTGTCCAAATGTCTTTTACCTGTTGTAACTGTACCTGCATCTATCACTTCCTCTGGCAGTTCATTCCAGAAATGAACCACCCTCTGTGTGAAAAAGTTGTCCTTTTTTTTTAAATCTTTCTCCTCTCACCTTAAAAATATGTTCCCTAGTTTTGAAATCTCCTTCCTGTGGGAAGAGACCTTCACTATTCACCTTATTTATGCCCCTCATGATTTTATAAACCTCTGTAAGGTCACCCTCAACCTCCTACTCTCCAGTGAAAAAACTCCCAACGTATTTTTATAACTCAAACCCTCCATTCTTGGCAACATCCTGGTAAATCTTTTCTGAACCCTGTTCAATTTAATGATACCCAACCAGCCTCTCCTTATAACTCAAGCCCTCCATTCCCAGCAACATCCTTGGAAATCTCTTCTGAACACTCTCCAATTTAATTATATTCTTCCTTTAGCAGAGTGACTAGAACTGTACATAGTACTCCAAAGGTGGGCTCACCAATGCCCTGTACAACCTCAACATGACATCCCAACTCCTTTACTCAATGGTCTGAGCAATGAAGTCAAGTATGCTAAACACCTTAACCACCCTGTCTACCTGTGACTCAACGTCTTTATTCTTAAACAGTCATAGCCAGATTTAAAATTTAATACTAAGTGTTTTAATTTTGGTGGGTTTTACATTGTTTTTCCTATTTATTTTGTTCCCTCCTGTTTCAGAAACTACCACCTCAGAAATTCGGAGTAAGAGTAATGTTCTGTTCAAGGAGATCAATGTGAAACAAGTGGTTAGAGACTCACAGTCACTGTCTGCAAATCGTCAAAATTGCAACTTTGGACAGTAAAGTGTGTCTGAAATAGAGTTAATGATTGTCATAGATGGTTCAGTGATAAAACTGAACTGTCTTATTTTAAAAGATATATGTGAAACGTATTAGTATGGAATCATATGGAATAGTACTTTGCTCAATTAAATTTTACGAATAATTTGACTAAGCCTGACATGGTAGTGTTCTCTTGAATTCAGGCATTAATAAAGATGGATCTTTGCTGTTATTTTATATGAAATAAAATTCTTTACAGCCTTTGATGTCAGGCAACTGTTTAAAAGTGTCTTTGAGTTCTTTCCCTCTCGCTTGAAAAGCTGTACTTTTCAATGGGTATTTTGACAATGCACAATTCATCTTCAGTACCTCACCGCAAGTCGGCAGCTTTTGTGCTTGAACCTAGAATCAGTTGGGCACTTAATCAACGGGACATGATTTATTCTCATTCAATAACGGTACCCCAATCCTGCACGCTTTCCAGCAAAGTCAGTTTAGTGGTCATACGAACTTGGAGCAGAGTAGGCAATTCAGCCCCCTGAGCCTGCTCCACAATTCAATCCGATCATCATCTTTGCCTCAACTCCACTTTCTTACCCACTTCTGCCATAACCCTTTAATCCATTACTAATTGAAAATCTACCTCTTCCTTAAACTTATTCACTGTCCTCATGTCCACAACACTCTGGGTTAGTGAATTCCACAAATTCGTGACCCTTTGCAAGAAGTTATTCCTCCTTACCTTTGTTTTAAACCTGCCATGCTATAGCTTGAAACTATGATCACTCACTCTGGAGAGGTCAGGAGTCGTGTGGCAATGAGTCCTGTCCCTTTAGAATTCCTTTTCCAACAGCCCTGTGATGTACGTACATTTACGTGAATTGCTGTGGTTCATGGCAGCTCTCCACCATCTGCTCAAGGAGTAATTAGGAATGGGCAATAAATACTGACCAGCCAGGGACACCCACATCCCACAGAGAAAGCAGCTGATTGGTTTGTGGGATGTGTAGATGGAGTCCTAAGAGAGTGAATATTCTTTGTTTGCTGGAACTACTTGAATTTTGCTGTTACAGACTTTTAGATCCACAGAATCTTGGTGCAAAACCATTTGGAGATAGTCATTTGTAGCAGTGAAGACCATTTGGCCCATTGAGTCCATACTGACTGTCTATGAACAAGCAAGTTCCACACTGCCATGCCATTTCTGCAATCCTACAAGTTTATTTCCTTTATGTTCCTATTTCCAGTTGTCTTTGAAATCATGGAGCTTCCCAGTTTTCAACACCCTTGTAGACAAGTTCCAGGTGAGTAGTCTTCGCCACATGAAAAATAAATTCTTCCTTGCATTCACCCAATATCTCTTCCCCAGAATATTAAACCTGTGTCTGTTGGCTCATGTTCCATCAGCCAACGAGAAGAATTCTTCTTTGTCTACCTTGTCCATACCTGCCATAATCTTGTACACCCCTATTGGATGTCATCTCAATTTCCTTTACCCCAGGAGAACACCCTACTCTCGCTGAACCCAACTGAAGTTGTGGATAAAATTCTTCATCCCCGGTACTATTCTGGTAAAGTCAGTCAGTGATCCTCGTATGCTTCCTAAAATGCATAGGACCAGTTGCTAGGTCATTATAGAGAACAGTTGACCAGATAAAGATGGTAGATCACCTTGCCAAAAGACATTAGTGGAACAGAAGGGTTTCAGGGAAATCAATTATAGTTTCACAATCACCATTACTGAGATTATCTTGCAATTCTAGATTTTATTAATCAAATTCAAATTCCATCCACTCATTGGTAGGATCTAAAACCATATTCCTGAGCAGTATTATGATTTTAAATACTAATATCTCTTTTGCATGCATAAAGTTAAGACTTATGGGTAAGGGAAGGGTAGTTTGTACTTTATTTTAAAATAAAGGTTCTTTTAGAGCTTTTTCTTTGGGCTTTATAACATACAATGTCTTTTTTTCAGTTCTCCAAGCAGTGTGTCAGCACTAATCACCCTACGAATGCTGGATTTGAGAGAAGTGTGAGTCTTTTTAGGCAAATCTATGTGAGCAAATTTTAAGGGGCAATTATCACAGTCAATGGAGTGGTATACTCCTGCCAGCTGTGGGAGATTAGGGAACAGTTGACTGTCCCTGGAGACTATCTGCAGCAGCTGTGTTTGGATCTGTCTCATATCAGACCATTTGGATCGGTTGGAGAGGCAGTTAGAGTAACTGAGGATCATACAGGAGACACAGAGTGTGATGGTAAGTAGATTGAGAGAGGTGGTTCCATGCAGTTTCAGTCAGATGGATGGGTGACTGTCAGGAAAAGTAGGAAGGTAGTTCAGGAGTCTCCTGTGGCTATTCCTCTCTTAAACAGAAAAACCTGAGGGGCTAGTCTCTTAGAGAAAAATTGAAGGGTAGCTAGATCTTGGGCAACAAGAATGAATCTGAAGCAGGATTTGTCAAGATTCAAAAAAGTAATTGTTGTGGAGGACTCTCCTGTCAGGGGCAAAGATGTAATGAAAATAATTGATGAGGGCAGAGCAGTAGAAGTTGTCTACATGGACTTTTGTGGAAACTTGGCAAGGTTCCGCATGGTGAACTAACTAGGTCAAATGGGATTCGGGGAGAGCTTGCCAACTGGATACAAAATTGGCTTGATGTAGGAGACAGAGGGTGGTGGTGGATGTTGTTCAGAATGGAGGCCTGTGACCAGCGATATTCCACAGGGATTAGTGTTGTGTCCACTTTTGTTTGTCATTTACATAACAATTTGGATGAGAATTTAAGAGGCATGGTTAGTAAGTTTGTGGATGACACCAAAATTGGTGGTATAGTTGACAATTAAGAAGGTTATCTAAGATTGCAAAGGGATCTTGATCAATTGGACCAATGGGCTGAAGAGTGGCAGATAGAATTTCATCTTGATAAGTGTGAGGTACTGCATTTTGGTAAAACAAACAAGGGCAGGACTTAAACAGTTAATAATAAGGCCCTTAGTACTGTTGTTGAACAGAGAGACTTAGGGTTTCAGGTACATAGTTCTTTGAAAGTTGTGTCACACCTAGACAGGGTGATTAAGAAGGTGTTTAGCACACTTGCCTTAATTACTCAGACTATTGAGTATAGTAGTTGGGACATCACATTGAGGTTGTACAGGACATTGGTGAGGCCACTTTTTGAGTACTGTGTACGCTGGTCGCCCTGGGTATTATTAAATTGGAGAGGATTCAAAAAAGATTCACCAGGATGTTGCTGGGACTGGAGGGTTTGAATTATAAGGCTGGATAGGCTGGGATAGTTTTTTCCACTGGCGTGTAGCAGGTTGAGGTGTGACCTCATTGAGGTCTATAAAATCATGAGGGGCATATACAAGGTGAATAGTAAAGGTCCTTTCCATAGGGTGGGTGAGTTCAGAACTAAGGTGCATATTCTTAAAGTGAGAGGAGAAAGATTTAAAAGCAACCCGAGGGGCAACATTCTCACACAGAGGGTGGTTCATATGTGGAATGAACTGGCAGAGGAAGTGGCAGATGCAGGTACAGTTACAACATTTAAAAGACATTTGGACAGGTACATGAATAGGAAAGGCTTAGAGAGATATGGACCAAATGCAGGCAAGTCAGACTAGATTAGTTTATGAAACTTAGTTGGCATGGATGAGTTGGACTGAAGGGTTTATTTCCGTGCTCTTTGACTCTGACATTGTTTTTTTAGTGTCAAACTCAAATGTTTGTCTGTTTCCTGGATATGCTACTGTACAGAACCTGAACTGTATTTGTGACAATGTGCACATACAGATTTTTTTAATGAATGAAGTACATTTTTGAAATAAAGAAATGACAGTGACACTGTTGATATGCTACTGTCATCCCAATGACTGCCCTTTAAAAACCTTACCCTCTACGTCTGAGTCCCCTCAAAATCGATTACCTTTCATCACACTGTTGCTCACTTCTCTGAATTCCCAAGAAAGGCACCACAGCTATAATTTCCTTATTTACACAAGTTTCGATGTAAATATTGGCACATTGAGACCAAATATTTGATGAAGATGCAACATCACAAAAACAATGATCTGGTCATTATCATTCTTCTGTTTTTGGGCTGTTGCAGTGCACAAATTGGCTGAAGTCTTTCCTATATTTCAGTAGTGACTACACGTCAAAAGTGCTTCACTACTGTTAAATTCTTTAGAATGTCCTGAGATTGTGAAAGAAAAACTGACCATTATATAATGCTTTTATGCAGCAGTTCATTCAATTTAATAAAGACTGAATGTCATTTATCCAGCAGACAGCACGTTAAGTATGACCGACCCCACTGCAGTTTTTAATGGAAACCAATGGTACTATGTTCCCGTGGAGAGGAAACTTCATTTGAAGATGTGTTACTCTTCAAAAAAATACTAATGGACTAAAACACAGCAGGTTTTGTGCACAACAAAGGAATGTCCTGCAAAGTATTAAATGATCATCTTTTAATATTTATAACTGCATTTTTTAAAAGTTTGCTTATTTTACATCTGAGATTTTTTTTCTTCACAATTTGCTGTTTTTTAAAACTATTCCATCTGAGAAAAGTTCCTCTATTTAATGAAGCAGCAGTGGTGTTCTGAAATGAGTTTATTGTACAACACACAAACGGAATAAAGTACAGCATCTCATACTCTTAATTTGCAAGGAGAGAAGATAGAAATGGATGTAAAATATCACATTGTACAAAGACATTTCGACTCAAGAAACAATCACTGGGACTTGAAACAATTTAATGCAACATTACATAGTTTGCAGTACAACACGATCTTGTAAGATTACATTAACTTAACACAATGACATTTCAACACTATGATTGTTCCTCTCAAAAGGGATTGTCAACACTTGCAAGTATTTGTATTCTTATTTGCAAGCAGCTTTCTCCTTATTTTCAATCTCTCTCCCAAGACTTGAAACGGCTGGGAGAAAAACTAGAGCAATAATCATCAATGCACCATGAAATTACATGAATCAGATTATTAACATCGATGAGACTATTTGTCTGCATGGGAGTTGGGGGGTGGAAGGTGGAGGTGACAAGTTATAATAAATGCCTTTAAACCTCATTTTGATGAAATCCTGTGTGATTGCATACCGTGTAATTTACTCTTAGCTTGAAAATAGTCCAGAATGATACTAGGGTGGTGCTAGAATAATCTCACCAGAGATATCTTGGTTAAAATAAAAACAGCAGGTGCTGGAGAAATTGAATAGGTCTAGGAAGTGGAACAGAATGGACTATCTGATTCTGGTATGAAACTTCCTTGGAACTATTCTTTGGGAGGGACACCCTTGCTGCTAGATTAGATGTATCATAATTCTTTCTTTCTTTACCTCTTCTCCATTCCCTGTACATAGAAACATGATAACAGCAGACAAGCACATGGAATGAGGAAAATAAATTAATCCCCTCTAGTCTGTTTTTTTTTCACAAACCTTGGACAATCCACCAATATAACTAATTAATCCCCAAGATTTAAAAAGAGCAAAATATCAATCTAACCTTACTTTCCATCTGTAATTGGTTGCCTTTCTTGCTGTTATATTTCTATGTAGTTTCTGCACCACGATCACAGCATACAATCATCACCATTTGCATCTGCCCAAATGACTCATAATCCTAATTTTATGTCTTCATCTTGTCCTTTGCTAAAGGTCAGAATCAATTTAGCTAAGACTCCATTGACTACCAATATGATGTTACATACAGGCATAGAGCTGAATGAACACAGCAGGCCAAGCAGCATCATAGGAGCAGAGAGGCTGACGTTTCGGGCCTAGACCCTTCATCAGAAATGGGGGAGGGGAAGGGGGTTTTGAAATAAATAGGGAGAGAGTGGGAGGCGGATAGAAGATGGATAGAGGAGAAGATAGGTGGAGAGGAGACAGACAGGTCAGAGAGGCGGAGATGGAGCCAGTAAAGGTGAGTGTAGGTGGGTAGGTAGGGAGGAGATAGGTCAGTCCAGGGAGGATGGACAGGTCAAGGGGGAGGGATGAGGTTAGTAAGTAGGAGA
>NC_063334.1:113177896-113202802 GCF_021869965.1 Rhincodon typus
TGGGGGTGGGGCTTGAGGTGGGAGGAGGGGATAAGTGGGAGGAAGGACAGGTTAGGGAGGCGGGGACAAGCTGGGCTGGTTTTGGGATGCGGTAGGGGGAGGGGAGATTTTGAAGGTTGTGAAATCCACATTGATACCATTGGGCTGCAGGGTTCCCAAGCAGAATATGAGTTGCTGTTCCTGCAACCTTTGGGTGGCATCGTTGTGGCACTGCATTAGGCCCAGGATGGACATGTCATCTGAGGAATGGGAGGGGGAGTTGAAATGTTTCGCGACTGGGAGGTGCAGTTGTTTAGTGCGAACCGAACGTAGGTGTTCTGCAAAGCGGTCCCCAAGCCTCCGCTTGGTTTCCCCGATGTAGAGGAGGCCACAACGGGAACAGTGAATGCAGTATACCACATTAGCAGATGTGTAAGTTAACATCTGCTTGATGTGGAAAGTCTTCTTGGGGCCTGGGATGGGGGTGAGGGGGGAGGTGTTGCACTTCCTGCGGTTGCAGGGAAAAGTGTCGGGTGTGGTGGGGCTGGAGGGGAGTGTGGAGCGGACAAGGGAGTCATGGAGAGAGTGGTCCCTCTGGAAAGCAGATAAGGGTGGGGAGGGAAAAATGTCTTTGGTGGTGGGGTCGGATTGCAGATGGCGGAAGTGTCGGAGGATGATGCGTTGGATCCGGAGGTTGGTGGGGTGGTATGTGAGGACGAGGGGGATTCTTTTTTGGTTGTTATTGCAGGGAGAGGGTGTGAGGGATGAGTTGCGGGAAATGCGGGAGACACGGTCGAGGGCGTTCTCGACCACTGAGGGGGGGGAAGTTGCGGTCCTTGAAAAACGAGGACATCTGAGATGTACGGGAGTGGAATCCCTCATCCTGGGAGCAGATGCGGCGGAGGCAAAGGAATTGGGAATAGGGGATGGCATTTTTGCAGGAAGGTGGGTGGGAGGAGGTGTATTCTAGGTAGCTGTGGGAGTTGGTGGGCTTGAAACGGATATCGGTTTCTAGGTGGTTGCCAGTTGCGAAACATTTCAACTCCCCCTCCCATTCCTCAGACAACATGTCCATCCTGGGCCTCCTGCAGTGCCACAACGATGCCACCCGAAGGTTGCAGGAACAGCAACTCATATTCCGCTTGGGAACCCTGCAGCCCAATGGTATCAATGTGGATTTCACAAGCTTCAAAATCTCCCCTCCCCCGACCGCATCCCAAAACCAGCCCAGCTCATCCCCGCCTCCCTAACCTGTCCTTCCTCCCACCTATCCCCTCCTCCCACCTAAAGCCCCACCCCCATCTCCTATCTACTAACCTCATCCCGCCCCCTTGACCTGTCCGTCCTCCCTGGACTGACCTATCTCCTCCCTACCTCCCCACCTGCACTCACCTTTACACCTCTTTGACCTGTCTGTCTCCTCTCCACCTATCTTCTCCTCTATACATCTTCTATCCACCTTCCCCTCTCTCCCTATTTATTTCGGAACCCCCTTCCCCTCCCCCATTTCTGAAGAAGGGTCTAGGCCTGAAACGTCAGCCTTCCTGCTCCCATGATGCTGCTTGGCCTGCTGTGTTCATCCAGGTCTACACCTTGTTATCTCAGATTCTCCAGCATCTGCAGTTCCTACTATCTCCATATTCTTAGAAATGTTCTGGGTAAAGCTGTTGTGTTTTCTGATTTCCTTCTTAGATTTATTATCAATTATTAGTGGTTAGCATTACTGCCTCACAGTACCAGGGGCCCAGGTTCGATTCTAGCCTCAGGTGACTGTCTCTGTGGAGTTTACACATTCTCCCTGTCTATGTGGTTTTCCTTCGGGTGCTCCGGTTTCCTCCCACAGTTCAAACATTTGCAGGTTAGGGTGGATTGGCCATGCTAAACTGCCCATAGTGTCCAGTGATGTGCAGGCTCGGTGGGTTAGCCACGAGAAATGCAGGGTTACAGGGATGGGGTGAGGGTTCAGTCTGGCTGGGAGTCTCACTGGAGGGTCAGTACAGACTCAATGGGCCAAATGGCTTCTTTTATATATATGTAAAATGTATATTTTTATATATATGATATATATAGATTTGAACCATTAAGTGAAAGCATCTTTTCTATGTCTACCCTGAATTCATTTCATGGTTTAAAAGACCATATTTGGTCCCCAATTAGTCTTTTCCACAGAATAAAAAAGCCCCAGACTGCACAATCATTCCTGATATTCAGAGCTTCCCATGCATCCAATGATCTCGTCCATCCAAATTTCTTGAACTTGAATATATCAAATAACTTATGTTGTTTTTATGATGTGGAGACCAGTACTGTACATAGTTTTTGAGGTGCGATCTAACCGAGGGCCGATATAAATTCAAAGTCAGTTCTTTTCTTTTTGACTCTGGTCCTCTAAGTGAGCCCTAGTGTTTGTTTCGGTTTCTTTATGGCCATGTTAGTTTATATTGGTGAATGAATTGCAAATGCATGCCCCTCAGGTTCTTTTGTTCATCTATTCCTTTGTGGTCAAGAGGGGGTTCTTGTGGTCCAGGAGGTAGAGGAACTGGCTCTGAAACTAGAAGCTCCAGGTTCGGGTTCCAGTCCGGGACTCATTGTCCACAGAAGGAGTGGCCATGATTCTGTTCAACAAGTTGATAACCAGCCTGCATAATTCATCCATGGCTTCCCCATTATTTCACAAGAGGGGAAGTGTGCATGAAGATACAAAACAAATAACAATTTGGGGACGGCTGAGGGAAGTAATGACAGATGAACACTGTAAATGTGTGCACATATTTGTACTTATATCCCCACTGATTTGAACCCAGAAGGCTAGGAAACTGGAGAGATGATTGAATGATCCATTGCTCCCAGTGCGGTGGTGCCCAAGATAGAGAGTATTTCAAGTGAAATTTCATCCCTTCATTGATCTTAATGGATGAAAGTCGTTGAGTGTGCACGTTTGTGACTCAGACCATGGAGTTAGCTCTTGGATTTGCACTTCGTCCAATTAATGACTAGATTAATTAATCCATTAATTAGGGTGGCATTCAATTTTGAGGGCTCGTGTCAATAAGTATTACTCAGAACGTCAGGGAAGAGCAAATGCAACTCTACAAAACAAAAGAACCATGTCATTTTAAGGAAGGAAATGGATATATTTCACCTACACTAAGGCACAGCTTCCATAAATTACTCCACTAACTGTTACAAGACAAACAATATCATACCAGGAGACGCAGTAAATTCAGGTCTTCGTACTGTGATATAACTCCAAAATTACTCTACTGAGAAGCAGTCGGACAGTTACTTCCCCAGTGTGAACTGCACTCTGCAGTTATTTTAAAAAAATAAATCTGCCGATGTAAACTTAAAGATTAAAGAGGTATTTGACAATGGACTGTTCTGGTGTTTTCAATAAAGATGTGTTGCACTTTCTGCAGTTTAATTAATTCAGCATAATTCAGGATCATGCTGATCAAACAACATTTACAATCCTCAGTTTTTAAAAAAAGTCTATAATATTAAAGCTTTTCTTCCCATTTTGAAGCGTGTGTATGTGTGTGTGTGTGTTTATGTGTGTGTGAGTGCGCGTGTGTGTGTGTATAGTGTTAAGTAGCACATAGCAAAATCTTTCAAAATCTACCTCATAAGATTTAAATGATTCTGCACTTTTAAACTTTTATCATTGGCCAGCTGAGCGAGAGCTGTTGAGTAATATTCCTATATTGGCTGCGAAGAGCTGACCAAAAAAAATTAGACATCATATTTGCAAGTGAGTATTAGTTATTTTGTCAACTACTCCAGTAATCACCATGCATATTTTTATTTCCATCAACTATTGGATGATAAAATATCTGCAACTGTTTCCAGAATTGGATCTTTCCCTTCTGCAGGTGAAGAAATGCTCTGAGGTGTCGAAATTGCAAGAGACGACAGAATGAACACAGAGCTCGATCTGGATTTTGTTTGCTGTGACAGGAGGCATGTCAGGTTGCTAGCTCCTCCAGTATCCAGAAAAAAAATCTCTCCGTTTAGGTGTGTAAAAGAAAAGTCCTTTCCCGACACCAGGGAGATTTCATTCTGTCAGCTGCTCTATACATGAATCAACTGCGCTTCGGAAAGTCAGTCAAGGGAAGGGCAGTTCCCTGTCATTATCCTATTGCAGCTAATGCTTTGCAAGATGTACAGTATTACAGCATGATGCCACACTCTGGTCATTCATGCTCTGAAGTCTGTACAGCACCAACCTTAGCAATAGTCACCCATATGAAAGTACTAAAAAAGTAATCTCTTCATAACAACACTCCTATCAGAATGGATTCAGGCGCATTCCTGTTCCTAAGGGGGAGAATGGGTTGACCTTGGCCCACATTAATGCATCATTCAGAGAGATCGCTGACCTTCCATCCTCAAGGAAGTACACCGGTCCCTAAAGGGAAGATTAAAAAAGAGGTTTAACTGTTCCATCATAATTCAGTCATTATGCTGATCTGATTGCATTTTACAGTGCTCAGAGTTTATAAAGTTTTATTACGTTAACACTTTTGTGTATTTGGAGCATGTGCATATTACAATTTAAAATTGAGATTAAAATGTAATTTCTAGAATCTAAATAGTATTGCTTTGGTTCAAACCAGTGGCTGAGAAGTTAAGTTATTCACTTTAGTTTTGGCTTCTCTTCTTATCTCTCTTTCTCCTGGCTGATATTTAATTATTTATCAACGTGACTATTTGTCAATGTGGTGGAACTGCTCTTAACTAGAGCTTGTCATGTTTCCCTAAATTACCACAGTTACAACACTTCCATGAACTGAGAAGCTCTCTGGAACAGGCTGAGGTCTTGTGCCTACACACAAGTTGCTTCTTTCTTGGTTAATTCTGTCACTCACCTCCATTGCCTTCTGTTCTCTTGCACAACTGTCTCTCACTCTCTGTCACTTACACATTACACTTCATTTCTTCCTGGGAAGTGGGCAACGTTGGCAAGGCCGACACTTATTATCATGCTTGAGTCGGCCATTTCAGAGGGCAGTTAAGAATCAACTGCATTTCAGTGGGTCTGGAGTCACTTGTAGAATAGACCAGGTAAGCATGACAAATTTCCTTTCCTAAAGGTGTACTCCTGAACCAGACGGATTTTTACCACAATCCACACGATCGCCAATAGGCTAGCTTTTAAGAATCTTTTACGTTTCAATAAGGTCTCTTCTAAACTCCAATGAGTACAGGCCCATCCCGCACAACCTCTCATAAGAAAATCCCGCTATCATTCTAGTGAACCTTTTCTGAACTGCCTCCAAAGCCAGTACATCTTTCCTCAGATAAAGGAACCAAAACTGTTCGCATACATGTGAGGTTCATAAACACCTCATACAACTTGCACTGGAGACAGTACAGTGAAGGTTCACAAATAAGTTGGTCGGTGGGATGACAGGGTTGTCCTATCATAAAAGGCTGAGTAAATTGGGCCTATATAAATTGGGTCACAGGTGACTTCCTTGAAACTACTGAATTTTGAAGAGGCATTACAGGAAAGACATCAAGAGCCTGTTTCTCCTGGCTGGGCTGTCGTAAAAGCAAGGGGCACTGACTCAGGCGAAGGGGGCTGAGACGAACAAAAAGTTCTTCATTCACAGGACTGTGAAACGTTGGATGCCGTATCATAGAGGGCTATGCATGATACCTCGCCGAATTTCTTTAAAGCTGTGATAGCCAATATTTTAGTCTCTCAGGAAGCCAACGGATATGGAGAATGGCCGGGAAAGTAGAGTTGAAACTGATGATGACCCACAATCACATTGATCACCAGAGAATGGGTTGCATGGTCAACTCATCCTCCCGTTCCCTATCTTCTAAAGTAGAGGGAAAGATGGCCTGTTTCTAAGCTGTTATTTTTATGTACGTTTATGAAGTTCTATATTCATCGACTATACAAATTAAACACTTGCTGAAGGACTCTATTAATATACACATTTAAACAGCTTATTATCAGTACAAATAAAATTGACATTACAGCAATTGAAAGTCAATTTCAACTGCTTCATGCAATAAATCAAAAATAAACGTGCTCTGCTTACCTGTATCCGCAAACCTGTGAGGCAGGACGTATGGACATCTGAGTGACTGGGAAGATTAGAACCTGTGACATAATCAGGGCCAATCAGTCCTTTGATGGGTTCTTCCTTAATCCTATTTAGCAAAATGCTGTACACTTCTCTCTGAGATTCAGAAGGAGGCATATATGGCAAGTCCTCGAGTGACCTGGCAGAACTGGGAAACCAACTCGTGTGAGACATGTGTATTTTGAAGGACTGCAATAAACAATGTAGATCCAAATTATTCATCAGCTTTATGACCAACAGTGGTAGGGCAATTGATAGATAACTTAGAATGCGTTTGAAAGAGAATAACACTGATGCATTCATCATTCTCACAGTTATGAAACAACACCATTGAAATTTAGATCACCATCAGATATTTTACAGATATTTTCTAACCAATCTGTTCAGAGGTGGTCTTACACACACCTCTGGAGTAGGGGTGCGGATTGAACCTGGGCCTCCCTCGTTCAGAGGTGGGGACACTACCACTGTCCCACAGGAGCCTGGCAGAACAGATTTATATGAGGATCAGATGTCCAGCTGTTTTAATGGGCATTAATTCAGTTTGAGGGGTGCACATATTTGGTGTCCGACCTTGCAGATTGGGCCTGAATCATTGAACCCACAGTATGTGACCGGTAAACCAAGAATAGTCAGAGTTTTGACGTTAGCGCAGTGTGTCTCTGTGGCATTATCGCCATCTACAGCTGCTGCTGAAATTGTTGTAAGTGCTGCCCCCTCCCAATCCTGTCTTTCCTGGAATTCCAGATGTTTGAAGCCTTTCAATCAGATGTCCACCTCAGCCATAGTCCCAAAATGAAACAACTATGTGACTGCCACCATGGTACACTCTCCCTCTTCATCCCTCTCAATCTTTGGGATGGTCAATCATGCCATCCTCTTCCAAGCATCACTCCACTGTCACTCCACTGTGTGGCAATGCTCTCACATCATTCCATTCTTACCTTCCTAATTGTAGTCTGAGTATTATTGGCAATGACTTCCTTTCCTGCTTCTATATGATGACCTGTGGTGACTCTCACACCAAGCCCTGTCATCACATGGGCTACCTGCACAAACAACCCATCATCAACCACCAATGGTCCCCATTAGCAGCTAGTCATTATCCCAGACTGACATTTACCCATTCCTTTGTCTGCCCAACTGTTCTTCTCTCTCTATCTCTGGGCCTCATCTCCACCTATCGTTTATTCCTCCCCTTCCCCCATCCCTTCTTCAGCGTGTGTGTCAACCTTTTCTCAGCTACAATCAGTTCTGAAGAAGGGCCACTTCTTCAAGACCCGAAATGTTAACTCTGCTTTCTTTCCACAGATGCTTTGTTCTTTCAGCAATTTCTATTTTTGTTTCTGATTTCCAGCATCTGCAGCTCTTCGTTTTTTTTTTCCTCTAGGGATCTATCCCTGGCTCCTTCTATTTCTCATCCACATGCTGTCTCTCGATGCCCTCAGTGTTGATTTTCATAAATACACTAGCAACACTCAGCTTTACTTCACCACCATTTCTCTTTACTCCTCCACTGTTGCTAAATGATCAGGGTGCCCATCTGTCACCTGGGGTACTGGAGAAATAGACATTTGCACTGATTAAAGCTTGCGAAGATTGAAGATTTTGATCCCTGCTCTAAATTCTGTTCCCTATTATGAATTTCATTCCTCTGCCTGGCAACTGTCTGAGATTGACCCAAACTATTTGCAATGTTGGGAGTCGTACTGAGATGAACGTCTGTCCACTGTTCATGCTATCACAAAGATTTCCTCCAAAATATCGGTTGACTTTGCTCGTCCTCTGCTTTGAAGCCCTCATTCATGCCTTCATTACCTCTTCAGGTCAGAAGCCCTGTGTACTGATTCTGGATAATGTTCAGCAAAAGTTCTGCAGCGGTTTGCCAGAGATAGGGACGCTACTGACTCTGCCCCTTCATTAATTTGACTTGACTATTTCAATGCACTCTCGGCTGACCTTCCACATTCTACTCTCAGTGAACCATAGGTCATCCAAAACTCTGTATGTCCTAACCTGCCCCAAGTTCTGTTTCCATCACCGCGTGCTCACTGATCTACATTGGCCCCCAGTCAAACAACGCCTTGAATTAAAAACTCTCATCCTTGATTGCAGGACCCTCTGTGATCTCGTCCCTCCGCTCTGCCCCATAGACTCTGAGCTGTCTGGGTTCCTCAAATTCCACCTTCTTGAGCATCCCTGATTTGCACTGCTCCTCTACGGTGGCCATGCCTTCCGCTGACTAACCCCAGGTCCCAGGAGTCCCTCCTTGCACCTCTCTGTCTCCAAATCAGTTTCTGTCTCTAAAATATTCCCTAAAAGTAACTTCTTTGTTAAAGTTTTTGTTTAATATCACCTAATGTGGCTAGGCATCATGTTTTACGGAAAAGTAAGATTTTCCATTGCAGAAGCAGGTCATTCAGTCCAAACTGCCCCTCCCAAAGAACATCCCACTCAGACCCAGCCCATCCCTGTAACACTGCATTTCACTTAGCTAATCCATCCAGCCTGCACATCTTTGGGCTGTGGGAGGAAACCCACACAGCTGTAGGGAGAATGTGCAAACTCCACACAGTCACCCACAGCTGGATTTGAATCTGGATCCCTCATGCTGTAAGGCAGCAGTGCAGCCCACTGAGCCACCATGCCACCCTGATCTGATGGAATGGTGGAACAGGCTTGAAGGGCTGAATGGCCTCCTCCTGTTTCCACATTCATTTCACTACCAGCTCAAGTGGATATTGAATATTACTGGTCCATTGGTATTGCTCATAGCACACTTATTGTTCCCAGCAAGGCAACTATGTTAGATACCAAACACGAGGCTATTTGGTTGTTTTTGTAGCCCTGTTCCAATTTAATAGCTTGGTGTACATCTATTGGGGTGCAAGGTTCAGCTAGCTCAGTTGGCGAGATGGCTGGTTTGCATTACAGAGTGATGCCAACTGCCTAGGTTCAATGCCCACGCTGGCTGAGGTACCACCTTCCTTCCCTGATGCATGGCAACCCTCAAATTAAACTCACCACTAGATCTCACTCTCTAATGGGTGGAACTATGGTGACTTTACCTTTATTACAGGCAGCAGTCCCACAATTTTAGTGCTGGAAGATAAATGAGGTGTGACTGTTCTTTTTGGTGAAGCAGGGAGAGGTGACCAAGCAGTGTCCTTTCCCACATTCCCCTCCTCCGATGTCGATACCTACACAGGCATGATGACTTGGGAATTAAGGATAATAGTGTGGAGCTGGAGGAACACAGCAGGCCAGGCAGAATCAGAGGGGCAGGAAAGTTGACATTGAAATGGTCTGAAGAAGGGTCCCAACCCAAAACGTCAGCTTTCCTGCTCCTCTGATGTTGCCTGGCCTGCTGTGTTCCTCCAGCTCCACACCTTGTTATCTCTGACTCCAGCATCGGCAGTTCCTATTATCTCTGAATGACTTGGGAATTAGTTCCTTTAGTTTGCAACAAAAGACACAATAAATACCTTGGTGTGGCTCCATCATAACCCCACCATAAAATCAAGTGTAGCAGCCAGAAGAGGGAGAAGCTCAGAAGTTATTTGGCGACCTGTCATCATGGAAGTACAGTGAGTTTGTTCTATCGGTTAGTTGCGTACTCACTTGCTGGTTGACTGAGTGCAGGCTCTCCATCCATCCAGCTCGGCCGATAGCTGCTCAATCCGTATCGGGACTGTCACCTCTCTACGCTTCAAGAGCTGGCTGTAACAAAGAGGGCGGACCTTTGAGGCACAAGCGGAAATTTCAAAGTGCGAGACTCAAGGCCTGGGTTCCTGACTCTAATCGAGACACCTCTGGCCTCACACAGAACTCGACAGCTATTCTAAAAATGGCAGAACATTCACCGACCAGACTATAACCAGTTGACTGCTCGAGTTTGTCATCTCCAGCATCACGCTGTTTAAAAGCTGGATCATTTTGATCTTTTAGACACTGCGTTCAGGAGTATGTGGGCAACACAGACAGGGTCATCATTTACTGTCCTTCTCAAGTAGCTTTGAGCTCTCTCTGTCAGAAGGAACATTAAGAGGTGGCCACTTAGCCCCTGGCGCCTACGTTGCTGTTCAATTCGGAATACACCTTTAACCTCTTCAAGGAGGAAATCCTTGTACAACAACAACAGTTTTGTAATCGGACAAACTTAAAATGCTACATAAACAGCATTAGTATTTGCTCCAAGTTATTGTAAGACCATAAGAAATAGGAACAGGAGGAGACTGTTCGGCCCTTTGAGCCTCTTGACCTTTCAATTGGATCATGGCTGATCCGACATTCCTCACATTCACTTTCCCGCCCTTTCCCCATAACCCTTTATTCCCCGGCTGATCAAGAATCTATTTATCACAGATTTCAATGTACACAAGGGCGGGCTGCTGAGCAGTTCCTACATTTACAGCCTTTGTTTCACAAGGTGGTTATTAGAAATGGAAATTTTGGACACCAATGTCCCAGAAATTAAGCTCCTCAGCCAAGACTGAAGCAGATCAGGTTGATATGTTCCACTGCTGACCAGCAGTAACACAGTGCCTTCTGTAATAGTATCAGCACAGGGTGGGGGTCACTTAGATCGCCATCTCTACACTGGCTCTTTAGAATAGTTTTCTGATTAGCTGTTCGTGGGGAAGCAGTGGTATTATCGCTGGATTGTTAAATCAGAGACCCAGGTAATCTTCTAGTGACATTGGGTTGAATCCTGCCATGGCAGATAGGGAATTTAAATTCAATAAATTTCTAGAATTAGAGTCAATGACGACCATAAGTCGATTGTTGAAAACACCCATCTGGTTCACTCATGTCCTTTAGGGAAGGAATCTGCCATCCTTACCTGGTCTGACCTACATATGACTCCAGACCTACAGCAATTTGTTTGACTCTTAACTGCCCTCTGGGGCAATTAGTGATGGACAATAAATGTTGGCCTAGCCACTGAAGCCCACATCCTGCGAATGAATTAAAAACGAAAGTTCTACCGCCCTGCCCCTCTCCCATAATTCTGCAAACTATTCTGTTTCCATTGTTTCTAAAACTTCCCTGAATTTGCCTCCATTGGCCTCTCCCAGTATTGAAGAATACCAGGCCATTTCATTGCAGCCCCACTAAGTCAGTAGTTAGTGGGAGCTCAACCTGGTCTTTGTCGTTTTATGTGGACCAGAACATTAACTCTCCTGTTCAGAGAACCTTATCTTTAGCTCTGGAACACATTTTGACCTTCACAGCATTTCAAGCAAGCAAAGTAGTTCATTGACATTTCAATGATCTAAACTTTTCATCTCACAGGATCTACTTCAACCTATGCAAAATCAAATTTTGTTAACACGCTCCACAAAAACCTGTTTTATTGAAAGATTTACAAGACTGACTGTCATAATTTGAGCGAAAATGTTTCAGTATGTACTGCCCTCACCTGGTGTACTCATAAAGCGCAGGCACAATGCTGTTGTACTGTCTCCTCATGGCCAGTAATGTAGCAATGTAGCCGCAAAATATAAGTAGCTCATTCCGAAATCTGAAAGACAAGAGTTCCCAATTCTGTCGCAGGCCAAGAATAAGGTGTTGCATTTCCATTTGTTTATGTTAGGGAAGATTAGAAATATATTAAAAAAACAGGTCATTTTGTTTTTGGCTTTGATGACCTTCACTGGACAACTCTTGAATCCTATCTGCCATTGCCACTTTCTTTTGTACATGAAAGTTAATACGAGATGCAGAAAAGTCCCCATTACAGAGATAAGATACAGATTGAAAAGACAATGAGGCAGTCCAATCCTATACACTATAAGGCAGATTATTGAGAACTTAATAAACCCGGAGTGATATGATCCATAGGCTTTAGCACAAAATATGGAGTTCTACTGCAGCTTTTATTTTTATTGAATGAATTAAGGAGATCTGCCTTTTGAAATGTATTCTAATTAATAGTGAACTGAAATGTTCATATTTGTACAATCCTTTTATTGTGCTATGCAGTATTTCTATCGTAATGTTTGCCAGTAATTACTTGTTTTATTTGCATCATTATTATAATTCAGCAGCCATGAGGCTTTTTCAACAAAACAACTATCTGCCTGTCTGTCTGTGTAACTGGTTGAGACAAGTCACAGCTCTTGGTTTGTATTCTGATCGGATATAAATACCTTAAAATTGTTCCAAATGCATATTCAAGTATTTTCTTTTGAAGTTTTCTGTCTTTCTCAATCTTTCAGGCAGTGAGTCTCAAAACGCCAGCACACTGCATAAAATAAAACTTCTTTTTCAAAACCACTCACCAAATACAAGGATGTTGCCAGGGTTGGAGGGTTTGAGCTACAGGGAGAGGCTGAATAGGCTGGGGCTATTTTCCCCTGGAGTGTCAGAGGCTGAGGGGTGACTTTATAAAGGTTTATAAAATCATGAGGGGCATGGACAGGGTGAATGGTCAAGGTCTTTTCCCCAGGGTAGGGGGTACAAAACTGGAGAGCATAGGTTTAAGGTGAGAGGGGAAAGATTTAAAAGGGACCTGAGGGGCAACTTTTTCACTTAGAGTGTGGTGTGTGTGTATGGATCGAGCTGCCGGAGAAAGTGATGGAGGCTGGTACAATTACAACATTTAAAAGGCATCTGGATGGGTACATGAATAGGAAGGGTTTAGAGGGTTATAAGCCAAATGGGACCAGATTAATTTAGGCTATCTGGTCGACCTGGACTAAAGTGTCTGCTTCCATGTAGTACAGCTCTATGACTTTATGACTCTATATATGCTTCCTGCCCCGACCCACCACCTCAATAACCGCTCAACCCAAACCAGTCATTAACTCTACTCCTTCTTGTCCACATTATTTATGTCTTCCATAATTTTATACATGTAGATCGTCCATGTGTCTGTAGCCTGATGTGAATCTCTGTCACACTATCACGAGACTCTTACAATCACGTGGTTGGGTCCTCTTGGCTCACTTTATGGTGCTGGCTTTTGGGAAAGTGCTATTCAATTTACCACGTTCCCTTGCTCTTTAGTCATGTCCTGGGACTTGTTTTATTTCTTTCCAGGTACATACCAAATGACTGGATCAGACTGAAGCTAGTTTACAGCTGGTGAAAAGTAGAAAGCCGACGCCTGATCTCATACACATCCAATTCTTCTTGTCAAACACATTAGCACACATCTAACCACCTGTTGGCTTGTTCCTGTATATCCAAACGTAAGTAAACATCCAATTCATGTCTCACAGCTATCTGAGATATCCATACCTCTCTAGATTTGTCATTTTTGACCACCTTGGGTGACTGTCCCTTCAGCTGACCAGGCCTTAAGCTGTTTGGAATTTGTCCTTAAGCCCGATGGCCTCTCTTTCTTCCTTTAATGTGCACCTTAAAACTCATTTCTTTAAACAAGCTTTTGGTTGTCTCTTTTGACGTCTCTTTATGCGGCTCAGTGTGTCATATGTCATTTGCTGTGGTACCTTTTGTTATGTTGAAGGTGCTATATAAATAAAAGTTGTAGCTACGTCAGCCCTGATCGTGTGGCCAATTCTTGGACGGGTGTTGAACCCATAACCTTCAGTCTTGGATGTAACAGTGCTGCTAACTGTGTGGCACTACCAGCGCTGTGGTACTGCTCGCATGGAATGGTGCCATAACATGGCTTTTTCTGGCTCAGCCATGCTTGTCCAGGTTACAGCTGATTGAACATGGTGAAACACAAGGCTGGTTGCACAAGACATATGTCCCCACCACTATTACCCCACCCTACCTACAACTGTGTACATTAGCACTGAAGGACAGCACATCAGTACATATGTGAGCACAATGGAGCACTGTTCTTGTACAGCTACATCACAGAAATTGTGATGCAGCATGTCAGTTTACAACCCTTACCAGCAACTGTGATGGACCAACAAGTACCATTTAACAAAGCACATTCAATCTAATAACCTTCAAGCCAAAATTGTATTTTTTATTTAAATGGGCAGCAGTATTCGTGATCTAACTTACTCACTACACTTGTGTAGCATCAGCCGGTCAGTGCGAATGTAGCTGAGCAGGTCCAGGATCCCGTAGACAGAGTCCAAGGTCCAATCAGAGCTACTTAGCTGCTCTGTTCAGTTAAAAGAAGCAAATATTTAGTCATTTGCTGGATTTTGAGCCATTTTTCCAAACTACAGACAAGACATCGATAGGAATTTCAAACATTTGTTACAATACCAACTTTAAGTGAAATAACTTTAAGTGAAATGACTTTAAATGAAGCATGGTTTCTCATAGAAACCAATGTTAATGCCAGGGTTGAGTGGCCAAAGACAATTTTTGCCCAGAACAACCAACGTAGTGCTGTATTTGGAAATAATAAACATTAGTCCAACCATTGAGCATGTTCTTCCAGAGTGTTAGCGTGGTAACAACAGATTTACAACCAGGTGCATTGCATTGTTTCAAACAGCAGAGAAATACACTAGAATACTAATGATAAGAAATGAAATAAAAACAGAAATAAAGCAGCTGGGGAAACTCAACAGATCTGAAGAAGTGAGTTTTGAAGAAGAGTCATTCTGGAATTTAAACCTGAGCTCTGTCCCTCTCCCTACAGATCCAGCCATTCCTGTTGCATTTTTCCAACATTTGCTGTTTTTATTTCAGATCTGAAGAAGGCCATTCAGCCCATCATGCCTGTAACTGGTTCTGATACCCAGTGCTATGCCCCTGCCTTTATCCCATTTCCATCCAAATAATTACCTAATGCCTCCTCTCTCTCTGGCGTGCACCCACAGCATTTTGGGAAGGCAAATCAGGGTAGGCCTTCTTTTTTTTTATTCATTCACGGGATGAGGGCGTCACTGACTGGGCAGCATTTGTTGCCCATCCCTAATTGCCCAGAGGGCAGTTCAGAGTCAACCACATTGCTGTGGGTCTGGAGTCACATGTAGGCCAGACCAGGTAAGGATGGCAGTTTCCTTCTTTAAAGGACATTAGTGAATCTAGATGGGTTTTCCCAACAATTGACAATGGATTCACGGTCATCATTAGATTCTTAATTCCAGATATTTATTGAATTCAAATTCCACCATCTGCCGTGGCAGGATTCGAACCCAGGTCCCCAGAACATTATTTGGGTCTCTGGATTAATAGTCCAATGATAATAATACCACTAGGCCTCCCCTTATACACTTGATGATGAGGTCCTGGGGAGTGCTGCCAAACTAAGAGACCTTGGAGTGCAGGTTCATAGTTCCTTGAAAGTAGAGTCGCAGGTAGACAGGATAGTGATGAAGGTGTTTGAAACACTTGCCTTTATTAGTCAATGCATTAAGTATTGGAGTTGGGAGGTCATATTGCGGCTGTACAGGACATTGGTTAGGCCACTTTTGGAATACTGCGTGCAGTCTGGTCTCCTTGCTATAGGAAGGATGTCATGGAACTGGAAAGGGTTCAGAAAAGATTTACAAGGATGTTGCCAGGAGGGTTTGAGGTATAGGGAGAGGCTGAAATAGGGAGGAGCTATTTTCCCTGGATTATCGGAGGTTGATGTGACCTTGTAGAGGTTTGTAGAATTATGAGGGGCATGGATAGGGTGATTGGACAAGGTTTTTTCCCTGGGATGGGGGAGTCCAAAACCAGAGGGCAGAGGTTTAAGGTGATAGGGGAAAGATTTAAAAAGGACCCGAGGGGCAACTTTTTCACGCAGAGGGTGGTGCGTGTATGGAATGAGCTGCCACAGGAAGTGGTGGAGGCTGGTATAATTACAACATTTAAAAGGCACCTGGATAGGTACATGAACAGAAAGGGTTGAGAGGGAAAAGGGCCAAATGCTGGCAAACGGGACTAGATTTATATAGGATATCTAGTTGGCATGGACGTGTTGGACCGAAGGGTCTGTTTCTATGCTGTGCATCTCTATGACTCTAAGACTATCTGTGGTTTGTATTGACTGGTCCAGTGAGCTATAAACAAGGAAAGGAACTCCTCACTTTATCAATGCCTCAACAATGGCTAATAAGCATGGGTCCTGTTCATGTTATATCTCAAACCTCAAACAAATGAAAGGGCAACATTTGATTGTGTGTGTGTAACAGTTTTTAATGACAGTGCTTTAAAATGTCTATTTCAGGTTTCAGCTCTGGCTTTGAGCTCTACGATAACTTGGTTTACTTTTCGTTCAGTCTAAACCCAAAGTTAACCAATCAGACATTGACAGTAAACACACTCACATTATCAAACACAGAATGATTGAACTTGACAGTGGCCTTGTCAATATAAGCAGCATCAAGAGCATAAACTAAAAGAAATTGCTTACGAGAAATCAGGAAAATGCTGCATCTCCATACATTTTATAATACAAGATAATTTAGTTAAAGAGCAATCAATGAGATAACTGGAACCAGGAAGTTTACCTTTAACATAAAGAAGGCCAATTGGAAGTGCTTTTTCTGGCACCGGACTCAATAAATAATATTTTACTGCTTGGAACGTCTCCCCTTCACTTTGAGATGTTTCCGCAATTTGCAAACATTCTTCGCAGGTTGGTAAATGACACTGTGAAGAGATTTCTTTTATAACATAGCAATCAAACCATCAGCATAAATACTTGACAAAGAACATAAGAAACAGGAGTTCGAGTGAACTATACAGCACCTTCATCCTGCTCTGCTTATCAATAAGCATGCCACCTGACCTCTACTCCTCGGCTTCCCAATAACCCTTGAGTTACTGAGTGCTCAAAAATTAACGATTTCAATCTTGAAGCACCTGAGCATCCAAAAGGTAAAAAAGTTCCAAAGTTTCACTATCCTGAAGTGAAGAATCTCCTCATCATGATCCTAAATGTCTCATCCCTTATCACTTATTATGACTTCTAGTTCCAGACTCTTCAGCGAAGAGAATGAGATTACCTCTCATTCTAAACTCCAGGGAATGAAGGTTACTTCTATTCTATCTCTCCTCCCAGGACAGCTCTCTCCTCCTAGGATTCAATCTGGTGAAGATTTTGTTACACCTCCTTCTTCATTAGCAAAGGTGATAAATCTATATTGAATTGCAGAAAAATATTCTTTAACCTGACAGCATTCTGAAATAACTCCACAGAGGTTAGTATCCCCAAGTCACTCTTTATTTACACGTGGAGAGTCCTTGACACTGATTCAGCTTCTTTAGAGCCAGCTCTCAGAGTGAGCAGAACCTCTGACATTCCTGTTTGTATCTGTCAGCCAGGGCTCCCTGACTGGACCAAGTTAACAGCCCCAATCAGGGAACTCATATTCTGTGAGGTCCACCTAGCTGACCTCATTACAATCACTGCACTTTCCTCCATCAATCAAAATACAATTTGCCATCCAACTGCTTGCTTTACCTGTACCTGCATGTTAAACATCCAGGCATGACTCTAATGTACAAGCACACCAAAATCTCTCTAAAAACTAATAATGACTATATTCTAGCCTTTAAAATGTTCTGCTTTTCCATCCTTCATGAGGTTTTCTGCTTCTTAAGTCTACTCAGTTAAAATGCCTGTATCACTTGGCAGACATTACATTTTACATTCCTACCGAGTTCTGTGTTCTCTGCAGGCATGGAAGCATTATAGTCTGTGTCTTCATCCTTTGCTTGTTACTTTGTCCTTCTTAACTGCCTCCTGCACAAACTGGATTAACATAAGATACTCTCTGATTTTAGACACTGGTCAATCAACTTTAACATCTTTGCTCAAGATTCATTTC
The DNA here is from genome assembly GCF_021869965.1 of Rhincodon typus. NCBI lineage: Eukaryota > Metazoa > Chordata > Chondrichthyes > Orectolobiformes > Rhincodontidae > Rhincodon > Rhincodon typus. The sequence continues at coordinate 113,195,682 of NC_063334.1, forward strand.
ATCCATCTCCTGAATTTTTTAAAAAAAGTTCAAGATTATTTAGCAGTCTACATTGCTATCTCGTCAGCTTCACCTCCAAACCAACACCCACAGGGCACTGCAGATGATAGGCTGTTAAACCCATTTTTTGGGTCAAGGTGGAGCAAAAGTGCTTCATCTAATCTAACCAGTGACCCCACGCCATCCTCACCCAGAACCTGCTGAGGTCAGGGCCTGAAGTGAATATTTTGGGACGGCCACAGGTCTCAGTGATCATGGAATCCCTACTGTGTGGAAGCAGGCCATTAGGCCCATTGAGCACACAGAGATCCTCTGAAGAACATCCCACTCAGACCCACCCTCCTGCCTTATCCCTGTAGCCCCACACTTCCCATGGCTAATCCACTTAACCTGCACATCCCTGGCCACTACAGGCAGTTTAGCATGGCCAATCCACCCAACCTGCACATCTTTTTACTGTGGGAGGAAACCGGAGCACCTGGAGGAAACCCACGCTGACAAGGGAGAATGTGCAAACTCCACACAGACAGTCACCCGAGGGTGGAATCAGACCCGGGACCCTGGCACTGTGAGGCAGCACTGCTAACCACTGCTGCTCCCAGGCTGACACTAATAGCTATGCTACCGAAGGAAGAAAACCCCTCCTTTTCAACCAGATCTTCCTTTGGGTTCCCTTGTGTCACACAACAAGTGGATGCTTGAATGTCTCCCTGTCAAATTCATCTGGAAGCTGGTTGCCACTGTGCCTCTTTCTGCCCTTCCTGTCATGGGCGACCTCATAAAGCTCCCCCTCAATGAGGTTAACAGCCCATGAAGTGGAGAACAGTGCGTGCAATATCTGACATTTCTGCACTCCCAGAGACGTAAGATTACAGGATTCCCGAGCGGTGCCTCAGCTTCTGCCTGGAAAATAACTTAAAAACCAAAGCAATTACATTCTCTTGAAGCCAGAGGGCAGCTGTCTGCCACAGCACAACAGTATTCACCTTCACCATGCCATCTTACAACCATTACAATGGCCTCCGTTAGAATCGTGGCTGTCCAAAACCACCAATTTATTTATGTGCTGGAAGACTGCTGAAAAGATTCCGGAAGGAATAAAATGGAAACTTTTCCATTTACAGCTTACAGGACACGAATAGCATGTTCTGCAAAGGAATGGGTGAATTCATTCCTTGTGTGTTTTCTGCCTCATTAGTGCGAACCGCACTATTGGTGCCAACATAGAGTCCTGGAGTTCTTAAAGCACAAAAATAGGCCCTTTGGCCCAGCATGTCTGTGCCAGTCATCAACCATCTATCTATTCTAATCCCCTCTTCCAGCACTTGGTCCAAATGCCGTAATTTTTCAAGTGCTGATCTAAATCCGAATTAAATGTTGAGAAAGTTCATGTCTCTACCACCCCTTTTATGCAGGGAGTTCTACATACCCAAAAACTTCTGGGTCAACACCTTTGTCCTCAGATTCCCTCTAAACCTCCTGCTCTTTACTGTAAAACTGTGCTCCCTTGTTACTGACTCTTCTAGCAAGGGGAAAAGTTTCTCCCTATCAACTCTGTCTAACGGCCCTCAACACATGGTACAGCTCAATCAGATGCCCTCCAGCCTTCTCTGCTCTAAGGAAAACAATGCCAGCTTATCTCTTCTCTCTGCAGAGCTGAACTGATCCATCCAAACAACATCCTGGTGAACCTCCTCTGCACCTTCTCTAGTCCAATCACACCCTTTCAGTCATGCGGCAATCGCTACTGCACAATACTCCAGCAGTGGTCCCTCTCAAGTTATATACAGCTCCATTACAAACTTCATGCTCTTGTATTCAATGCTTTGAGTAATAATCGAAAGTATCTCATGTGTCTTCTTTCTACCTATTCTGCTGATTTCAGGGATCTACAGGCAGTCCTCACAAAATATATCACCTCAAACACTTTTCAGGATGAAATTCAATTTGCCACTATTCAACCCATTTGACCAGCCTATCTATATCATCCTGTAGGATGAGGCTTTCCTCTTTGCTGTTGACCACCACCAATTTTTGTGAATCTGTGAACTTACTGATCAGATCTTTGATATTGCTGCATAGATCATTAATGTACACAGCAAACAACAAAGGGCCCAGCACTAAACCCTGTGATACACCATTGGACACAGGCACCCAGTCACAAGAATGCCGTTCAAAGAGTTTTGCGGTGGCAACTGTAACAAAAACAATGCTCTTCCCTGTACACCTGTCACATGAACTCTTCTGGAAAATAGTATGATGGTCCCTGCAGCTCCCAAGCTTTACCTTCTCATGAAGATCATTAACCTCTGCAGTGCTTCCTGGGTAGAACGCACACAGTTTGACCAACAGTAGCTCACTGTCAGGTATCATAGTCAACAAGTCAGCTGCTAGATCCCTGCAAAAAAAAACAAACATACAACAATAATCAAACACAGCTTAATTAGAGAAATAGAAAGGACATTAGTAAGTCTTTCGGGCTTTTATGATAGCTGATGGTCACCGCTATTTAGACTGACTTTCAACTCCAGAATTTGGTGGGATTTGAACCCATGTACAGCTATGCCGGACTTGAGATGTTAACCCTGCTTTCTGTCCTTCCACAGATGATTTGATTTATTATTGTCACATGTACCTCGGTACAGTGAGGAGTTTTGTTTTGTGTGCACTACAGGCAGATCACACCATACAAAGATCATAGGGTGACAGAATACAGCAAGGAATACAAAGTTACAGCTGCAAAGAAGGTAAACAGAAAGCAAGATCAACATTAGATTTGAAATTTGAGAGGTCCATTCAGAAGTTTAATAACAGCGGGGAAGAAGCTGTTCTTGACTCTGTTGGTGCGTGTGTTTAAGCTTCTGCCTTACAGAAGAGGTTGGAAGAGATTACAACTGGGTGGGAAGGCTGGGAGATACTGCCAGACCCTATGAATTTCTCCAGCATTCCCTATGTTTATTTCCCCAGGGGGTCTTTTTTCAATCCTTTATGGGTCATAGCCATCGCTGGCCTAGCCAGCATTTATTGCCCATCCCTAATTGCCCAGAGGGCAGCTAAATGTTGATCACATTGCTGTGGGTCTGGAGTCACATGTAAGCCAGACCAGGTAAGGACTGTAATTTCCTTCCCTGAAGGACATTAGCGAAAAAGATGGATTTTTCCAATAATTGACAATGGTTTCATGTTCATTATTAGATTCTCAGTTCCAGATCTTTTTCTGAGTTCAAATTCCAACATTTGCCATGGAGGGATCCAAACCCAGGACCCCAGAACATTCCTTGGGTTACTGGATTAATAGACAAGTGATAATACTGCTAGACAATCACCTTCCCAGGGTCACCAGCTCAGTATAACCATAGAGTAAAGGCAAAGTCACCATAGCCCTATCAGGCCATAGGTCACCATTAAAGAGACAACTGGTGGTGGCTTAATCCGAGGGTCACTACATCTCAGGCAAAGGGAGAGGGTGCACGACGAGTCCTCAGCCAGTGCAGGGAAATAAATCCATGCTGTCGGCATCACTCCGCATTGCGGAACAGCCATCCAGTCAACTGAGCTAACCAGTCCCTGGTCCTTTTCGAACATCAGGAACAAAGCAAGAGCAGAATGTTACACATGCTGGCAGTCTGAAATTTATAAAACAGAAACATGTAAAATGCTGGAAATTCTCAAATGGTCAGGCAATATCTATGGAGACAGAGGTTTGGATAGACTTTTTGGACAGGTCTTGGGACGCTGACTTGGGCATCAAAAAGGGGTCTCCAGCCTGCACTTGTCAGGGCCTGGGCTGGGGAAGCTATTTCAGTGTTCCAGTTAACATCATTTTAATAGAAGTCAGGTATAGATGCATGATAAAAATGAACAATGGCTCAGATTTTCACCTCACCATTGGAGCAGATTTGACTGACAGGTCTTTAAAGGTGACCCGCTTAACTGATGGTGATTTTTCTGGCTACATTTCCAAGTCTGGTCTGTTTCGAATGTGTCTATTGGAGAGAACGAGGGAGAAATCCACTTTGTGCAAGAGTGGCATGACAGACCAAGACATGACCCCTTTCAACAGTGGTGTGCCATAATTTAGGAGCTAAACTGTTTAAAGGTGCACTTTGGAGCCATTTTTGACAGCTACTGAGGAAAGTTAAGTGGGTAAGGTACTTAAGAGCTTTTTATCGGTGTCAAATCCGATGGGTTGGGGTTGAGAGTGGGGCTTTTAGGTTCAGAGTTCCAGTGTTCTGAAGAGGAGTCATATCAGACTTGAACCATTAACTTGTTTCTCTCCCCACAGACAATGCCAGCCTCCTGCTGAGTTTCTCCAGCATTCTCTGTGTTTATCTTGCTGAGTAACAATGCTCCTTCACAATTTTCAAAATCTATACAGAAGGTCAAAAGCCAAGCATGGCTTGGGGAAATCCCATGAAGTCAGACCATAAACCAATGACTCTGTGATAGGCTACACTATTCCTATTTAACACATTGAAGTAAAATTCTATCTGACTACCCGAGGGTAACCAAGCAAAACTCAGGGATATTCATCAATCCTCACATTTTCATCAAAGTCTACTGTCTCCAGTCACAATTCCTCTCCTGTTCAATAGAGTGCCACACAACAGGCTTGTGAGAAAAATTATAGCCCATGGAAGAAAGGGGACTGGAGAAGAGGGGTGGAATAAAAGAAAACCTGTCTAAATAATCAGAAACAGAGAGCTCTTGTCATTGGATATTATTCCTGCTGAAGGATGGTTTGCAGTGGAGTTCCTCAGGTGTCAGTATTGAGACTCTTCCTTCTCCTGAGGCATATTAATAATCGAGGTAGCATTGTGCAGGGGGCCGTTTCAAAGTTTGCCCATGATATAAAACTTGTAAACTGTGAGGAGGTCTGTGTAGAGCTTCAAAAGGCCATTGACAAGTTGGTCGAGTGGCCAGATAGTGGAAAAATGCGAGATGCTGCATTTTAATAGGATGAACATGAACAGACAATACAAAATAAAGGGGTACAATACTTAAGAGGTGTAGGAACAGAGCAACTTTGCTATGAATAAGCATAGGTTACTGAAGATGGCAGGACAGGTGGACAGAGCAGTTCATAAAGCTTACTGTATCCTGGGCTTTATTAATAACGCAATGAGCGCAAAAGGCTAGGAGGTGATCCCAAACTTATACAAGACACTTAGACCTTAGCTGGCATACTGTGTACAATTCTAGATGCTACACCGTAGGAAGGGTGTGAAGGCATTGGAGAAACCGCAGAAGAGATTTACAAGAATGGTTCTGGAAATCGGAAGCTTCAGTTATGAGGATAGACTGGAGAGGTTGGAACTCATCTCCTTGGAGAGGTTGGAACTCATCTCCTTGGAGAGAAGCAAGCTAACAGGAGATTTGATGTCAGTAATTCGCCAGAGCTAAGGCACCTCCCCTGACTTCAGGGAAGACTTAAAGACAATGGCTAGTGTACTTGTAATTTCCAATCTCACTTCCTTCAATATCTTTGGATGTATCTCATTTGCTCCTGCTGCTTTGTCAACGTTAAGTATCGATAACCAACCTCATGATTTAACAGTTGTGCTTATCACTAGGAAAGATTGTCACGATCTTTACATTTCCTAATTTGATTCCCTAATCTTGAGGAATTACTGTATTTCTGAAATACTTGGGGAAATTGAAGTCCATTTTTTGAATATAGCTGGTGATTACTTTAGAATTTTGATCATGTTAATATTCATTCTTAATCGATGCGGGAATAGGCAAGCATTATGCTTCACTAACTGAATGAAAAGTAATGATAGCAACTTAAAAAATAAATTGAAGTTTAAACCAGTTTGATTTTCATACAGGTTCAAACAGATACAGGTACTCTCACTCCTAATTTAGATGAAAATCATGAAAATAAAAAAACACAAGATAATCATTGATTGTGACATTGAGTTCATGTTACCGACTTATCTTTAATGCTGTCAAGCAATACCGACAAATAATTTTACATTTAAGATATAAACCAAGCAGCTTTGCACAAATTCAAGTCAAAGTCACATAATACATTCTTGGCTTAGGTCCACCAACCCTGTACTGATTACAGAAATTGTCAGTACAGCCATTTCTTTGCTGCCTTCTGTTACAATCCAAAAACAATTAGCCTTTATGATTGCAAATGCTATTTGGTTCAATGTTACTTGCAATGAACGTGCTTTTTATTGATTTAAAATTCTTCAATTTTATTCACTTTTTTTTTAGAGAAGTGTAGCAAATGTGTCAAAAATTCTTGGCCAAGGATTACACCAATGAATGTGGATATCACTGGAAATTGCTTCATTCCACATATGAGGACCGATTCCTTCAATGACTTATATCAGCATTGGTTAACAGCACACGTAGATGAACAATCATGCATTGTTACTACATGGGATAGACTTGAAAAATTAGCAAGTGCATTCCATTTGCTTCACCAACTCTGGGTGATTAACCACTCACCAGGCTCAACAAATAGACAATCAGCCAGGATCTATGGCTCACTGTAGTTCCCAATTTTCGTTTTAATCACATGGGACTTTGCATTGGGAGCAGAAATTTGTACGACGTGTGAAACATACAAAAACACAGCAAACCCAAAACAGCACCAAACAAAAGCGGCAATCTTTACAGCAATGGGAGAACTGGGAGTCCACATGTAGTTATACGCACAGCAGCCAATATTTATGCTTTTGCCAACAGCTGGAGTACCTGTATCCAGTACACGGAAAGCTAAAATCAGAAGGTTAAAAACAAAAGGAAATATAAAATAGTCACTCTTTCCAAAATGTCAGCACAAATGAAGCTGAAAAGAGATAAGCAAATTATAGTCATGCATTGAATAATTTTTGGCCTAATGATGGCAAAACCATTGAGATAGGATGATAGCAAATCCTCCTATGTTTTGGTCTATGTAACAATAGCAACCACACTTCAAAAAGTAATAAATAAAGTGTAGTTTCTTAGGGCAGCACCTTCCCGGATAACCAAACACATATGATCTGGTGCAGAGATAGTAGGAACTGCCGATGCTGGAGAATCTGAGACAACACGGTGTAGAGCTGGATGAACACAGCAGGCCAAGCAGCATCAGAGGAGCGGGAAAGCTGACGTTTCAG
>NC_063334.1:113203202-113248190 GCF_021869965.1 Rhincodon typus
CCCTTCTGAAGAAGGGTCCAGACCCGAAACGTCAGCTTTCCCGCTCCTCTGATGCTGCTTGGCCTGCTGTGTTCGTCCAGCTCTACACATACGATCTGGTCATTTGTTGCATTGTTGTTGCTCTTCACTGGGACTTTGCTGTTCATGTGGTACTTACCCAGTTCTGCTATGTTAAGAGAGTGATTCTGTTTCAAAAAGTGTCTCACTGGCTGTGAAAGGACAACTTTATACGAAAAGCACTACATTGACAGTAAGTTCTTGGTTCTCTTTGAGCTCCTGGTCTTGGTTGAGCAATTGGGATGATACCTCTGAGGCAGGGAAGGCAGTGCAATCAGGGGTGAAGTCACTCCCTCATCAAAAGAATAATTTCTATTGTGCTTCTCACATCCCCCGAATGTTCCAGGGCACTTTACCCACTATGAACGTTTTTGAAAGGTCGTCAATGTTGTAATATAAGCAACTATAACAGCTAGTTTGTGTACAGTAAGATCCCAAAAACAGCATTAGGATAAAAACCTCAGCTTTTTAATAGATGGAGGGAGGCGATGGCCGAGTGGCATTGTTAGTAGACTATCATCCCAGAAATCCAGGTAATATTCTGGAGACCTGAGCTCGAAAGGCAAATGGTGGAATTTAAATTCAATAATAATCTGGAATTAAAAAGTCTAATGATGACCATTGTCGTAAAAACCCACCTGTTGCACGAATGACCTTTAGGGAAGGAAACCTCTGTCCCTTACTTGTTTGTTCAGCCTCACGGCAGTATGGTTAACTTTTAACTGGATTCTGAAATGGACAATAAACGCCGTCCCAGCTGGTGAGGCCCACATATCATTAGTGAATGAATAAAGAAAAGAATGAATTATAAGCAGCACACCAGTAAGATGCCCCGCTCTTGAAATTATACCACGATGATCCTCCTGTAGGGGAAGACAGGTCTCAACATCCCATGTGAAGTACCTCTGACAATATAGGACTTCCTCAATGGTGCACTGAAGTGCCAACATGAATTACATACACAAATATCTACAGTGGGGCTTGAATCCACAACCTTCCAGCTTGGAGCTAAGGCTATGCCTACTGAGTTGGACTAACATCTGGCATCTCATCTGTAATTCCTACTCCTGTTGCATGTAGTTGGAAGAGCGACTAAACAAATGTGACTAAAAATCTCTAAAGCTCTCTCTGGAATTTTGGAGGATTTGAAACAAAAATCTTCACCGTTGCTGGCTAAGGCATCATTTATTGCCCATCAAAGAGGACAATGAAGATTCGGCCACATTGTGGTTCTGGAGGATGTTAAGATACCAACAGTGATTACAGAAGGATGATCTAACCAAACAGGTCAGATGAACTTATATCACAGGATAACAAAGGCTTGACAGTTAATGACAAGAATCAAAATTTTGGTTGCGCCTAGTGGGTGGTACTTGTGCATCCTGAGTCTCAAGACTCAGTGTTCAACATAACAACCAGGAGGAGTGGGGCATCTGAGCCTGCTCTGCCATTCAATAAGATCATGGTAGATCTTTTCGCAGACTCAGCCCCACTTACCTGCCCACTCACTATAATCCTTAATTCTTTCACTGTTCAAAAATCTATCTTTGCCTTAAAAACATTCAATGATGCAGCCTCAACTGCTTCACTGGGCAGGGAATTCCACAGATTCACAACCCTTTGGGTGAAGAAGTTCCTCCTTAACTCAGTCCTAAATCTGCTCCCTCTAATTTTGAGACAATTCCCCACAGTTATAGTTTCACCTGCCAGTGGAAACAACTTCCCTGCTTCTATTTTACCTATTCCCTTCATAATTTTATAGCTTTCTATAAGATGCAACCCCTCCCCCCAATTCTTCTAAATTCCAATGAGTAGTCCTAGTCTACTCAATCTCTCCTCATAAGCCAATCCCCTCAATTCTGGAATCACTTTTAATCAGTTTAATTTTAGTTTCATGACAGTCTTGTAACTGAGTTGATATTCCAGTGCAGAGAGGTTGTGCACTGTTAGGATTGCAGACTTTTTCAATGGAGAGGGAGAACATGATCCTTGCAGCAGTGCATTTAGACTAACAGTGAAACCACGCTTCATTCTACACTTGGCCAAATTTTCCGTTGAGGCCAAGCTGTCATAGACCAGCTTCACACCTGAGATGTCAAACCAGGCATGAGTTAGTCCGATGGAAGTTCTTGAAATGAGGATGGAAGAAACTGCATTGCTGTTGCTAATTATATGCAAATAGTTCATTCAGAACACTGACCGAGTTATTGCAAGTATATTCAGAAATTTTGGACATCTGTATAACTACTGAATTCTATGGCCATTGAATGTTCCTTGGCCAAAATAAAAGGGGAAATAAGGGGCATTTTCTTGCACAGTGACTTGTTATTATCTAGAATCTAGAAAGACATTTGATATAAACTTGAATTGATGACATTTACAGAGCTATCAAGAAAAAGCAGGAGAGGGATAATTGGATAAGAAAGACATGTTAAATCGTCTTATTCAATGCTATAATAGTCAATGACTTAAGATCACTGAGATTCAATGATCCTTGGGATACAATTTTATCCAAGTCACCATTTTAAAGCTGCTCTCTGCACTCACCATGTTGTTGTTGCCATGCACTTCCGGGCCAATAATTCCAGGGCATAGTTTGTCACAGGCATGGCACTATCCCCCAGCACAGTTCCCACGCAAACTGCCAGCTCCAGCTCATTGCCACGGACCAAGTTCGATATTGCAAGCTGCGTTCAAATTGAAAGCCACCGTTGTTATCAACATCCTCGGTCCTTAACATTACCTTCAGGAGAAGGTTCATATCATTTGGAATTCATAATAGGAAAAGAACCATGAAAAAAACTGACTGCCTTGTAGTTGGAGGAAGAAATCTCCAGTGATCATACAATGAAAGGAATCAAGCCTTGTAGTTGAACCCAGTCAACTTGAACAGTTGACTTCGAAAGAAGCTGTGGGGGCAGACTGGGAAGAAAAAGATTATCAAAGAAAGCAGTGGAAACTTCAAAGAGGGAAACACCTCTGGAAGTCTAATTGCCAGACTGGGAACCTGAAGGGAAATTCAAGTGAATTCTGGAGGGCTTTGGCATACCTCTGGATTGGTCACTGAAAAAGTGAAGGAAGCTTCGAAATTTCAAAAAATAAAGATGTCAGTAAAAAGAAAGCCTGATTGATTGCATACTGAGTTATAAACTATAGTGTTAAGTTAGTAATAGTTGCTTTGTTTAATTTTTAGTATAAGGTGAAAGTTCTTTGATTCAAAGACATGAAACCTTGTGGAGTAGTAATTCATGTTAATGGCCGGATGTTCAGATTTCTCCTTAAGTATTAACAGTGGTCCCTACTGGGATCATAAAATATTTCTTTGCAACACGCCTTGGTCTCTAAACCATTCCACGATTGAAACCTTCACTACTGTGAAAGGTTATTCCATACTCTCTGTGAAGATAAATTTCCTGGCTTTAATCTTATAGTTATACTTTATTAGTTTGAATCGGTGTTCCCTCACAATTCAATTTAATACTGAGTTGATCTTTTACATGTTCCTATGTCTGCCCTTTCATCTCCATAAAATCAAGTGGCACATAGCCCTTATTCAGGATGAAAAGCTCATTTTACTCCAGTCTTTCTTTATTACCTTTGAGACCTAAGCTCTTATAGCTCTTCTCTGCACTCGAATGTCTCCTGACCATTAGTGTGAGATATAACATTCAAGGTATGGTCTTGTGCAGGTTAAGCATGATCCTCATTGACTTGTAGTCTATTGTTTTCATAAGCGCACAATATAATTTGATGCAAGCAGTGTTAAATCAGTGTTGAAAAGTAAACCATCTTTGTCGACTTACATAAAGCATTTCATTCATTTTATTTTAAAATCTTTGTCATTTCTTGGCTAAATTAATATGGTGCTCACAACAAAGGCATGTATGAAATTATTTGTAACTATTTTTGAAAGTAAATGCAGTGTTGTTTTGTTGTGTTAGCCATCAAACAAACGCCTTTACAGGACTGAATACAGAGTGGATGAATGCAATACATATCAAAATAATCAAGCAAACTCTCCATTGGGGGCATAGCCAATTGAAAATAATAATTTTAAAAATGATCAGAAACTGTGATTGCCTGACATTTATTTAAATTTGTAGAGACCTGGAATAAAAGTCTTTGCTGCAGAAAGCCAATCAGCCTCAAGTGCATCATTGATTTCTTTTTCTCAGAAAAAAATCCTTGGTCGCTCTTTGTGTTTTTTTTTGGAGGTTATTTAGACTTAAGTGGAGTGCTTCAAATCATGAGAGGCCTAAGCAGAGTAGACAGCATGAAACTGCACATATTGGCAGAAGGATAAAGAATGAGCAGACTTCAACTTAAGGTGAATGGTAAAAGAATCAGAGGTAAGGTGAGCGATTTCATCTTTTTAAAGCAGAGAGTGGATAATGCAGAGCCTGAGAATGTGGTGACGGCAGGTTCGATAATGGCTTTTCAATTGGGAATTGGGCATGGATTTGAAGAGAAATGTAAAATTTCCTGGCTATGGAGAAACAATGAGGGAATGAGATTAGATTGCTTTTGCAGTCATCTGGTGCAGACATGATGAGCTGATGAGCCCTCATTTGGACTCTATTCTAGACAGTCCTGTTTCTAATGAACAACCTAAGCTTCTAACCTGTTTGTGATGGATGACTTAACCCTGCAAGCCTCTTGCTTACAAAGCCGTTGAATTGTGCACTCTCAGTTCCTCAGCATTCATTCACACGCTAAAAATAAAACTGATGCAGCAAGCTGTATTAAAGTATCTGGAGGACTCAGCAACTGTTTGATTAGTGAGTGGGGAAGACAATTGAATGAATGGTCATTTGGCTACACACCTAGAAGGGCACTGCCAATTAACTCAGCTGACTGGTCCGGCTGCAGCGTACTTTTCTGTGCAAAATCTTTCATTACAATTTTAGCAGTGAATGGCTAAGGAAGAAACAAACACAGGACAGGATCCGTTTGGGAGCACGGAGACTAGTAGGTGATTAAATGGAGATGCAGTACCTCAATGTCATTCACTGCGAGGTGGCAACATGCAGCCAATACTGCTCGCCCGTCTTGGAAGTACCATTCTGCCAGCTCCTTACTCACCCTGTGTAACAAACTGCAAACAAGACACAGCTCTCAGTACCCATTCACTGCGATCCGCACAACATGCCACCAGTAAGTCAGGGCAAACTGCTCAACAGTAAAGAGTTAAACAGCAAGGGAGATGATGTGATTTAACATGCAACCTTACACTGGTATCAGTGTATACCATCAACAAGATGCACTAAGCTCCTTTCTCAGCACCTTCCAAATCGCCAACCTCTATACTTTGGAAGGACAAGGGCAGCAGATGCTTAGGAGCACCATCACTGCAAGTTCCCCTCCAAGCCAACCACCATCCAGACTTGGGATTCCTCTTCTGGGTCAAAATCCTGGAACTCCTCCCCAACAACACTGTGGATGTACCTACACCACACAGACTGTAGTGGTTCAAGGAGGCAACTCACTCTGATCTGCTCAAAGGCAATCAGAAATGCTGATCTCGTTCACAGTGCCCACAATCCATCAATGAATGAAACAAACAATAAATTTTGAGTCATGTGAATTCCAGGGAATGGGAATTCTTTTCAATGACATGACGTTTAATTTCAATCATTTACCAAGTGATAGGTTGCATGACAATAACTTACCTTGTTTTATTTCTTCCGTGACATTGGTGATATTGGCCTTTAGTTGTGTAGAGGGCTCCAGGGGTCAACCACACATGGTAGGACAGAGTTCAAAAGCAGGCCAGGTCAATTAGGGGTTAGCAGGTCCTTCCTTGAAGGGCCAGTCAGTAAAGTTTATTTTATTCATTTGTGGGATGTAGGTATTGCTGGGTGGCTGGGCCAGCATTTCTTGCCCATCCCTACTTGGCCTTGAGAAGGTGGTGGTGAGCTGCCTTCTTGAACCACTGCACTCCACCTGCTGTGGGTGGACCTACTATGCAGTTAGGGAGGGAATGCCAGCATTTTGACCCAGCGACAGGGAAGGAACGGCGATATATTTCCAAGTCAGGATGGTGAGTGACTTGAAGGGGAACATGAAGGTGGTGGTGTTCCCATATTCCTGCTGCCCTTGTCCTTCTAGATGGAAGTGGTTGTGGGTTTGAAAGGTGCTGTCTGAGGATCTTTGGTGAATTTCTGCAGTGCATCTTGCAGCTAGTACACACTGCTGCTACTGAGTGTCAGTGGTGGAGGAGTGGATGCTTGTGGATGTAGTGCCAATCAACTGGGCTGCTTTGTCCTGGATGGTGTCAAGCTTCTTGAGTGTTGTTGGGGCTGCACTCATCGAGGCAAGTGGGGAGTATTCCATCACACTCCTAACTTGTGCCTTGTAGATGGCAGACAGGCTTTGGGGGAGTCAGGAGTTGAGTTACTCGCTGCAGTATTCAATCTTTTAATCCTTTCACTTCCTATTTCCAAAATATTCTAAGCTTGTGCTCATATTAGGTATCAACACTCTTCAGATGTTGGGTCCTTAGAATGGATCTGTTCTCTGATTACAGCGGATAAAGTTAGAGAAGGAACAAAATCAAAGTTGCTGGAAAAGCTCAGCAGGTCTGGCAGTATCTGTGAAGAAAGAAATCAGAGTTAACGTTTCGGGTCCGGTGACCCTTCTTCAGAACTTCCTCAGGCATTCTGAGGAAGGGTCACCGGACCCAAAACATTAACTCTGATTTTTTTCTTCACAGATCCTACCAGACCTGCTGAGCTTTTCCAGCAATTTCTGCTTTTGTTCCTGATTTACAGCATCCGCAGTTCTTTCAGTTTTTATTAAGTTAGAGAGGGTTTGAAAGAGGCATTCAAAATGTTGAAAGCTTTTGGTGGTAGACATAAGGAGAAATGTCTTTTCAATAGCATAAGGTTCCATATTTGGAGGACACAATGTCAAATCAGTAACCAGAGGATACAGTGTCAAAAACCTGGGGCAGCACGATGAACTGCTTATTTTAACACAGTGACCTAGAAAGCATTGGCTGATGAAAATGGATTCAATGATAACTTAAAAAAGAAAACTGAATATACTTGGGAGGAAAACCAGATACAGGGCAAGGCGAGTGGCATTATTTGAATAGCTCTACCCAAGGTGCTGGTATAGCTATGATGGGTTGAATGGCCTCATTCTATGTTGACCGACCCCAAGTCTAATAATGATAAGTTAAAGAACAAGACCTACCTTTATTTATGCACGTAGTTCACCAAATTCCATTCTTAGCTGCTCCCTAATTATTCTGGTTGAAACAGGTAGTAACTTACTCATCGTAATCTTCTGATTTGTTATTCCCATCTCCACATGCTGCTCCATTTAGTGCTGAGATCTGTGGTCCTTGAATGTTTCCTTCACTGGCTGCCTATAATTTAAAGGTAGGAAAAGGTGCGACAGCCCTAAATCTCCAAATGATTGAAAATGGGATGGCTATTAGATTTCTTTTTCCCACTAGGATTGAAAGGACGCTCTCCTCCATGCAAAACAGATGCTGGGAATTGAGCAACCTCAAATTTTTGTGCACTAATGATCTGTTCACTTTGCCTCAGGTTTCATGAGCACAGACTGTGATCGCTGAAAACCGGCAAGTCACGGCTTCTCAATGACTTGAGCGACTGGTTCCTTCACACAGCAGTACCTCCCAGGGCTACATATGACACCCCGGTTACAGATGAAGCGCTCAATTTTGGAAGGAGAAATAAGGACCATGTTGTTAATGTCATAATTTCCATTCACTTGGAGTAAGCATTAAGTATTCCCAGTTCAGGTTAGATGCATACAAAAATCTGCAACTCTGCTTCAATTCTGTCTTCAGAAAAGCCCAAGATTTATCCATGGGAATCATCTATATGATGTCTCTGATATCAACAGTATTGTGATGGTGGTATGTGCCCATTTCAAGGTGAAAAGTGTTACAATCCCAGCTAATTTCATTACCAGACAATTTTGGTTCCAGACAGGAACCTGGCTTGATAGATTGTGTTTTGATTTGTTTTGGTGTTAGCAATTTGGGAAGGGGCTGGCCTAGTGGCATTATTGCTGGACTGTTAATCCAGAGACCCAGGTAAAGTGCTGGGATCCTGGGTTTGAATCCCGCCACGGCACTTAATGGAATTTGAATGCAATAGAAGTCTGGAACTAAGAGTCTAATGATGACCATGAATCCATTGTCAATTGTCAGAAAAACCCATCTTGTTCACTAATGTCCTTTGGCAGGAAACTGCCAACCTTACCAGGTCTGGCCTACATATGACTCCAGACCCACAGCAAGATTAACTGCCTCTGGGATGGGCAATAAATGCTGACTTCACCAGTGATGCCCTCATTCCCTTGAATGAGTGAAAATGGATAGTCTCTTCCTGCACACGATGCAGCAGAAGCTATACAGAAGCTTTTATTTTTACAAAAAGAAAAAGAACAAAAATAAAATAGAATTATCCAAACTGTCTGTTTATAAACTCAAAGATTTTAAATACATAATGGAGGTATAATCCCATTAATCCCAAAACACTCTTTTTATAAATTAAAAAGAAACAAAGCAGCTTTTGTACAGTACCCAAAAACACTGTACCCCTGGTACATTTACTAATCGACCCATACATATGATATACCAGAGTGCCTGTACCTAACACCTCAATATGTTAAGTTATTTCCAGCTTCTAACTTTAGACTGGAATTGTGATAATATTTACTTCAGACTGCAACACACCCAAGATTCACAGCACTGTGCTTTAAGTAAAAAACCTCTTTAGGGTTTTTTCCTAACACTCCTTTTGTGGAACTAACACTACCTATCAATCCAAGGTGATTTAATTCACAACTTGGGCATTAGCCAGCTCAGTGGCTGGAAGGCTGGTTCATCATACAGGGTGACAGCAATATGGCTGGTTCAATTGCTGTGCCAGCTGAGGTTACACAGTCATCGAGTAATGGAGTAATACAGCATGGAAACAGGCCCTTCGGCCCAAACTGGTCCATGCCGACCATGGTGCCCACCCAGCTCAATCCAATTGCCCACATTTGGTCCATATCCCTCTAAATCCTTCCCATCCATGTACCTATCCAAAAGTTTTTTAAATGTTCCTATTGTACCTGCCTCAACCACTTTCTCTTCCAGCCCATTCCATATACGCACCACTCTCTGTGCCCCTCAGGTCCTTCTTAAATCTTTCGTATGTCCTGTAGTTTTCAAGAAGGAAAAAGACTATATGCATTCATCCTATCTATACCACTCATGATTTTATACACCTCAGTAAGGTCACCCCTCATTCTCCTATGTTCCAAGGAATAAAGTCCTATCCTGGCCAACCTCTCCCTATAGCTCAGGCCTGCTAGTCCTGGCAACATTCTCATAAATCTTCTTTGCACACTTTCCAATTTAACAATGTCTTTCCTATAACAGGGTGACCAAAACTGCACCTAATACTCCAACTGCGGCCTCACCATTGACTTATACAATTGTAATGTAACGTCCCAACTCCAATACTCAATATCTTGACCGATGAAGACCAGCATACTAAATGCCTTCTTCACCACCCTGTCCACCTGTGACGCTTCTTTCAATGAATGATTGACTTATACTTCTAGGTCCCTCTGTTCCACAGCATTCCTCTGGACCTTAACATTTACTATACAAGTCCTCCCTTGGTTTGGCTTTCCAAAGAGCAACACCTCACACTTATCTGTATCGAATTGCATTTGTCAATCCTCAGCCACTTCCCCATCTGATAAAGATCCCTCTGTGATTTTTGATAACCTTCCTCAAAATCAATGATACCTCCTAATTTTGTAACATCCACAAACTTACTAATCATGCCTTGTATATTCACATCTAGATCATTTCTGTAAATAACAAAGGTCCCAGCACCAAGCCCTGTGGCACACCCACAGTCACAGGCCTCTGGTCCGAGAAACAACTTTCAACTGTCACCCTCTGTTTCCTACAATTGAACCAATTTTGAATCCAATGAGATAGCTTACTGTGGATCCCATGCGACCTAACTTTTATAACTAGCCTGCTGCGCGGGAACTTGGCAAAGGTCTTACTAAAGTCAATACAGACAACATCCACTGCCCTACTCTCATGTATCCTCTTGGTAATCTCTGTGAAAAACTCTAAAAGATTTGTCAGACATGACGTCTTGCACACAAATCCATGATGACTGTCCCTAATCAGATCTTGACTATCCAAATGTTGATTCATCCTGTCCCTCAGTATCCTCTCCAATAACTTGCCTTCCACTGATGTCAGGCTCACTGGCCTGTAATTCCCTGGCGTGTCTTTGCTACCTTTCTTAAACAATAGAACAATATTAGCCACCCTCCAGTCTTCTGGAACTTCACCAGCAGCTAAACTGAAGTAAAAATATCTGCAAAGGCCTCTGCAATTTCTTCCTTAGCCTCCCACACTGTCCAAGGATGGACTTGATCAGGTCCAGGGGACTTATCCACCCTAATGTGCTCTAAGGCTGCAAACACCTCCTCTCTGGTAATATGTATGCAGTCCAAAACATCCCCACTTGTTTCCCTAATTTCCTTAGCATCCATGATTCTCTCCTCAGTAAACACTGAGGAGAAATATTTATTAAAAATCTCCCCCATCTCCTGTGGCTCCACGCATAGACGGCCACGCAGATCTTTATAGAGAGCTATTCTCTACCTCACCACCCTCTTAATCTCAATATAGCTTTGGAACCTCTTGGGATTATCTCTAATGTTATCTCCCAGATCCATCTCATACACTCTTTTTGCTCTTCTGATTTCCCTCTTAAGTGTGTTCCTATGCTTTTTATTGTCAACTAGGGATTCACTTGAGCCTGATAGCTTAAAATCAATGTATGCCTTCTTCCTTTTCCTGACCAAAGCCTCAATATCCCTCGTCAGCCAGGAATCCCTAAACCTGCCAGCTCTTCCGTTCTTCCTAACAGGGACATACGGTCCCTGGACTCTTGATATCACACTTTTTAAAGCCTCTCATTTGCCAGTCATTCCTTTTCCTTCAAACTGACCCACCCAATCGACCTGCTAGATCCTGCCTAATGGCCTCAAAATTGGCCCTGCTCCAGTTCAGCACCTTAACCTGTGAACCTGTCTTATCTTTTTCCATAACTGTGTTAAAACGGAGTTAAGGTCACTGGACCCAAAGTGCTCTCTGAGTGACACTTCAGTCACTTGCCCGACCTTGTTTCCTAACAGGAGGTCCAGTGTTGCACCCTCCCAAGTAGGGCCCTCTACATATTGATTTAGGAAACTTTCTTGGACCTATTTGACAAATTCAACCCCATCCAGGCCCTTTACACTCTGGGTGGCCCAGTCAACACAAGGGAAACTAAAACCTCCAACCATTACTACTCTATTATTCCTACAGGTATCTGCAATCTCTTTATACATCTGCTCCTGTGGTACCCGCTGGCTATTTGGGGGTCTATAATGCAGTCCCAACAGAGTGACCATCCCCTTCTTGTTTCTAAGTTCTAACCATATGCCTTCATTTGATGACCTCTTATGAACATCCTTTGTAAGCACTGTTGTTATGTCTTTCCCTTATCAAAAGGGCCACTCCCCGTCCTCACGTTCTTGTACTTCTGTCATGCCTGTAGCTTCTGTATCCTGGAATATAGAGCTGCCAGTCCTGCCCTTCTCTTAGTCATGTTTCTGTTATGGCTATAATATCCCAGTCCCCACAGACAATCCATGCTCTGAGCTCATCTGCCTTACCAGTCAAGCCTTGTGCAGTGAACTAATGGACTTTAAACCAGAAATCTTTTCCCTCCCTTTACTGTGCCCCTGGTTATCCTGAATAGTTAATTTGCTCTCAATGTATTTTCCCCTGACTTCTCGATAGCCCCTCTTATTCAGAGTCCCAACCCCTGCCAAACTAGTTTAAACCCTCCCAAGTAACACTAGCAAATCTCCCCACAAGGATTTTGGACCCCCTCCAGTTCAAGTGCAACATGTCCCTCTTGTACAGGTCACCTCTCCCCCAAAAGAGATCCCAATGATCCAAGAACTGAAAACCCTGCTCCCTACACCAGTTCCTCAGCCATGCATTCATCTGGCCTATCTTTCTATTTCTATCCTCACTGGCGCGTGTCACTGGGAATAATCTGGAGATCTCTATATTTCAGGTCCTGACTTTTAACTTCTTACCTAACTCCCTGTACTCATTTCACAGGACCCCATTCCTTTGTCTACCTACGTCATTTGTACTGAAGTGCACAATGACGTCTGGCTGTTCCATGAAGACCCTGCCTTCTCAACCCTGCCCCTCGTCTGAGGTGTGGTGACCCTCAGATTAAACTCACCATCAGCTGTTTCCCAAATGGGAGACTTTCCTTCTGGAACGATGGTGACTTTCCTGTTTAATTGAATTCACTGTATTATCGTACCTTTCTCAGGAGCACTGCTCTATACAGCCGTCCTTTTTCAAGGATATCACAGCACTTCCCTGTACAAAGTCAAAATGAAACTAAACATCTCTCTCTTACCTATAGAGATTTCCTTTAATTTTAATAAAAAAACTATAAAATTCTCTAACAAATTTGAGAGACCCCATTATTTACCATGCTAGGTCTCAAACACTCGAAAATAAACAAAGGTACATGAGCAATGCACATATATTCAGTCGACAGCTTCAGAGTCAAAAACTGTTCTGAAAACAAATCTTGGTTACAGAAATACTTACAAGTTAATTGTTAACTTTAGACCACACAGAAAAACCCACTGGTTATTAAGTCATTGAATCCCTACAGTGCAGACAGAGGCCATTCAGCCCATTGAGTCTGCAATGACTTTCAGGAGAGCATCCCATTCTGTCTCCATAACCCTGCATTTCCAATGGCCAACCCAGCTTGCCTGTACATCCCTGGTCACTACGGGACAATTTAGTATAGCCAATCTGCCCAGCCTGCACATCTTTGGACTGTGGGAGGAAACCTGAGCACCCGGAGGAAATCCACACAGTCACAGCAAAAACAAGCAAACTCCACCCAAGGCCGGAATTGAGCCTGGGTCCCTGGCGCTGTGAGGCAGCAGTGCAAACAACTGTGCCGCCTGAATTCAAAAATCAGAAACGCAATCTCACGCCAAATAACATTAAAAACTATACATGCAAATCCCAAAGTTTACATCACAGAGGAAAGTGACCAAACTTGTTCGATTTTCAAAACACTGACCCTATTTCTGTAGATACAGGAACAAACCGTGCTGTACACAGACTGAAAGAAAAGCTGATATCATTGCACTTGAACTGATGGGGTGTACTTTGTGGTTGATAACTCTCGCTGGCAGCCTTGTTGGGTCACATTTTATTCTGACCACATTTTAATATCCATCTTAGAAAGGTTGACTGTCTAGTAGCTGAGTATCTTTTTCAGTTGTTTCCCATCAGCAACCAGGAGATCACACATGAGCTGGCAGTAAAGGAAAACCAAGGGTGGATGGTCGTGTTTCAGTTTCTGCTCTGAAGGTTAAGCAAGGCTAACAATAGGACCCCCATAACTGGCCTCAGCTCCCCTGTGTTGGGGAACCAGAACGCAATTACTGAAGATTTCTGCTCCTGATCAATACACGCCAAATTCATCTTTAGCAGGAAGCCACGCTCCTTTCTAGCTTAACTTGGAGAATCAGTTTTGTAGATCTCTTCTTCAGATACTGTGAAGGCAGGATTGGGGAACCGTTACGGACAGAGGGTCAGTGAATCAGATCCCTTTGAAACTGGCTTCCCTGCTAAAATGGCAAGATTAGTGCTCACGAGTAAGAAGACCAGCAACTGGCAACTATAGCTTACCTGAGTAACTAGGAGTGCTTCATTCAGCTGGCCTCGAGAGGTGAAGAAGGATACCAGTTTCCTCACATCCCCAGTGGCAATACAGTATGGAATCACTTCATCATTCCCTTCCTGAATCAGCTGGTCAGCTCTCCTGAAGAAACAGTAACATCCTGAATGCTTCATTACACTCAACACTTTCCTGTCATTGGTGACTCTGATGGACTAATCCGATATTGTTTCTTTTGAGGACAAATTTCCCTCTATTTTCTGGTCCTTTCTTGGGAGATGTAGGTAGGACACAAACTAAGATGCATGGGCAATTGTACAACTGAAACCTGTTATAAACGGCATTTAAATTTGTGTTATCCTCCTCTGACCTATACCCTTTCCAAAGTGGAGATCAGAAACTCCACAGAGTGGGAAATATTAAAGCTTTAGA
Organism: Rhincodon typus; assembly: GCF_021869965.1. Lineage (NCBI taxonomy): Eukaryota > Metazoa > Chordata > Chondrichthyes > Orectolobiformes > Rhincodontidae > Rhincodon > Rhincodon typus. The sequence continues at coordinate 113,217,476 of NC_063334.1, forward strand.
ATCATACAATTGTAGAATCCCTACAGTGTGGAAGCATGCCATTTGGCCCATTGAGTCCCTACCGATTCTCCAAAAAGCCTCCCATCCAAATGCAGACACACACCCTATCCCTGTAATCCCACATTTCCCATGGCTAACCCACGTGGCCTGCACATCACTGGACACCACAGGGCAATTTAGCATGGCCAAACCACCTAACCTGAACATCTTTGGACTCTGCTCCCTCTCATCCACCATGCCAAATTATTTTTCTTCAATTTGCTCTTTTGCCACTTTATTCTGTTCCAATTTCTAAACCTGGTGAAGTATTTTAACAATTTGTAGCCTTTTGATAGAACCACTTTGGACCTGAGAGAAAGTAGCTTCAAATATTTCTCATGTTCAGTAACATTTTAATTAATCATGTGGATTTATTTTCTGTTTCTGGGATATTACAGGGTGACCTGTTTACCGACATAAAAAAGAAAATTGCATCTCTGATATAAATGTGTTGGAATACTCTGAGAATATAATTTAATGCTGTTTGCAGAATGGCAAAGAAATTTACAATAGGATTCTACCTGTCTTACTAATTTAGCTTTCATTATTCTCACCTTGATGGTGTTAATTTATTGAATGGGTAGCTTAAAGAGAATATGCAATGGAGTTAAGTATCAAGCTAAGGTTCACAGCAAGCAACTATTGATTGCAAATTGCATTGCAACAAGGTTCTGTATCAACAGATCAATAATATATTCAGTACGAGTAGATTTGACAATATGTTTATGCATAAGCAAAAGGAATTCCTGCAATTACGTTGTGCAGTTCATCTTTAAAACGTTTCACAGGAACATAACAGCAGGAGAAGGCAATTCAGCCCAGTGAGATTGCTCTGCTATTCACTATGATCATTCCTTTTTCAATGCCTTTTTCCCCATACAACTACCCCCAATCCCTTTCCACCATTGTTAATCCCTACTTCAAACATGCTAATGATTGAGTCAGACAGTCATACAGTCATAAAGCACGGAAACAGGCCCTTTGATCCAATCAGTCCATGCTGACCATAATCCCAAACTAGACTAGGACCATAATCCTGGCCCATATCCCTCCAAAACTTTCCTATTCATTTATTTATCTAAATGTCTTTTAAACATTGTGTTTGTACCCACATTCACCACAGGGTACAGAATTCCAAAGATTCACTCCTTTCTGCATAAAAAATTTCTCTTAAATTCAGTCCTAAATGACTTCCCTCTTGGGCCCTGTGGTTCTAAACTCACCAACCAGCATGAAACATCACAAGTTAAAGACCTTCATTATGCACGAATGATCAATCTACTTGTTTTCAGTCGGAAATGTGCAAATTGATGGCGTGAATGCTTGCAGGTGGACAGGGTGGTGAAGAAGGCATTTTGCGTGCTGGCCCTCATCAGTGGAGACATTGAGTATAGGAGTTGGGACATTATGTTACTATAGAAATGATCCCTAAGAATATAGCCTTGTATAGGGGCAGCACGGTGGCTCAGTGGTTAGCACTACTACCTCATAGTGCCAGGGACCTGGGTTCAATTCCACCTTCAGGTGACTGTCTGTGTGGAGTTTGCATGTTTTTTTCCATGTCTGTGTAGGTTTCCTCTGGGTACTCCAGCTTCCTCCCACGGTCCAAAGATGAGCAGGTTAGGTGGATTGGCCGTGCTAAATTGCCTATAGTGTTCAGGGATGTGTAGATTAAGTGGGTTATAGGGGAAGGGAATGGGGATGGGGATGGGTGAGATGCTCCAAGCGTCAATGTGGACTTGTTGGGCCAAAGGGCCTGTATCCACACTGTAGGGATTCTATGTCACAGTTGTATAAGTCATTGATGAGGCCGCACTTGGTAGCATTGTGTGCAGCTTTGGTCACCCTATTATAGGAGAGACATAGTTAAACTGGAAAGTGTGCAAAGAAGGTTTACAAGAATGTTGCCGGGCCTAATTGGCCTGAGTTATAGGGAGAGGTTGGCCAGGATAGGACTTTATTCCTTGGAATGTAGGAGGATAACGGGTGACCTTATTGAGGTGTACAAAATCATGAGTGGCATAGATAGGATGAATGCATAAACTCTTTTTCCCAGGGATGGGGAATTGAAAACAAAATGCACAGGTTTAAGGTGAGAGGGGAAAAGTTTAAGAAGGAGCTGAGGGGCAACTTCTTCATGATGTGGAGGTGCTGATGCTGGACTGGGGTGGACAAGGTCAAAAATCACACGACACTAGATTATAGTCTAACACGTTTATTTGAAAACACAAGCTTTTGGAGTCTTGCTCTTTCTTCAGGTGTCAGTGAGAGGGGTGGCATCAGACACAGAACTTATAAGCTAAAGTTCAAAGGGTCATAGAACGAATGTGAATGCGTTGAACAAACCTAAGATGACTGACAAATCTTTAATCAGTTAGAAAGGATTAATTTGCAAATTCCAAAATTTCTTTCAAGTCACGGTCCCGAGATAACTGAAGGTTTTATCAGTATACCAGAGGTGAGATCCCAGGTCAGACAATGCATTTTAGGTGTGAGGCCTTGTTTAGAATCTGGCTGTGTTTTAACTTGTCAGTCTGACTCCAGATTCTCACACTTAAAACGCATTGTCTGACCTGGGATCTCACCTCTGGTACACTGATAAAACCTTTAGTTATCATGGGGCAGTGACTTGAAAGAAATTCTGGGATTTGCATATTAATCCTTTTTAACTCATTAAAGATTTGTCAGCCATCTTAGGTTTGTTCAACACATTCGCAGCAGTTCTATGACCCTTTGATCTTTGGCTTATAAGTTCTGTGTCTGATGCCATCTGTCTCACTGACACCTGGAGAAGGAGCAAGACTCCGAAAGCTTGTGTCTTCAAATAAACCTGTTGGACTATAACCTGGTGTTATCTGATTTGTAACTGCTTCACGCAGAGAGTGGTGTGTATATTGAATGGGCTGCCAGAGAAAGTGATTGAAGCAGGTAAATTAGCAACATTTAAAAAACATTTGGACAGGTTCATGGATTGGAAGTGTTTAGAGTGATGTGGACCAAATGTAGGCAATTATAACTAGTTGAGTGAGCACCATAATCAGCATGGACCAGTTTGGGCCAAAGGGGCTGTTACCATTCTGTATCACTCTATGACTGTATTTATCTGTTTCCTCACCAAATCAAAAGGTCTCAGAGGAATGGGTTTGCATCATAGGCCCAAACTGTATTTTGCACCATAAATTCTAGCAACTGCTGTTAGCTTCAGCAAATCGGATGTCTGCTCTGTGTTTGAATGAGGGAGGAATGTTGGCCAGGACACTGAGGCAACAGATGAGTGAGACATTCGGTCATGTAACAGCGTTTTAAATCATTGCGCATCTCACCAAAATAAGAGGTTCCTCACCGTTGCATCAGCTTCTTCCAGTACTTCATTGATACCCCAGGTGCCACCGAAAGTGCTTTATCCCACTGAAACACCAATGAAAGTTAGCAGCCTTGGCTCACTGTCATCTATTTCAATTGTGATTACAATGTCAGAGGAAGTCAAGGTAAAGTACTAGGTTTAGCTGTAGCCATGGCAATTCTGCACTGCTGTGTTTCTACCCTTTGGTTCATCTCCCTACACAAAATAGCCTCATGCATAATTTAAAGAAGTCACGCTATTTTTGGCTATTTATATCCTGCTTCCAAACACACACATAAAAAAATACATTGGTCTTTTTGCACTGAAGGCAAATTATCTTTTATTGCAAAGAAGGAATCATTTGATGCATCTGACTGAGGGTCACATGGGGAAACTGGCACCTACTGCCAGTTCATTTTCCTGCTGTCCCGCTCTCTTTGGCCTTTGAACCCCAACTTGAGAACTTTCAGACTGGTGTTTAATGCTAAAGACATCTCCTTTTGTCACATCGATACAAACAGAAGAGGGGACTTTGTGCATGGAAAGCAGTTTGGCTAGCTTTTCTTCGTTGGGTTTACAAGCACATACACAGAGAATCCTGTTATACTCTCACTTGCCCAAAATATCACTCAGATGGCACTTGAAAAGCACTTGCCAAACACATCCTTCACGAAGACAATGTTTCCTTAATTTAGAAAAGTTGACTTTGGTACTTAAACTGCAAAGCTAGATCAGATTTTCCACAATGTTCCTCAGAAACCACTTTTTTTTAAAGCACCTTCCTTGGGAAATGGATGCACATTAAGGTCTCTGCTCAAACTACAGCTTCCCCAACTGCAGCACGATAGCTCAGTGGTTAGCACTGGGGTTCGGTTCAGCCTCGGGTGACTGTTTGTGTGGAGTTTGCACATTCTCCCCGTGTCTCTGTGAGTTTTCTCCAGGTGTTCCAGTTTCCTCCCACAGTCCAAAGACGTGCAGGTTAGGTGGATTAGCCATGGGAAATGTGGGGTTACGGGGATCGGGGCGGGGGAAAGATGGATCTGGGTGGGATGCTCTTCAGAAGGTCAGTGCAGGCTTGACGGGCCAAATGGTCTCTTTCTGCACAGTAGGGATTCTATGAAGGGGTTGGCTCAGAAATCCTGTACGCATTAAGGGAGGAGAAGACAAACATTACAGGGTGGAGATAAATCAAGGAGCTATCCCCACCGAAGGCACTGAAACAGCAGCACCAGGATATGTCGAGGTGTCTTTCCACTTTTTTAAAAAATTAGAATAATTTTCTCGAAGATTTGTTTGCATCTGACACAAAAAGGTGTGAAGCCTGAAGGGCCACAGATGGGATCATTTTTATCTAATGTAAGATTTCTGTCCATGTGGAAATGCCCCTATCCCTTTTCGTTATGTTCCATATTGTTCAACTGGCTCCCGCCTGGCAATCTGTATTAACTGAACCATGGGGTTATTCAGTAAGCCAGCGCCAAGCTAATTCATGTGGCGTTGCCATTTGATTGTGACAGACAACAGTGCCATGACCCTGAAGCTACACAGTTTCACCTGCCACCTCACTTGGTGGCTGATTCTCTCCTCCCCAAGATCAAGGCAATTCAAACATTGCTTGTAAACTTAGCCACTATTGGACCTGTTGACATACAGTTCTGGATTCAGTTCACTGGATTTGCCAAATGGACCTTCCTACCATTGATTGTTAAGACATTCTGAGTGAATCAGAACCCACTGGATGTCAAAAATAGAAAAGAGCTTATCGTTGCAGGCACAAAGAACATGACAGACAGTCAAGGAAGTTTTAAATGCAATCAAATTCCCTAACGTACAAATAGACGATTGTTTCAATGCTAGTAGGGTGCTCCTACCGCATTAAACATGACGTTGGCATTTGGTTACATTATCTGCGTTAATTGCATTAATGTGATGTAATTAGTGTCAATTTGTGCCAAATGATGGGTAGTTTGTGATTTGGATCCATAGGGACCAATAATAAATGGTCCACATTAATTATATTCAAACCCAGCTTTGCAGGCAAAAGGCACATTTATCTTGCATCTACTGGGTGAATGTAAACTCAAGCACCACAGACATGAAGGCTGTACGGTATAGATTGCACAGAGAGTCCCTGACTTGTTGACTCTTTAGCGACAGAAAGAGCAAAAAAAAGAGTTTTGCCACTATTCTATTCTAACAGGAGATCGACTGAGATTTGAAAGTGGAGGTTAGTGTGAATTCTTAATGGACTGTGCCTCTTCACACCTGACTGATTATCACTATTAAATACTTAACCTCTCCAAGTTCCACCATTAGCTCGCAGTATCTCTGGATCTGACCCAGTCGCAGATGAATCCCAGCCGCCTCCTTCAGTCTCTCCTCTTTTGTCGGTGCACCGATTCCACCTCCAAACTTGGACATCTTCACGGTCGTTAACTCTTGAGCTTTGGACTATCCAAAAACAAATTCAGCATTGAACAATTTATACGTGTCAGTCAATGTTTGTTTGTGAGTCAAGGCTAAATGTAAGAAGAGGGATGGTTTTATATAAAATTTCATTTTTAATATTTTAACTTTCTTTTTATGTACCTCTTTAACTGAGTGGGTTAGCTCAGCTGGTTGGATGGCTGGTTTGTGATGCAGAGCGATACCAACAGTTTGGGTTCAATTTTCTTACCAGCTGGAGTTACCCTTGAAGATCCCATTTTCTCAATCTTTCCCCTCACTTGGAGCATGGTAACCCCCAGGTTAAACCATCAGCCGTCTCTCTCCAGTGAGAGAGCAGACCTATGGTCTGGTAAGGTGAAGGTGACCTTCCCCTGAATTGATTCTAAAGAACAAGCTTGTTTTGGACATTCTGCTCTTCATTTCTTCCCACCAATGTCACATTTGTGTAGGAGAACTGTTGTGATCTGCATTGGAGGTTCCCCTGAGCTCCCTCAGGCCCACTCTGTGGGATGACTGAAGAGGTTTCAGGTCAAGCAGGAGGATGTAGTTGAGGATTCTGTGTGAGCTTTGGATGGCTTCACTAAGTAGTGATTCACTTAAGAAAAGCAAGGGGAACAATGAGAATTGGCATGGACTTTAAAGCAGCCCAGTGTAGTGGCAACCATGTTGGCTACAGCCATGTCATTGTGGGAAAGGCCCCTGTGGTCAATCATCTGGCAGTGGCAAAAAAAGCCTTCTTTGATTAAGTAGCAGGGTGTGAAGGGGATGAAGTGGGATTGCTGGTTACCACCAGTGGTAGGATAGCGTTTACACCCATTCATAAACCAGTTGATACACACTATCCCTGAGCTCAGCACAATTCAGAAGTGGTTCAGGTGTTAAGATGGAGCCTCAAGGCTTTCTGGTGCCTCTGAAGGTCATCCAGCAATTCCAAGCACAGACTGCTTCTCTCCCACAGTCAAAGCTGATAGCTTTGCAATCACAATGAGAAGACAAATGGCAATGGATGAGATTGTAAACTTTTAGCAACTTTCTGCACATCCCCATTGGAATTGATTCTCTCCGTCACTCCCCAAGACAACAGGCAAACTCACTTTTCTCTGATTTTGATGACTTTGAGGCCACTAAACATACGTCTGCTGGTATGGATCCTTTCTCCTGAACTGAACCTGCTTATGGCCCCTCTATCTGTCTCTCTCTGGGTTATAACACTTAAATTATTAAACACTTCAGCAATTATCTCATTAAATAGATTATCCAGTCATTAACTTAATTCACATGGTTAATTCTAAATGCTGTTTTGACTCACAGTTAGAAAACAATTTCTGACCCTTGAAGAAAAAAAAGTCACCTTGATAAAACTGATAATCAAAATCCATTTATCACTACTTAATAATCCAAGTGCCCAAATGGTACATTGTAAAACTTCATCAGACTGTTCATTATTAGTAAGAAGGCAGTATAACATATGGTACATCTGACATTGCTGATATTTGAATCACAGTTCAATATCCTTTCATCATTCAATCATTTTTACATAGTCTCATAAAGGAACATATTTTACCAATTAGAGACACCAAGTTTCATTTGACACTTGTGCGATAAACCTCCGTTACTTACAGTTTTGAACCTGACCAGATGTTTAATGTGCATTATCCCTTTGCAGTAGTTCTGTGGAAGCAGACTGTCATCCTGGTCTTTTAAAACGGCCACCAAGTCCCAGAGATTCTTACTACCTCCTGGGGGCTACAAAGAACACAGGAAAGCATTTAGGGAAATAGGAAAATGAGAGGTATCTGTCCCCTGGAGCCTGTTTCATCATTTAATAAGATCGTGACTGACCTGTGACCTGACTCCATATAACCACTTTTAGTCCATATTGCTTCATAGCTCTGGTTGTCGAAAGCCTGTCAATTACCTATTTAAAACTCTCAATTTATCTAGCATCAGTTACTATCTTTGGATCAAGTTCTAGATTACTATCATCCTTTGTGTCCAGATTTGCTTTCTAATCCTACTTCTGAACTTTCTGGTTCTAACTTTTGAATTATTCCCCTTAAACCCAGTCTGTCCTGTCTGTTCTGCTCATATTTTGAACTGTTTGAAGAAATTAACACTGCAACAACTTGGAAGCAGCATAGTAGGAAAAGAAATGGAATTTCTTTAATGTATTTGTAGAACCAGTATTGTTTGCAAATGGAAAGCCTTTTTGCATAAGATTTTACATAAATTGCAAAATTGATCAACTGTATTTTCTTGATTAATAAGACAAATGAAATGTGACATAGCAGCCCTTGACATGGAAGCAGTATCAACATGTTACATATTAAGATTCAATTGTTGTGTGGTCAGAGACAAATCAGATCTGCAGACAAAGAGTAAGTGTAAAAGATTGAAAAACAGGGACTATTTATGGACTATATCACAACAAAACTTCTCAGAGAGTTTTTGGAACTTTTTTCCTCAATAGATGTTGGAAGCAGAATCTTTGAACATTTTTAGGCAGTGGGAGATAGATTTTTGATAAGTAAGCAGGTGAAAGTGTTTGGGGGGGGGGGGTGTGGGGAATGGAAATGTGGAGTTAGCAGATCAGCCTGATCTTATTAAATCAAACCTGACATGCTGAGCAGACTAATTCTGCTCTTAATTCAACGTTGGTCATGTATCTTATAGGCTAGAAACCCAAAGACTACATTAGAGCAGATGGAATTCAACACTTTTTCACTTTTGCAGCTCCTTGCAATTGTGTAAGATATGACGTTGTTGGGCTGACAATGTAAATTGAAATTTACCTTTTTATTTCAAGTATCATTTGTTAATTAATGTTTAATTTTACACGGTGTGATTTGTAAAATATTACAAATGTGAAATATTGCTGGTTAATTCTTCATGTGAGTGTTGTTTGGTAAATTTAGTTGTTTTGGTTTGTGGCTGCCTAACAGGGTCTAGCAGTACTTAGCCCTGGTTTGTAATCACTCCTTGTGTAATTAAGTTGTTATTATTCTTGTAAGTTTAATCGGGCAAAACTATTGGGTGAATCTTATAGAACTGTAAGCGATATGGGCTGTTGCAATATGTTGTGGCAGAATTGGGGAACATGTCCAGTGAGGCCCATCTCGGTCTCAAGATCATCCGCTCCATCTTTTGTACTTTTCACAAATGATGCAGCGAGTTGTTAATTCTTGGCCATTATGGCTCCTTGTTAACAATCCAAGTCACCTCGTTAATATTCAACCTCCTGCTTCACCAAACTCTCCAAACAAGCTCGATGGTGGGAAAACTCAACAGTGAAACCTGGCAGATAGAGCTCCTCACTTGCTCTGGAATACCTCCATGTTGGAAATCAGACACCAACATCTCAGGGCACACTGCATGGGTGCTGGCCACACAGACCTCACATCCACAGAAATGATATCTGACATGGTGTCAGGCCCTAACAACCCTCGTATCTGATCCACTTGCAGGACACTTGTGCATTTCAGTGCTCCACTGGTGACAATCAATATAATACTGCAGCAAGGACATGGGGTGTTCAGGGACACACACCCAGCTCATGGTTTGGACCAGCTCTTCGCTTGCTCTCTAGTGCTCACTGACTCTGATGCTCACAGTATCCCCACTTTACATGGTCTTTGGGCATTTTGGCTCCTCAGTCAGAGATAACAGGCTCATATTACTGTAGTCCTCAGTCAAGTGTAAGGGGATAGACTTCGCTCAGGGGTTCCTGGCACAGTAAGTCAAAGATAGTTTCCAATACCAGTCCAGGCCCTGCTCAGGGCAGTCAGAGTCAGGCTCTGCTCGACAAGAGAGGCGAGGAACTGAGTGATGAGGAGCATGCCACTGTCCTGATTATTTTCGCTCTACTGTGGGCTGTTTTCCTTATGTTATGAGAGACAATTATGGTGTATTATGGAAGATAAAGAGAGTGGCACAGCTATTGACACTGTTGGTGTGGGTGGTGAGGTGTCTCAAGTGAGTGAGTAGGTAGGGTAGAAGGCATGCTAGGTGAGTGGTGCCATGAGTTAGGGTGGACGGGGGCGAATGGGGAAGATGTTGCAGGCATAGTGAAAGTGGTAGAACATAGGTCTTGGTGGGAGATGGGTGAAGTAGTAGAGATAGAGTGAGTGTGAGGTATCCGAGACAGGATGATGGCACTTATGCTGGAGGAGTGGAGAAGACTGTGCGTTCCTCCAGGTGGCTAAGACTACCCTAACCTGATTGGCAACCTCAGAGCGGGTTGGCATGGTCTGGGTGTTGTGGCCTTTACTGGTGGACCTGGAGGAGGAGGAAGTCCCAAGTTGGCACCATCCTGTGGAGCAGGACCTCAAAAACCTGTCTGCATAGAGGGACACCAATTTCGCTTGTCCACCGGAGCAAATGTCAGGAACGCTGCAGACAGCTCCAGATTAACAGTATTTGTCTGGGTGACAATGTACTTTTAAAGATGGCGCAGGTGCAAAGAATGCTGGTTAATACTGAGATATCCACTGAGTGGCCATTTGTTCCAGGAATGGCGAGTGATAAGGTGGGACGGAAATCAGATGTGAGAGATGTTATAGAGGCATAGTAGATAATTAATGAGGTGAGTTTGTAAGATACAGTGAAAGAACCTGCTAGAGCCCAGAGTGACCAACCCTCCAAAAACTCTACGCACCTCAGACGTAGCCAAAAAAATATAAGATTCAGTTCAAAGTATCTTTCGTCATGTGCAATAACTGTGGAACAGACTCGATGGGCTAAATGGCCTATATCTGCTCCGACCTTTTATGGACCAATCACCCATTATTTATGGATCAAAGTATAGAAACTCAAAATGAAAACAGAGGCTATTCTGCAGTAGAGGATAAATGTCAAATAGACTACTAAACAGATCCTGAACCAACAATATATAGTAACAGGACTATAATTTTATGTCCCTTAACTTTTCTTGCCTCAAATGCCAACTGATGCTGGGAAGAAAAGCTGACAACAAAATTGAAACATGTTTGGTAATGTTCTAAATGCCAACACAAAAATGACATTGTGGTATATTTTCACGGTATGAAAGCTATTAATCTGTCCCACATCCTCCAGCTTGTAATAGCCTGCGAATTCATAACTCCAAGGACGGATTAAATTGAATAATTGCCAAAGCTCCGGCTTCATTTTGCCAAAAATGGACCATGTCAATTTTGGGGAGAGTTTCACAGACGGTTTCTCTCCGTGAGCTCCCAAGAACTCCAAAGCTCAGATACTGAAGCGGTGCATGTTCAAATGCAAGAAGATCTGGACAATTTCCAGGCTTGGGCTGACAAGTGGCACACAAATTCCAGGCAATGACCATCTCTAATGAGAAACAATCTAACCACCGCCCATTGACATTCAATGGTGTTACCATCCTTGAATCCACCACCATCAACATCCTAGGAATTATTATTGATCTGAAACTCAACTGGGCTCACCGCATAAACACAATGGCTAAAACAGCAGGTCAGGGGCTAGGAATACTGCTGTGAGTAACTCACCTCCTGACTCCCCCAAAGCCTGTTCGCCATCTACAATGCACAAGTCAAGAGTGTGATGAAATACTCCTCACTTGCCTGGATGAGTGCAGCTCCAATAACACTCAAGAAGCTTGATACCATCCAGGACAAAGCAGTTGCTGGATTGGCACCACATCCACAAAGATGCACTCCCTCTACCACCGACACTCAGTAGCAGCAGTGTGTACTATCTACAAGATGTACTGCAGAAATTCACCAACTACCCTTACATCTTTCAAACCACTTCTGTCTGAAAGGACAAGGGCAGAAGGTACATGGGAACACCACCACCTGCAAGTTCTCCTCCAAGCCACTCACTATCCTGACTTGGAAATATATTGTTGTTCTTTACGTGTCACTGGATCAAGACCTGGAATTCCCTCCCTAAGGGCATTATGGGTCAACCCACGGCAGGAGGAGTGCAGCAGTTCAAGAAGGCAGCTTACCACCACCTTCTCAAGGGCACCTAGGGATGGGCAAGAAATGCTGGCCAGCCAGCGAGGCCCGCATCTCATGAATGAATAAAAAAACTTTTAAAGTATGGTATCCAAAGATCAAGTGGGCTTGTACTTGATGGAAAGGAATATGGACTGTTTTGATGATGACAGCCAGCATTAAGACAAGGTGCTCTCAATGTAACACATGTACAATATATAGCCCCCGGGGGCAAACCAGTTAAGTGGGCAACACCTACTATCTAGCTGCATCACGGCATAAGGAAACAAGACAAAACATTGTGAACTTAACTCTAATTTCCAATAACCTTCCCACCCAACCCCCGGCTCCCTTTCCAGCCCTGTCTCCCCATTTCTATCCCAGCTACCAACCAGATTCATCCCTCCCATTGACCGACCAGATCGCACCTACTACCGGTGTCCACCTATCACCAACATTACACTACCCCTACCCCCACCCCCCTTTTTATCTGCAGCTCCCTCTACTCCCACATCCAGACCTGGAGAAGGGTAATAACCAAAACGTTGACTTCTCCTTTCCTCCAGATGCTGCCTGGCTTGCTGCTTTTTTTTTCCCAGCCTTTTGTTTGTTTACCACGATCTGGCACACACTGTCTCAGTAACAGCTCCCCAGTGAATCCCTGGAAGCGGCCAGCTGGGTGAAATTCAGTGCGATTGTCACCGGGATAGGATGGCCACCCACATTCTTCGGAATATTTCCCGCTGCTGTGCGGCCCTTGATGAGCAGCTGCAGCAGCTTCTGTGAGCGTCGGCTTGTCACTCGGCACACACAGAGCTCCCAGAGAGCTCGGTGGATGCACAGCTCACACAGAGAACGTTGATGCCCACCTGCTCTTTCATGTCACAGGCCCTCAGTCCAGCAGGTGGCACTCTTCCCGGTGACAGTGTCCCGGGACATCCAGAGTTTGCAATGGTTCTGAGGATACAGCAGAGGGGACAATAGACTCTGGACCTTCTGTACCTCCTCCACATCCTGACGCAAACTCTCCACTGCAGCCCCTTCGTCTGGAGGCTGTTTGGCAGCCGCTGCAGATTGCAGTTGTTTCTGGGCTTCCTGGTGCATTTGTTTCTCCTCCATTTCTCTGCGAGGAGAGTGCACAGTGAGGTGAAACCCCGCTATGGCTGTATCCATTGGAGAGACGGGCGTTTGTCAGAAACATATTGAGTCATGTGGGCAGTTAGCATTTGATCACTCACAAGTAACAGCTTAGCATCGTCCTTAGTAAGTTGGGACAACAAGAACCTGGATTTATATAGCCCCTTTACTATTACAAAGCAGCTCGTGTTTTAAAGGCACCATGCCAGTCAAAAGGACGTACAGCGAGAAATAGAGGGAAATTCTGAGGTTAGGGACCATGCAACTGAAGACACGTCCACCGAATGTGCAGAAAAGCAGGAAGTTACTGGAATTGGAGGAGTGTAAATATTTTGGATATTGGATTTACAAAATAAGGAGGGGCAAGATCATGAAGTGATTTGGAATCAAGGACCAGAATTTTGAAATCAAGGTGCTCGGGATTCAATGAGTTAAAGAACAGGTCAAACTGCTGAATTAGACATTAATTCTGCGCCATCATGTTATCTAGTGGTGACAATAAAAGGACTTACTGATAAACACTCCGAGAACCATCTCAGCTTCTTAATCCGTACGTTACTGGTGAGTTTATCCAGCTCCTGCTTGATATCCCGGGACACTTTCCCACACAGCAAAGGGGGAGCACCCGGGGACATTGCACGATCTGAAACACAGTGTAGGAATTTCGGTGTGAATTAACTCAGCAAATTCTCTCCTAGTTTCCCACCATTCTCATACAGGCACCAGTGTGCTAGCCATCAGTCCAAGAGTGACATTAACGCATGTGGAGGGTCAGATTTTCAATGCTGCTTGAAGAATAAGTGATAGTGAAGGTGAGGCCAGCTCTCCCTCTGTGATATACCCCACTAGTCAGACTCGTTCATACATTTCCATTGCATTCCCATTCTCCACCCTGCTCTTGTCAGGCCATCTTTCTGATAAGGCCTCTTCACATAAGGAAGTGTGGCTTGATGATCATCACAGCTCTGGAAGAGGTAGGGGAGATTTAGTGGAGGTATTGATGTGCCATCTCCATTGAGACGGAGGCCTGAAAGGATGAATGACCTACTCCTCCTCTTTTCCTACTTTCTAAGGCCTACGTACAAGGCAAGGTGCTGCTTCAAAAATGCAAAAATACCACTATCGCCACAAAATGGCCATGAAGTGGCACCTGTATTACCCTAATTGATGCGCAGCCACCACAGTGTAAAGCAGCTTGCCCTTGGGAAAGTGCCCCAGGCACATGAACATGTTACGGAGCCGTCCCCGACAGCAATCCCACTGTTCTCCTGTCCATCCTCACCTCTAAAGGGTTGGGAAATTTCAGCTAATGACTCTATTCCTAACTCTGCAGCTGTTGTTTGACCACTCCGTGTTTGCATCACTTTCTGTTCCTACTTTTTTCATTCACCCACAGGATGAAGGCATCGCTGGCCAAGCCAGCATTTATTGCTCTTCCCTAATTGCCCAGAATGCAACCGTCACATGTAGGCCAGATCAGGTAAGGACAGCAGTTTCCTTCCCTAAAGGACATTAGTGAACAAGATGAGGTTTTTTCTGACAATCAATAATGGATTCATGGTCATCATTCGACCCTTAATTCCAGATTTTTTAAATTGAATTCAAATTCCACCATCTGTTGTGGAAGGATTTGAACCCGGGTCCCCAGAATATTATTGGGCTCTCTGGATTACTAGTTTAGTGATAATTCCACTAGGCTATCATCTCCACTTAAAATTTATTGTCATGATTATTTTTGTTAATTAATTGATTAATTTGTGCTCTTTATGGCTTTCAGTGATTGAAGCATTTTTGTTTTCTTACAGAGGTCTGGGGTTGACATTCTGTGCTTCTACGTTCAACAGTTTAAGAGCATCCTTCATGGATGGGAGATCAGGTGAGGGGGATAAACATGGAAAGCCACTGTCGGCATCTTTCAGAAGAGCTCATCGAGTCATACAGCACTGAAACAGACCCTTCAGTCCAAACAGTCCATGCCAACCATTATCCCAAACTAAACTAGTCCCACCCTCCTGCACTTGGCCCATTTACCTCAAAATGTTTCTTATTCATGTATTTAACCAAATGCCTGTTAAACATTGTAACTGTACCCCCATCCACTACGTCCTGTAGAAGTGTATTCGACACATCGACTGCTTTCTGTGTAAAACAGTTGTCCCTGTGTCTTTTATGAATCTTTCTTCTCTATCTTTAAAAACATGCCGCTTGTCTTGAAATCTCCCCCACTCTAGAGAAAAGACACCTACCATTCACCCTATCTATACCTCTCATGTCCCATTTGGGGGCAATATATCCAATATTTTTCAAACACAGATTGAAGCATAAAAGGTTCTGACGGGCTAGTGGCTGAGATTAGGTTTCCACTGGTTAGGGATAGAACATGGGTCAGAGTCTCAGAACAAAGCACTGGCCATTTAGAACTGGGATGAGGAGAAATTCATTACATCGAAGGGTTGGGATTGCTTACATTTCTCTATCCCAAAGGGCACTGGTTTGCTCTGGAGTTGTATTTTTTTCACAACAGAGATCAATCGACTTCTCTGGAAGAATAATTAAGAGGTAAGGGGAATAATGTGGGTAGGTGTGGCTGTGGTAGAGACCTCAGACAAACCAGGCTTGAAAGGCTGAATGGCCTGCACCAGTTCTTATTTCTTACGCTCTTATGAAAATCATTCATTGCAATCCTTAGCTTGACTGAGCAAGTGAATCCCAAACAGAGTTCCAATCAGGATCCCTATTCGATTTTACTAAGTTCCAATGGGCTGCTTGGAAGTTGCACTGTGCGATCCTACATCGTCTGAACAAGAGATAGCAGCTGAAGGATCTTAATGTATTTAGACGATAAGACCACAAGATACAGGAGCAGAATTAGTGCATTTACAGAGTCATACAGCACAGAAAAGGCCCTTCGGCCCAACTAGTCCATGCCAACCAGGTTTCCTAAACTGAATTAGTCCCATTTGCCTGTGTTTGGCCCATATCACTCTAAACCTTTCCTGTCCATGTACTTGTGCAACTGTTTTTTATATGTTGCAATTGTACCTGCCTCTACCACTTCCTCTGGTAGTTCACATACACTACCCGCTGTGTGAAAAAGTTGTCCCTTAGGTCCCTTTTAAATATTTACCCTCTCATCTTAAACCTATGCCCTCTAGTTTTTGGACTACCCTACCCTGGAGAAAACAGCTTGGTAATTTACCTAATCTATTCCACTCATGGTTCTATAAACCTCTATAAGGTCACCCCTCAGCCTCCTACGCTCCAGGGAAAAAAGTCCCAGTCTATCCGGCCTCCCCCTCTAGCTCAAACCTTCCAGTCTTGGTAATATCCCTGTAAACCTTTTGAGTCTGCTCCGCCATTCAGTCATGGCTGACAGGTTTCTGAAACACATTCTCCTGCCGTCTTCCCATAACACTTGATCGCCTTCCTAATTAAGAATCTCTCTATCTCTGACTTAAATACACTCAATGACCTGGCCTGCACAGCCTTCTGCAGCAATGAGTTCCACAGACTTGCCACTCTCTGGCTGAAGAAAGTCTTCCTCATTTCAGTTCTAAAGGGTCATTGCCTCCCTCTGAGGCTGTGCCCTGGGGTGGCCACTCGCAGAAACATCTACCTCACTCTATCCAGGCCTTTGAGTATTCAGTAAGTTCCAATCATATCCCCCCCTCATCCTTTAAACTCCATCGAGTACAGACCCAGAGTTTGGTTTCTCATGAAAACAGCTCAAGGAGGACACCCTTGAGTTTTTACGTAAAACCCCTAAGGCCACTGGGGTAAATCAGGATGTGATCAGGTGACGCACCTACCTGTATTCCCAATTATTTCCTCCCACTGTTGCTCAGCCAGAATGTTTATTTGGAGAGGAGAAATCAGAGGTGTTAATGACCAGAGCCTCACAGTGGAGTCTCTCGAACACGATGCCATGGTGAAGGGCCTATTAGGATGACAAGTCAAACCTGGGTGATGGAATTAAGTTCCTGTTATTTACTGTAAAAATTCAAAAAGGCAAGGTTAGAACATTACATTGCGAGAAAAAAAAATCATAGCCTACTATCAAGTTGAACGACCTCTTTCAAAGAAATCCAAAATAAAGTTAAAACAGTAATGATACTTAAAAAGGAAAAGAGTAGATAAAGTGAGTATTGGTCCTTTATAGAGTGAGCCTCCGGAATTAACAACAGAAAATAAGGAGATGACAGATGATTAGATATTCCCTGTCCATCTTCAACTGTACAGAATATAAATAATATCTAAAAAAGTGTAAGTCAACTAGTGAAAGGAAGAGTGGCATTTAAAACCTTTAACTTATTACAGTCACAAGAGTGAAGGGATTGAGAAAATTATTAGCACTGAAAGCTGACAAGCCCCCAGGTCCCAATGGATTTCATCCTGGGTTTTAAGAGAAGTGGCTTATGATTTAGGATTTATCTGAGGGTGAAACCTGGATAGAAGTTTCCATTAGTTTGGACAATATCAAATTTGACTTCTCTCTTCAAGAAAGAGACAAACAGCGACATTTCAGGCCAGTTAACTTAACATCTATCATAGGCAAAATTGCTGGAATCTTTTGTTAAGATACAGTGGGATAATTAGAAAGTCTAAACGTAGTCAGGGAGAGTCAACATTAGTTTGTGATCAGAAATTTGTGTTTGGCTAAGTTATTAGAGGTTTTTGGGGAAGTCATGAGCAACAAGGATAAAAGGGAGCTTGTGAATGCACTGTACTTTAGACTCCTGGCCTAATTTATATATTTGTATATTGCAGTGTTAGGACAGATGGCCAAAAGCTTTGAAACATGTCTTAAAGGAGGAAAGGCAGGCATAGAAGCAGAGAGGCGGAGAGTGAAAATTCCAGAGTTGAGGACTTAGACGACTGAAGGAAAAGCCACCACTGGCGAAAATTGGGAATGCTCAAGATACTCCAAAGAGGATCTTCAAATGAGATAAATTGGAGCAAATAAATCCAAAGATGTCCAATAGAAACTGAGGTAAAAGCCTTCATTTAAAAAACAGTCTTGGGAGCATGACAGATAGAGGACGTTTGATGAAAAATAATCCAAAGGGATTGTAAGAGATATAATATTTCTCCGGGTGCAGTTTAAGTGATTCACAGACACAGTTTCTCCGTTTGTTTGATCTTGCTTTGCTCTTGTACCGGGTAATACATGGCAAAGTGGGGAAAGCTGTCAACAAATTGTGACACTACTTTCAGATGTTGACTGATTCATGACCAGCCTTTGTTGAACATTTGACACTTTGCCGTTACAGCTGTAACCTCTTTTGAATGAAACAATCATGGGACTTCTAACAGCAGTTTCCAAATCGACACTGTCAGCACTTATTAAAAGTTTTATAGTATCTCGGTGGAACTAATAGTTAGAATCATTAAAGCTATGAGAACACGGTAACGACCAACACTTATCACTTCAACCATTTAACGTAAGCAGTCATCAAACAGTGCTCCAGAATATGTTTGCTCTGTGCGTATATGCATATTATTAATAATTTACTTGAATCTGACATTAAAGTGCATATGCCACTTGCTTTTCACTAAATAAATGTACTCCTAGATTATTTCATTGGGTAAACGGTCTCAATTGACTCCTGCCAATTTCAGATTAATTGAATGCATTCAGCAAATAAATAATCAGCTCTTTAAACTAATCCCATGAGCAGCATCTTCAGTAAACAAACTGTGGCAATGAATTAAAAATGTCTTTCACGGGGGAACTAGAACAAGTTGAATTCAAAATATAGAACGGGAATTTTAAGTGAGACGGATCATTTTAATGTTGGTGTTTCAAAGTACTTTGCAAGAGGTCACGGATTTCAGAGAGCGAGATTTTGTGCTTTCTATTTACCAAATGTTCAGAAAGTGAAATAAACATCTGACTTTTATAAAATATATAGGAATATTTAATAATGGCAAAAAAGCCAGATATGTGCTATGTGACCAAACTTGAAGTCATGTAAAGTTTTTAGTAATATTCTGAAACAGAAAAAATAAATTGCCTTGAATCATAAAGTTTTCATCCTTTCACAATAAAATTCCACCTTTCCCCTGTCCTTCATTCAGTTTGATACCACAATAATCTAGGACCAATTGAAGATTTTGTTTGTTGATTTTTGTCTACACCTGTCAGTTTCCTGACGCAACCACTTTAATTGAGAGGGTGATTACTTAACAATTGGACTTAAATTTTAAGTTTCTTTGATATTTTGAAATTGGCTACAGTGCCCCATTCAGGAACGATCACTCATTAACTTAGTTTCACTTGGTTAATTGGTCAATATAAATCTAGTTTTAAAACAACTATAAGTTTTCTCTCAATGCTAGGCTCTCAACATTATTCATAAGTTTTGAGTATTTAACGCATTTTTTTAATACTGCAGCCACTGACGATGATTATTGTCTAATGTAAATAATTAAAGAATGAATAGTTACTTCTCTTTAAAAATTTACAATGTGTTGGTCAGTGGAAAGCACTCAACTTTGAAAGAAAACTATTTACAAGATGTACCTGTGTCCAGTTTCGACCTTTACCAACTGGGTCTGGATCAAGATAGCAATAGACTGCAGTAGATGTGTCAACATGATTAATAACACCACCACCTCAAACATAATTTTCCAATCTTATTGTTTGTTGCAAATTATATTCCTTTAGAGTGTTCTTATCGATTAATAGTAAGGTGTACCATTACCATAGACATCAGCACCATGGTCATACACTGTGTCCAGGCAGGTTCCATCCCTAGTGTCCCAGACACGAATAGTGTAATCCCAACTGCCCGATATCAAGAGGTAGGGGACTTCTGTGTTCCACATTAGACCTCGTACTGGTGCTTTGTGTCCACTTAGAATATTGATACAGGCATCCTGTGTGTAGTCCCATATCCTCACAGTACTGCAGAGAGAATACAGAAAGCAGCGAACGATTTCTAATGTCAGAAATTCAAAGTTGTCATAAAATACACTTGCACTACACAGATTTATCTCCAACAAGAGAGAATCTAACCATCGGCCCTTGACATTCAGTGGCACTACTTTCACTGAGTCCCCAACTTTCAACATCCTAGGGGTTACCGTTGACCAGAAACAGAACTGGACTTGCCATATAAAAACAGTGGCTACAAGAGAAGGGCACAGGCTAGGAATACTATAGTGAGTAACTCATCCCCTGACTCCCCAAAGCCCGTCAACCATCTTCAAAGAGTGTGATGGATTACTCCCCACTTGCCGGGATTCAGGAGAACACCATCACCTGCAAATTCCCCTCCAAGCCTCTTAAAATCCAAACTTGGAAATATATCGCCTTTCCTTCACTGTTGTTGCATCAAAATCCTGGGATTCCCCACACCCCTAGCACATGCAGCGGTTCAAGAATGCAGCTTGCCACTACCTTTTCAAGGACAACTAGGGAGGCAGTAAATGCTGGCCTAACCGACAAAACCCACATCCCCTGAATGAATCAAAATAAAGCCATCTTCTCTGTACCATCTTCAATACCTCTACACCCTTTTTATGATACCGGTTAGCATAACTGACCTGCAGTTCAATTCCATCCCTCTAATAAAAAAAGCCTGGTGCTTAGTTTGTTTCTGTGGCTTTGCTACAATGTGGCACAACTGTTAGTGATTATTGTATTTTTGCTCCGTTTAACAAAATATGTTGGTTATCTTTGATTTTACAGTCCACCTGCATGCATGGCATGTTGTGTTGACATTAGTGTGTGAGCTACAAGTGATGGGAATTGTAATTTGTGCTGTGGTCCCAGTTGATAGCTATATGGGACAACTCATATTCCAGAGTGAAGACTGGCTTGATGACCATTAGTTTTACTTTTGCAGTATGGTTACCTTGGTGGTCAATCATTGAACATATCTGCATAAGGCTGTCAATGTACTTTTGACAGAAAAGCCTCAGCTTATAGAAGACAAGCAAAAAATGAAAGACATATATCTGTACATATCGAAGACAATTTGAAAAGATTGAACCAATTTTCTCAGCAACATCCTTTCCAGTCAACTCCAGTTTCAACTTTAAACTGAAGAGGTTGCAACAATTTTGTTAGGGCAACTTTCTACACATTCACCAGAGGTGATTCTCTCAATTACTTTCTTGCCCTGAGACACACAGCTGTCCAGGCTAACTCAACAGCTTTTCTGACTGAAATCTTCTGACTGAATATAAACTCCAGTTTTAGACTGCTCTGAAGTTGCTAAACAGCACATCTGCTGGTATTGAACTTTTCTGCCGAACTCCAACTACTCCTGGTCTCCCCTTCCGTAAGTCATAAAAGCTCAGCCCCACTATAAGCAATAATGACCTCATTGGGTAGCTTGTTGACATAAGAACATAGCGCAAGAGCTAGAAGAAGGAGTAGGCAGTTCAGCCCCTCAACTCCACTTTCCTGCCCACTATCTGAAACCCTTCAAGCTGTTACTAATTAAAAACCTGTCAATCTCCTCTTCAAACTTACTCAATGTCCCAGCATCTAATGCACTCAGGCGTAGGAATTCCACAGATTCATGACACTTTGAGGGAAGTAATTTCTTCAAATCCCTGTTTTAAATTTGCTTATCATGAAACTACAACTTCTCGTTCTAGATTGCCCCACATGAGGAAACATTCTTTCTATGTCTACTTTGTCAATCTCCTTTCGCATCTTACACATGTATGTTGAGTCATTTAGCTTAAGTTGCATGTACATTTTTGGAAATATGTGTTTAGCCAATTATTCCAAATTACCTTCTGACCCTTTCTTTAAAAACACATATCAGACCTTTACAGCACTGAAAGCCAAAAACCTGCACACCTCTATTTTATCATCTAAGTTCCTAAATAATAATAAAGTCATAGAGTTATAGAGATGTACAGCATGGAAATAGACCCTTCGGTCCAACTCGTCCAAGCCGACCAGATATTCTAAATAAATCTGGTCCCATTTGCCAGCGTTTGGCCCATGATCCTCTAAACCCTTCCTATTAATGTACCCATCCAGATGCCTCTGAAATGTTGTAATTGTACCAGCCTTCACCACTTCCTCTGGCAGCTCATTCCATACACGCACCACCCCCGAGTGAAAATGTTGTCCCCTAGGTCCCTTTTAAATCTTTCCCCTGTCACCTTAAACCTATGACCTCTAGTTTTTACTTCCCTACCCTGGGGAAAAGACCTTGGCTGCTCACCCTATCAATGCCCCTTATGATTTTATAAACCTCTATAAGGTCACCACTCAGCCTCTGATGCTCCAGGGAAAATAGCCCCAGCTTATCCAGCCTGTCCCTATAGTTCAAACCCTCCAACCCTGGCAACATCCTTGTAAATCTTTTCTGAACACTTTCAAGTTTCACAACATCTTTCCTATAGCAGGGAGATGAAAATTGAATGCAGTATTCCAAAAGTGGCCTAACCAAATGTTCTGTACAGGATAAGAATATATTGTAAACATTCATCACATTAGTAAGAATGAGGTTCTAATCTTGGATAACTAATAGCACCACTTAAATACAAGATGATTGCAAGTGGAGAGGCAGTTTTATTTACTCTTCTGTAATTACCTTTCAAAGTAGTTTTGTGTATTGACTCAGTGGAGGAAAACCTTTTGTCACCAATTATTTCATTGCGCTGAAGAAACAGTACCTGTCATCAGAACCGCTACAAAGGATGCCTTCTCTGAGGGGAGACCATCTAACATGGAACACTTTGGCAGTGTGCCCTGTGAAAACTTTGAGTGGCTGGTCAGAGCTGGTTGCTAAATAGTAAACTCGAACACTCTTATCCTCACAGCCAGTAGCAATCATATCCCTGCAAGGCAAAGAGGACATTTAACTAAAGTCATATGCAACAGAAGTGAAGAAATATGTTTAAAAATGTATCTTATTGAGATTTGTTTGATGTGTTCTCCTCATAGTAACAGAAGGTACAGTGTGAGAGTGGAAGACTTTACACTAGTCACTATCCAAGGATATAATGAAGACCCTCAGTTCAGATGAAGTACTGAAGAGTTTTCCTTCAATTTTGCCTGAAATAATGTGCATTAGCTCAAACCTAAAACTCCTGAGTTCTTGAAGTCCTAAGTGACACTATCAGCTTTGTACTATGGCTACCATTTTGAGGAAAAGTTTACAATGGGATGGCTGAATTGTCCATCTGTTCAATGAGGTACCTTGTGGAGGATCAGTGTGCTTCCTATAGCAGATCTTAATGGGCAGGTTGATGTAATAAGGTCCATGGCCTGTGATTCATGGTCACAATTGCACTTTGGAAGAATTCTTCTTCCAATTATGGAGTAGGTCAGAAATCACACAACACCACAGGTTGTAGACCAACAGGGTTTATGTGAAAACACAAGCTTTCGGAGCATCACCCCTTCTTCAGGTGTTAGTGAGAGAGGCAGTATTAGACACAGACTTTGTAAGTAAAAGATCAAAGGGTCACACCACTGATGAGGATATATGATACAAACCTGAGATGTTGTTAAATCTTCAATCAATTAGAAGGTTTTAACTGATTTATATGTATATGTAAATCCCCAAATTCCTTTCAAGTCACTGTCCTGAGAGAACTAAAGGTTTTATCAGTGTACAGAAGAGGTGACATTTTAGGTCAGACAATGAATGTTAGGTGTGAGGCCTTGTTTAGAAACTGTTTGTGTTTTGGTTTGGAATCAGGCTGGTTTTGTTTCTAAAGTAGGAATTTATAAAATGCCACATTGACTGACTATCTATAAATTGTGTGTTTTTTGAACAAAATAGAATGTATCTGCAAATACAAATTCACCCCATAGAATGTGTGAGTGTGTGTGGGAGAAAGAGAGAGAGTGCGCACGCGCCTGTGTGTGTGTGTGTATGTGTGTGTGAGTGTGTATGTATGTATGTGTGTGGGTGAGCGTGTGTGAGAGTGTATTCTGGGTGGAGTCACCTGTTGTGTGACATGAAGCCAAGATCCCGGTTGAGACCATCCTCATGGGTACCGAACTTGGCTATCAGCCTCTTCTCAGCGCCTCTGCGTTGTTGTGTATCCCAAAATCCGCCTTGTCCATCCCAGTCCAACACCAGCACCTCCAAATTATGGAGTAGGTGGACACATTGTCCTCATGGACAAAGTCCTCTGATGTTGGCTTAGTGAGGAGACATTGGTTTTTATGCTGCATGATTTCACAATCCTATCTATGTGGACAATAGGTTAACACCAGCTCTGTGAACAGAAGCTGCTGGTTTTTTGAAATGCTGGTGCATTTGGAAGTACTTTCTGGGCGGCTTCCTCAAGTCTCCAAGAATGGAAAGGTCAATGTTGTTCATGATTGACAGAGCTTGACGGTGTGGCAGAGAAAGGCAGAGTAGACTAGAGCTAGCCCTGTGATACCAGGTATCCTATCTGTACACCCCCAGTGATATTCCAATGAACCACTTGGCCAGGTTCACCCTGGTTTTTATTTTCTGGCCAACACTGATGGGATAGGATCAATAGGTGAGAGTCCTGTTTTGTAGCAATCAGTGTTAGTGCTGTGACTGAACCTATGTCAACTAGTAAGTGTATTGTGATTGCTTCTTGAAGAACTATGTCTCACTAGTAGCAGAGGGAATGTCCTCAGGCTGGATTCATCTTGAACATGGGTCCCATAAATGGCGATAGTCAACTGTATTAGCTTAAATCCTTTTCTCTTGCTTTCTCCCTCCTTTTGACTCCAATGCCCAAAAATCTGACAGTAGAATAATCAAAGAACTGCATTCAGAGAGAATATATGAGGTTGTTTTAACATCTACACCCTCGTGATCAACACTGTAATGTCGATATTAAAGGTGTGAGGGATTCTGGCTCTCTCATTGGAACCTGACTCTTTACGTTCCATGTTCCATGTTACATATAGTGAACCACAAATGACTTCACTCTAACTCTCCACTGAAGGAAAGCAAGACTTGCAAAGGAACTTCAGCTTTTTTTTTGTGACAGACCAACTTTGACCCAGTCGAACAAGAGAGAAGCACAACAAATATGTTGCCTCAGACTCTACAGGGATAACCAGGTGCAATTCCAAAAGGGTCAGGGAATGAGCTGACTCACTTGTTGTTCTGGCTCCAGTCACAACCAAAGACAGCAGCTGGATGCTTGTACTTGTGCAGGAGTTTCCCATCAATTGTTCGGATAATACTGCAAACAAACAGGAAGTCAAAAAACCGAAAGAACTGTGGATGCCAGAACTCAGTAGCAAAAACAGAAATTGCTGGAAAAGCTCAGTAGGTCTGGCAGCACCTGTGGAGAGAAATCAGAGTTAATGTTTCAGGTCTAATGACCCTTCCTCGGAACTGAACATAGAACAGTACAGGCCCTTCGGCCCACGATGTTGTGCCAGCCTATTACCCTACTCTAAGATCAAACTACCCTGCGTACCCTGCAGTTTACTACTTTACTATCATCCATGATGGCAGGTAGGAAAATGTTGGTTTTTGTGCAGAAGATAGGGTGGGTGGAGGGGTTGAGGAGTAAATGATAGTTTGAGATAGAGCCCAAAGAGAGAGAAGTACAGTTGCACAGACAATAATGAGCAGGCTAGGAGGGTGAACAGCTTTAGGGAAGCTATCTTTACAAGGTCTGGCCTACATATGGCTCCAGGCCCACAGCAATGTGGTCGAGGTTTAATTGACCTCTGAGCAATTAGGGATGGGAAATAAACTCTGGCTGAGCCAGCAACACCTGCATCTCCTGAACAAATTAAAAAGAAGCTGCCTTGAATTGGCAAACGCAGCAGCAGGTTCCAACATGGCTGCTGTCTGAGGTTTACCACCAGTGCCAGATGGCAACTTGGGGATACTCAGACCAATTAGCATCTTTATGTTTCACTACTGAGGCATCTAAAGTGTAAGGTCAGGATACAACATTTATTTTGACATCAGATACTTGACCAGCCTTTGAAATGCTGCTCCTACTGCAGTCAACCAAGAACAATGCGGCTGTATTATGGCATATATTCCTAAACGGACAGGTCTGCACCTATAAGGCAGTTAGATTATACCACACCATGCAATATTCTGGTACAAAGGTTTCTGTCTCACCTTAGTCATTCTATCTATGCAATGGAGTCAGTGTTGTACCTGCAATCAGTTATGTATATGTATATGTAATGCACAATAATGTCAGTAAGCACAGAATGCAAGCGACATGTGTAAGTCTATGATATCATAACCATGCAAATAGCTAGCATTGTAAATAAACACATCACAGGAACCTTACTCTTTATGGTATGTGTTACATGGGCTAACATACAGAAAACCACAAATGGCAGGACTACTAATTCTCTCCGCAGGACTACTAATTCTCTCCGCAGGACTACTAATTCTCTCATTCTCCACCAAAGGAAAACATCATTGTGAAGTTGGACTATTCCAATATCCACAATGTCAGAAAACATGGCCCATTACATAGGAAGTACAATAGAGAAGCACGCCATTCAATTAAATTGATCCAAGCTGATTTCTTTGCTGTCTCCTCCCACTTCTCTCACACTATCACTATTACGTTCAATTACTTTCTTCTCTCCCCATGCATTTACCTAGCCTCCCTTTAAAGGCATATAAACTATATGCCCCAAATAAACCTTAAGGTAGCACGTCCCACATTCTAATCACTCTCTTGGTAAAAAAAAGTTTTCCTTGAATTTCTAATTTCGCTTGTTAGTGACTGTCTTATGTTCTCATTTCAAACTCCCCTAAAAGGAAATATCTTCTCTACATCTACTTTATCGTCCTTAACTTTAAATTCGGTGTTTGGTTCAAACCTCCAGTTTCTAGACTATTGTTTCAGCTCTCCACCTGAACAGCTCCGAGGCCTGGCCACTCACCCACAATGCAATGCTAAAATATCTTGACATCGCACTCGTATATTGCTCAATTGCTGACAGCTACAGAATACTGCAGCCAAGCTCAAGAGAAGACTGAATTCCATATGCAAGCCGGTGGGTACCATCTGAGGTGACACACTTGGCTCTGCTCCACTTGTGGTGGTCCACCCAGCAGCAGAGTACTGCTATTCAACCTGGCTCAGGAGCTATCACACAAAAACAGGTATCCATCTCAGGAAAGTAATGAGGATTATTTCTGGATTGTCCAGACCAACACATCCCAAGTAACACACCTTTAACCTCCTGATGTCTACAGGGTAAACATTCTCCTCAAAGAATATGACTGGTGGGCAGCTAATGAGGCATTCTGCTCAGCACAGGACCTCAAGATCAATGCAGACATGCATCAAAAGCCCCGTGGTTCCTACTGGACTACACTCCAAACACTACAAACAGTTAACAGCTCTACCTCTCAACGGCACTTCTCCTAGTTGACTGCAAACTGCACCAACTGCAATCAAGCAGTGAACTCTGAGGTTTCAACCTTCCACAGAGAATCTGCACAACCTTCAACTACTTGGGGATGGCCTTTGGACAATGTGCTGCCCTCGTGGAACAAGAAGTGCAGCTCAAATTGAGACTGTGGCCATCCAAGGTCATGACCTTGTTGCATGGCGGAGCAGACTGGATGGGCTAAATGGCCTGCTTCTGCTCCTCTTATGGTCTTATGACAAACCATTGCTTGCAATAAGGTTTGGGCAATAAATACTGGCCCAGCCAGCAACATCCACATCCCACGAATGAATGAAAAACAAAAGAGTGAACTCCTGCTGTCAGAGATCCTTTTCATAAGAATGAGGGTCAGAAGTAGCAATTCAGCCTTTCAAGCTTTCTCCACCATTGTTTAACATCATGACAGATCACATCTTGGCTTCCAACTCCCCATAACCCGTTAACGCGTTACTAATTCAAAATGTCTATCTCCTTGTTACATTTATTCAGTGTCCTGGCATGAACCACATTCTGGGGTAGTGAGTTTCACAGGTTCAGAATAGTAATTCCTCCTTGTTGCTGTTTTAAATCTGTCACCCCGCATCCTAAAACTATGCTCTCTCATTCTAGGTTGCCCCACAAGAAGAAACATCTCCTTTGTCAATCCCCTTTAGCACCTTACATACATCAATTAGATTTGATTTCTGGCGACATCATGACCATTCACAGTGCTTCAACTGAAGCCCTGGAATGAATTGTTAATCACAACATCACCACACCAATAAAAACAAACCTTTTAAACTTTCATCTAGTCAGACCTCAACCTTCCCTTTCCAAGAGAAAAACGTGTTTGGGCTTTACTGTCAGACATAACCTCTCAGCCCTAGCATCGTCTACTGGAAGTCCCTTTATGCCTACAGTGTCATTAGTGCATGTCTCCAAAAAGCATTCCTGCACTTTCTTTGATTGGAGACGACCAGAAGAAAAGGATTGATTGATTCATTGATTTACTGCTGTCACATGTTCCAAAATACAGTGAAAAGCATTGTTTTGCGTGTGATACAGGCAGATCGTGCCATACAAAGTGCATCTGGGTGACAGAGTGCAGACTCCAGTGTTACAGCTACGGAGAAGGTTCACAGAGAGACAGCAACATTAACATTTGAGAGGGCAGTTCAAAAGTCTGATAACAGCGAAGTAGAGAGGAGGGAAAAAGCCAAAAACCAGCAAAGTTCGATAGCAAGGGAGCAGTGATGGAGAGATTGAGGAAGCAGGAAATTTGCTGACTATGGGAAGATGGAAGATGGATTGCTCCAGTCAATGCAAAGCATGCAAACATCTGGAAAATATACATGCCTCCTAACATTCTTGGTTACTCGCAGCAATGTTTAAGAGTGAGGTAAATGATGCAAAAGCGACTCACCAAAATCCATCACCACTACATGTCGCTATCCTTTTGGAATCCTTATGGCTCCAAGCAATGCAGAAGATTCCATTTTTACCATGCTTCAAGGAGAAATAAAAAACACTGATTATAAACTCCATTACATTAAACATGCTGACTGCTTGGTTTTGGCATCAATGTAGAATCATTAAAAACTGAAGATGCTGGAGAATCTCAGCAGGTTTGACAACATCCGTAGAGGCAGAAACGGAGTTAATGGCTTAACGTTAGATCCGGTGTTCCGATCTCAATCCTAGGCTGAATTCTGATCGATAAATAGGGGATAATTTCAAGGAAGTGGCCAGTTACCTCAGGGAGACTTGGCTAATTTGGGAAACTGGATGGCCTCTTTCAATGGGAGGGCCAGTGGGAATGGCCAAGGCCCTGGGCAGTTAGCACTCATACCTGGAGAGATGGCTGCTGCTGTACACAGTGGACAACCATGAGGGCATCTCAAGATGGAAGTGCTCTCTGAAGACTTGTACAAGGTATTACTACATAGACTGTGGCCTCCACAGCCAGGCAACTATTGCAGAGGGGCAGACCCTCCATGCAATCTGGCAATGCTTTGGCCTTGGGAACTGAGCAGATTCATACCACATCATTTTGCAGGATTTTTTTTCCTATTCATTTATGGGATGTGGGTGTCGCTAGCTGGCCAGCGTTTATTGCCCGTCCCTAGTTGCCCTTGAGAAGGTGGTGGTGAGCTGCCTTCTTGAACCGCTGCAGTCTTCCTGCTGTGAGTTGACCCACAATGCCATTTAGGGAGGGAATTCCAGGATTTTGACCCAGCGACAGTGAAGGAACAATGACAGATTTTCAGGTCAGGATGGTGAGTGGCTTGGAGGGGAACTTGAAGGTGATTGAATCCCATGTAAGGATTTCTGAAGAAGGATCTAGGCCCGAAATGTCAGCTTTCCTGCTCCTCTGATGCTGCCTGGCCTGCTGTGTTCATCTAGCTCTAAACCTTGTTATCTCTTGAAGGTGATGGTGTTCCCCTATATCTGCTGCCCTTGTCCTTCTAGATGGAAGTGGTTGTGGGTTTGGAAGGTGCTGTCTGAGGATCTTTGGTGAATTTCTGCAGTGCAAGTTGTAGATAGTACACACTGCTGCAAACGAGAGTTAGCAGTGGGAGGAGTGGATGCTTGTGGATATAGGGCCAATCAAGCGGGCTGCTTTGTCCTGGATGGTGTCAAGCTTCTTGAGTGTTGTTGGGGCTGCACTCATCCAGGCAAGTGGGGAGTATTCCATCACACTCCTGACTTGTGCCTTGTAGCTGGTGGACAGGCTTTGAGGAGTCAGGAGGTGAGTTACTCACCACAGTATTCCTAGCCTCTGACCTGCTCTTGTAGCCTCTGTGTTTATGTGGTGAGTCCAGTTGAGTTTTTCGTCAATGTGCCACCCCCTGCCCCACCTGCCAGTGAAGGCCAGCACCATGGCATCCAGATGGTCTGTAAAGAATGCCTTCCACTGGCACCCTAATTGGTCCAAATGGCTACCCACGTTTGGTGGGTGGGAATTTATTATCATCCCCCTCACAAGCTGCACCCCTGACAATGGGCGACATTTGGAAACCAGTGGAAAACTGCCAGGCCACCCAATGGCCACACTTCACTGGCTCACCCGCTTCCAAACCTGCCTGTGTCTCAGTCAACAGTTGGTTAACTTTCTTTTTCAGAACTGGGAGAAGTTAGAAACATATCAGCTTATGAGCAAATGGAACAGCAGGCAGGGGAGGGCATGTGGAAGGAGAGGCGGAGAGGTGAGGGAAGAACAAAATGAAAGATCTCTGATAAGGTGGAAAGTACAGGAAAGATGGAATGACAGAATGTTTCATATGGTATGGTGGAAAGGACAACAAAAGAAACACAAGATGTGTCTAGAAGAGCAGGTGATGACCTAGTGGTATTACCACTGGACTGCTAATTCAGAGACCCTGCTAATGTTCTGGGGGCAAAAACAGAAGTTGCTGGAAAAGCTCAGCAGGTCTGGCAGCATCTGTGAAGAAAAAA
>NC_063334.1:113248590-113249130 GCF_021869965.1 Rhincodon typus
GCAGGAAAGCTGACATTTCGGGCCTAGACCCTTCTTCAGAAAAATTTGCCTAGTTACAATTTAAACAAAAGCTTGAGGCTTAACTCTTCCCTTGTGCATTCACTATGACATTTCTTGACCAATCAAAGTCCACATATTAATCAACACTCTCTTTTCATACATTGTAGTTCCCTTTGAAATTTGGTATTCTTGTGATTCGGTTCTGATGAGTGAAAGAGGAAAAGCATTAGTATCATATCTCTCTGTTGTTAGTAATATCTATTAGTTTAACTTTAAGCCCATGGAACTATACCAGAGTAGGAGTCTAATGAGATGCTCATGTTTGAAATTTTCATTGGATTAGGCAGCTTAAAATAAGAATGGAAGGAAGTTTAGCCTTAGCATATTTGCCTCCAAATCAAAATGTTGCAACTACAGATCAGTCAGTTATGCAAAGGAGAGACAGATTAACTCAGACAGATTAATTCTGAGGAAAGGTCGCCAGAGCCGAAATGGTAACTGATTTTTTTCTTCACAGATGCTGCCAGACCTGCTGAGCTT
>NC_063334.1:113249230-113275500 GCF_021869965.1 Rhincodon typus
AACGTTAACTCTGATATTTTCTTCACAGATGCTGCCAGACCTGCTGAGCTTTTCCAGCAACTTCTGTTTTTGTTCCTGATTTATTGCATCCATAGTTCTTTCAGTTTTTAATCTTCTGGGGACATAGGTTCGAATCCTGCCCTCGCAGATGGTGGAAGCTGAATTCAATAATGAATCTGGAATTTAGAGTCTAATGATGACCATGAGAACATTGTTGATTTATTGGAGAATCCCATCTGGTAAAAGGAAATCTGCCATCCTTACCTGGTCTGACCTAGATGTGACTGCAGACCCACAACATTGTGTTTGGCTCTTGACTGCCCTATGGGCAAGTAGGGATGGGCAATAAATGCTGATCTAGTCAGTAATGCCCACATCCCATGAATGAATAAAAAAAAAACGCCATCCAAAAGCAAAAGAATAGGATTGAGAGAGGGAGAATGAAATGCATCAGGGAATAATGTAACAATGTGGAGGCAGAGGTTATGGTTTAAAAGTTTTACATGTAATTTTGAATGCTCAGTGAGCTATAAGGTACCAAATCGAAAGATGTGCTGCTGTTCCACATCTTTATGTTAAATCTCATTGGAATACGGCAAGAGATAGAGGACAGAGAGGTGAAAATGGGAGCAAGGTGGAGCATTAAAAAGACAGGAGACTGGCAACTCAAGATCACACTTACAGACAGAATGGAAGGATTTCACACCATGATCACACAAGAGCACCACATCATGACGAGTGAATACGGAATTGAAAGAAGTCTGAGTGAAGTGCTGTTTGACCTGGATGGCGGGGTTTGGGGCCTTGAACGGTGAGAAGGGACGAGTTCAAAGGTCCAGTGTTGCATTCCTGTGCTTGCAAGGAAAGGTGATTCAGGGCAAGTGAGAGGTGACTGAGAAGTGGACCAGGGTGTCATGGAGGAAGCGGCCACTTTGGAATGCAGAAAGGGAAGGGTACATCTGTGGAAGGCACATTGGTGCAAATTGCAGACAATCATCATAAATCAGTGCGATGTGAGAGGATGGCGAGGACAGGGGAAACTTACTGTGGCTCAGAGAGTGTGGGGAAGAGTTGAGAACAGAATTGGAGCAAACAGACAGAACAGAGGCACAGTGCAATCTCAGGCTGAGGAGAAAGAAAGACATACTGGATGTTTTTAGGGTGGGGTTAGACAGATTCTTGATAAACAAGGGACATGAAAATTTATCGGGATAGGTTGGCATGTGGAGTATTCAGATCAACAACGATCCAATTGAATGGCGGAAGAAGTTTGAAGAGTTGAGTCGCCTACACTGGTTTCCAATTTGGATGGTTGTACAATGGAAACAATGGTGTGGAAGGCAGCATCGTTTGAATAGATGCAATGGAGATGGAGAAACTTGGAGAATAGAATGGAGTCCTTATAGGAAACAGCATGGAAGGAAATAAAGTCAAGGTAGCTACGGTTGATCGTGGGCTTATAGTAGGTATTATTTTACGGCCTATCTCCAGAAATGGAAACAGACAGGACAAGGGAGGGAACTGAAAGGTTAGAAATAGACCATGGTGCAAGTAGAGGAGGGTAGGGGGAAGCGATGCCAATGAAATTTTCCAGTTCAGATTAACAGCAGGAATTATCACCAGCTCAGTGGTCGGTGTTCCAGAAACGAGGCAAACAGCCTAAGTGGGAACTATCACCAGTTCAGTGAACGGTGTTCCAGAAATGAGGCAAGGAGCCTGAGTGGCACCAGAGCAAAGTAATTCCACAAAAAAGGCTGGCAAAGTGAAGCAATTAGCCACACAGGCACTTGTAGCGACACCTTCCATTTGGCAGGAATGAATGCCAGGTGGCATGGAGGCTCAACAGTTAGCACTGCTGCCTCACAGCACCAGGGACCCAGGTTCGTTCCCTACCTTGGGAAACTGTCTGTGTGGAGTTTGCACATTCTCCCTGTGTCTGTGTGGATTCTCTCTGGTTGCTCTGGTTTCCTCGGCACAGTCCAAAGATGTGCTGTTTAGGTGGACTGATTGTGCGAAATTGTACCGTAGTATGCAGGGTTGTGCAGACTAGGTGGATTAGCCATGGGAAATGCAGGGCTACTAGGATAGGGTGGTGGTGTGGGTGTGGTTGGGATACTCTTCGGAGGATTGGTATGGGCTTAATGAGTCGAATGGTCTGCTTCCACACTGTAGGGGTTCTTTGAGTGGAGTTGGAGGAGGGTTTGTTCAGACTTAGTGAGAATGGGTTCAGGCAGAAGAGGCATACTAATCGGTTGGGAGTCCATTCACAGAATGAGGCAGACCGTGTAGGTGGTGAATGAGTGTAGGGAGATTGGGATCCACGTGAAGAGGAGACCGTTAGGCCAGAAATTTGGAAGCTCAAAGCGATGGAGGCCATCAGAAGAATCATGGATGTAGACTGGGAAGAGACTGGATGTGGGAAGAGAAACAGAGTCGAGATAGGATGAAGTCACCTTAGGAGGGCAGGAACAGACTGAAACAATGAGTCTACGAGGACAGTCCTATTTGTGGATCTTGGCAAGGAGGTAGGAATGGGGTTGGGGGGGTGCCCAAGAACTTGGAGCATACGCAGAGAAGATATACAGAAAACATTTCTTGATGTTCTGCGGCAGGCACATGGTCCAAGAGAAGCAAGTAAAATTGTTGGAAATTTGACAATTGACCTGTGCTGGATCAAGACTAGTTTATCAGACGACAGCTTCTCCCTTATCAGCTTGTTTGATATCAACACTTGAGCTGGACCTGGGAGAATGGAGTGCAGCAAGTTAAGGAAAAAATCAGGTTACAGCAAGTGAAATTCAGAAGGTTGATGTTAGGCCTTCTTCTCTTAAGTGAAAATATTTGGGGGACTGTGAGGCTGGAGGGAGGGGTCCAGGTTGAGGGAGAATATCTCAGAGATGTTTAAGTCCTTATATTTCATTCGTATTGCTACTGTATTTCTTGGAAGAAACAAGGAAATGTTGAGGTTGATAAATTGCTTGCACTTGGTGTCATAGATTTGTATCATCGAAATCCCTTGATGTGTTGTTAGTTTATAATCCTTTCTAGACTATCACCAGTACATTATTTATGTAACCTGTGAGGAAAACATTCCATGTCAGGTTATCTCTTTGCCCAAGGCTTAGGCAGGCTATCTTGAGAGTTGAATTTGATGCCCTCAATAGCCAAAAATCTTCAACTTATAAATATTGTCTCTACATTAACTTATAATTTGGTTAGCGTTACTGAATTAGATTTATTATCCATTTTCGGATAAACAAACAATGAGGACAAATT
Organism: Rhincodon typus; assembly: GCF_021869965.1. Classification (NCBI taxonomy): domain Eukaryota; kingdom Metazoa; phylum Chordata; class Chondrichthyes; order Orectolobiformes; family Rhincodontidae; genus Rhincodon; species Rhincodon typus. Next base: position 113,252,507 of record NC_063334.1, read on the forward strand.
CGATGCTCGCGATAAATTGTGCCAGAGGCTATTTAAGGGTGCTCTAAACTTTATTCTCCAAACAACTGATCCGCATAATGACTCAGATTTATTTTCTCATTTTCTTGGCATGTGCTCAAAAAACACATGCAGAGTGAGTCATATCCCCTTTAATCTTTCATTGTCCTATTTCAATGACTTTCTGGAGTGTTCAAACAACTTTGGCAGACACTGTGAACTTCACGTGAAATTACTGATGCAAGGCTGTGCTAAACAATAAAGCACCCCTTGACATTGGGAATGGATGACATCCACAAATTGATGCAGAGTTACTTTGAGGCTATTTTCCTGACAAGGAGACAGGCCTCTCCTTCCTATATGATGGACCTTACATAGGCCGCCACAATGAGAGTAAGCCTGAGTGAGTCACTTCCACATGCCTTTGTCCATTGTCTACAAGCTGTAACTTGTTCAAAGCCACCCATCTCTTATGTTGCATTAAGTCCCTCTCACCCATTCCTCCCAGCCCTTCCTGGCGTCCAGTCCCATAAATCTACAGCACTCAGACTTATCTTCAAATCACTCTGTGGCCTTACTGCAGCCAAGCCCTGCAACCACTTCCACCTATTATCTAGAACAATGTACAACCTTAAGTTTAATTTTTATTCTATATTTTGTGTGATACACGGTTTTAATTTCATTTTTATAGTTGTGCTCCTGAGTCTGGTGCCAAGGAATCTGGGAGTTTGCTCAAAATTGATCTTTTTATTCAAACCTTCAGTTACCCATTTGCAACTCTGATTTGGCAGTGCTGAACAATGCTTTGATATCTTTTATACATTTACGTTTTAAACAGAGGCCGATTTTTATTGTAAATTGGGCTGACTTAGGTAGAAAGGGGAAACAGGTTCTGCTGAAGGAATATAAGAAACTTGGGGCTCAATTAAAAAGCAGGATGAGAAAGGTAATAATCTCTGGATTGCTACATGCGCCACGGGTAAATTGGCAGACAGTCAACAAGATCAAATAGGCAAACATGTGGTTCGAGGATTGTTGTGGGAGAAATGGGTTCAAATTCCTGGGACATTGTTAGTAAAAAAAAATGAAATTAAATCAATAACAAGAAGAGACGTACAGTCAGAAGGTGTAGAATTTGTGTGGGTAAAGTTGTGGAACTGCAAAGGAAGAAAGATCCTGATGGGAATGGTGAACAGGCCTCCTAACAATAGTTAGGATGTAGCGAAGAAAAAAAAAATCAGGTGATAGAAAAGGCATGAAAGAAAGGCACTATTACAATAATAGTAATAGACTTCAGTACGCAGGTGGACTGGGAAAATCAGGTTGATAGCCAATCTCAAGAAAAGGAACTTGAGAAGTGTTTTTTTTGAAGCAAAATGTGGTAGACTCCACTACGCAACAGAAAATTCTGGATTTGGTGACGTGTAATGAGGCAGACTTGATTAGGGAGCTAAAGGTGAAGGACCCCTTGGGGGCAGTGGCCATAATACGATAGAATTCAGCCTGCAGTTTGAGAAGGAGAAGCTGGAATCAGATGGAATGGTATCACGATGGAATTAAGGTAATTACAAAGACATGAGGGAGGACCTGGCCAGAGTTGACTGGAAGGGGAGCCTGGCAGGGAAGACAGTGGAGTAGCAATGGCAGGAGTTGCTGGGGGTAATTTGGGAGGCACAACAGAAATTCAATGCAAGAAAGAAACAACATATTAAGGGGAGGATAAGGCAACCATGGCTGACAAGGGAAGTCAGAAAGAGTATAAAAGAAAAGCATACAATGTAGTGAAGATTAGTGGGAAGCCAGAAGATTGGAAAGTCTTTAAATACCAGCACAAGATAACTAAAAAAAACAGTAGGATGGGGAGATGAAATAGGAGAGTAGGCCAGCTAGTAACATAAAAAAAATTCAAGTATTGATATAGATATCTAAAAGGTAAGAGAAAGGCAAGAATGGACATTGGACTGCTGGAAAATGAGGCTGGAGAAGTAGTAAAAGAGAACAAAGTAAAGGTGGAGGAACTGAACAGGTACTCTGCATCAGTTTCACAATGGAAGACTCCAGCAGCATAGCAGAATTTTAAGAGTCAGGGGCAGAAGTGAGTGCACAAGTCATCACGAAGGAGAAGGTGCTGGAAAGCTGAAAGGTCTTAAGGTGGAAAAAATCTCATGGACCAGATGGAACACACCCCAGAATTCTGAAGGGGGTAGCTGAGTGGAGATCTTACATGAATGACTGGAGTCAAGGACACTCCCAGAGGACTGGAAAATGGCGAATGTAACAACCCTGTTCAAGAAGGGAAGGAGGCAAAAGAGGGAAAACTACAGGCCAGGAAGCCTGACCTCGGTTGTTGGTAAGATTTTGGAGTCCATTATTAAAGATAAGATTGCAGAGTGATTGGAAGTGCATGGCAAAATAGGGCTGAGTCAGCATGGCTTCATCATGGGGAGGTCATGCCTGAAAAAATCTGTTAGAATTCCTTGAGGAGGTAATGAGCAAGTTAGGCAAAGACGAACCAGTGGACACGATCTATTTCGATTCCCAGAAGGCCTTTGACAAGACGTCATTCAAGAGGCTGTGAAATTAGGTAAGAGCTCACGGTGTTAAGGGCAAGGTACTGGCATAGATTGAGGATTGGCTGACTGGCAAAGGCATACAGCAAGGATAGAGGGGTCTTTTTCAGGATGACAGCCAGTGACTAGAGAATTCTGCAGGAGTTTTCGGACCACAGCTGTTCATGTTATACATGAACAATCTGGATGAAAGAACTGAGGGCATTGCTGATAAGTTTGCAGATGACACAAAGGTAGTTGGTGGATGGACAGTATTGAGGAAGCAGGGAGCCTTCTGAAAGACTTGGACAGGCTAGGCAAGTGGGCAAAGAAGTGGCAAATGGAATACAAGGTGGGAAGACTATTTTGGAAATCTGAAGCACATAGGGCTTGGGAATCCTAGTTTAGGACCCTCTTAAGTTTAACATAGAAGGTAGAGTTGGCAGTTAGGAAGGCAAATGCAATGTTAGCATTCATTTCAAAAGGGCTAGAATACATGAGCAGAGATGTACTGCTGAAGCTTTCTATGGCTCTGGTCAGAACGCATTTGAAATATTTTGAGCAGTTTTGGGCCCTGTATCTAAGGAAGATCATGTTATGTTGGAGGGGGTCCAGAGGAAGTTTACAACAATGATCCTGGGGATGACGAGCTTGTCATATGAGAAATGGTTGATGACTCTGAGTCTGAACTCAATGGAGCTTAGAATGGGAGTTGACTTGATTGAAACTTGCAGAATATCGAGAGGTCTGGATAGAGTGGATGTGCAGGAGATTTTTCCACTAGTAGGAGTGATTAGGATCCAAGGGCACAGCCTCAGAATGAAGGGAACGACCCTTTAGTCCTGAGGTGAGATGGAATTTCTTCAGCCAGAAGGTGGTTAATCTGTGGAATTCCTTATCACAGAAGGCTGTGGAGGTCAAGTCATTGAGTGTATTTAAGGCAGAGGTAGATAAATTCTTGATCAGTAAGGGAATGAAAGGTTATGGGGAGAAAGCAGGGGAATGGCATTGAGAACCATATCGGACATGATCGAATGGCAAAGCAGACTTGATTAGCTGAATGGCCTAATTCTGCTCCTATACCAAGGTTGTCTGTTCTTGTTGATGCTTAGTCTCATCGAGAAAGTTTGAAGACTTCTTAATTTGTTTACTTGCATTTTAATTAGATTTTCTAACCCTTGAAATGAAGAGATGGGGTTAGCAGTTTAGCGCATTCAAGAAAATAGAAAAAATTGTGCTGTTGCATATTAAGAGGTGCAGAGAAATCCAGACAGCAGTCAGTTGGTGTGTGGAGGCATAAGTGTTAGGTTATTCATCAGCTTTTTTTTAGGGAAAGATATCTGTTTAAGGAAAGAAAGTGTACAGTGAATACAAAGGAAGTCCCTGGTTACAGTAGTGCCAGCCTTAGCAAAAAGCTTTTGCTTGGAGTCGATGATAAGTTTTTGAAGAGGTTTTTTTATGGTTATATGGGTATTACTGGAATAAAAGAAGCAGTGTGAGTTAGAAACCTTCTTTACTGCTTGTAATTAAGACTTTACAACATTTAGTGTGATACAGTTCACATTTTTCTTGTTTGATAAACTTTTTGTCATTAAAAGTACACAGGCAGATGTTTACAAATGCGTTCAGTAACTGACCTCCACCTCCTTAAAAAGAAACAAAATTAGAATCTATCAATCAAACTAGGTTTCAGTCTAGGATCTGACTTAGTCAGATAACACTAGCTGGATTCTTAACAGTTTACATTTCATTCTCAATACCTGTTGATTTTCCATCTCTGGCCCCCTGAGCATCTCCTTTTCACTTTGTTCTGAGATTAGTGCAGTGATTGAGATCTCTGGACCCTACTTTCTTGAACTCTCTCCCTCACTACATATCTATTTTCCATTTCTTTCTTTTCCTTAAAAAAAGACTTCTATAAAGCCATTTTTTCATCTCAACTTTCTATCATTCAATGGAACTCTTCACTCTGACTCGGCAATTTAGAACAATGACTTAATATCTTTTGTGAATCAAATTTTACACAGAGGCTCATTTTTATTCTCGGTTGTACAGTTTTTGTCAACTCTCAGTCTCACAAAGAGTCAAGGAATGGTAAGTGGATGACACTCAATGAGCAACTCATTCTTTTTACATTGGGCTGTTGTGATGAAGGATTATATTATCATTGTTTGGGGTTAAAGTTGAGGAAAAATTGATTTTAGTTCACAGTTCCATGTAGATCTGACTTGTGTTTTTAAAAGATTGAACAGTATTTTGAACAATGTGTTAAAAAACAGCACTTCCAAGTCATCACGTAATTCCAGTTAACTGGCTGATGAGCAGCTCCTTTGCCCCTGGGAGATAATTGCTACGATGTTTGCTGATTTGAATTTTGCAACCCTGAGTGACAGGGCACAGAACCAGGTTTCATTCGGAGAGCTCTATAACAGCAGAGAATTGGTCAGTAGCAGTCTCCAAATCAGCGAGGGCAATGGGTGGGGTGTAGAAAGACTGAGCTGTTTAGATGAAAACTTGAGAAGCAGAAGCTGTGGAGGGGTCAGGAAGGAAAACATCCCATAAGGCTGTGGAAGACGTGAGTCTAATATAATCGCTGCTCGCTATAATCTCCTCTGCACTGGGGACCCACTTTGCAGAACACCTATGTTCAGTCCATAAAAATGACTCTGAGCTTTCTGTGACCTGCCACTTCAACACACCACCATGTTCCCTGACCAGCATCTCTGCCTTAAGCTTGCTGCATTGCTCCAGTGAAGCTCAGCGCAAGCTGGAAGAACAACACCTCATTTTCCACTTGAGAACTCAGCAGCCTTCAGGACTCAATATCAAGAATTATAATTTTAGAGCCTGAACACATCCTTCATGTCCTTACCCCAACCCCTACATCCCAGGCCCTGTCATCACATAGCAGCCAACCCATTTTCACCTACTCTTGGTTGCCATTATCAGCTTTTTTTTTCTTTCCTGGCTTACTATCAACAATCCTTTTGTATGCCTAACTTCCTTTCTCTTGCTGGGCATTCTCCCCCTATTCGCCGACTCGTCCCCCTTACCCGACACCCCACCCACTTTCATCAGCATAAATCCCGCCTTTTCTTACCTACAATCAGTTCTGAAGAAGGGTCACTGGACTTGAAACGTTATCCCTGTTTTCTCTGCACAGATACTGCCACACCTGCTGACTTTTTTCCAGCAATTTCGGTGTTGGCATTAAAGGCATAACTGGCCTCTGGTTTTGATTAGAAGTGATGAAAGGAGCTGAGTAAATGTGCAAAGGCATGAGGGAAATCAGAGACCTTGAGAAGCATTACTTAATGTGGGACTTCCCCACTGGGTGCAGATCTGCTGGAAGTTTTCTGGTGCTTTCTGTCAGGAGGCCCAACACTACGTCATTTAAATCAGGCCCTTCTATCCGATAGAACTGCCAATAACGCAGCTACGTCTCCTCAAAGCACTCAGAGGCCAGCAACACCATGAACAGCATTGGCCATATCCGGTACTACAGTAGGATCTACCATGAGGATCCCTTCTGGATTCATGGCTGGACATGAGTGTGGGCTGGGTGGAGGTTCACAGGGAGGGAGGGAGGGGTTTACTGGTGAGGAAGTGGGAGACGATAATGGAGTGGTTCCCTAAAGCAAAGCCTCTTGATAGGACACTGAGTGCTTGTTAATGAGAGACACTCCCACCTTGTTATATGAATGGCCTCCCCAGAAGTCCAGTCCCTGTCCACCGTTGGTTGAATATCTGCGGCTTGGAGGTGAGAAACTCCTCCATGAAAGATAGGCCAGCACTAAACCTGTTTGAACTTCAGCTTGACAGGGAGCATCCTTGTGGCCAAGACAGAGGGTTCAAGTTCAACATTAGAGATTTTGAGCATAAAACCTCAGGTGATCCTTGAACATCATTCTCCAGAAATGCTGCATTTTTTGAGATACTGTCTTTAGGTAAGTTGTATCCGCTACTACTTCAGATAGATACAAAAGATTCTCTAGTATTCTCCCAGTCAGCATTTGCCCTACAATCAACTGCACTATAGCAATTACTGCCATACAAAGGCACATCCAGTCAAAACGTTTTATAATTGTACTTGGACTCATCAGGGCACTTCCAAGAAATAAAAAGGTAAAATAACATTTATATTGCATTGTAGAAGAGTTGGTCAAGCCAGTCTCTATTCAAAAGCTTTCTAAGTAGGGTTTACAGAAAAGGAAACGATTATCAGCAGTTCTGTAATTTCTATGATGTGGAGGTGCCTGTGTTGGGCTGGGGTGGACAAAGGCAGAAGTCACACAACACCAGCTTGTAGTCCAACAGGTTTATTTAGAATCACAAACTTTTGGAGCATAGCACCCTACGCTCTGAAAGCTTGTGATTCCAAATAAACCTGTTGGACCATGACCTGGTGTCGTGCGACCTTTGATTATGTAATTTTTAGGAAGCCTTGTTAAAAACCGTTCTCCAGTGTCCACAGTGAACTATCAATGATCTCTTTTAGAGAAAACATTCCAGGTATGTCCACAAAATTTGAAAATAAATTCCTTTTTTCTACAATCCTTCATGCTTAAGAACTCTAACTGATAATAAATAGAAGTGTTTTTGTAGACAGAAAGGACATGTACACATATTCCACCTCAATACAACATGTGACAGCCAATTTGTGGTTCATTTCTCAGGGCATTGTTTGATTAACTAGGGTCAACCTGCCTGGTTTAAAATTTGAACAAAGCTTGGCAGTTAGCTGTCAGTCATCATCAGCTGCTGCACATTCTATGGCAACTGCTTTATCAAACACTGTCCACTTGCCAACCAATCAGCAGTGTTCTTTTACATAGTATAAATTCTGCCGGCCCTTTACTTTGGTATTTCTTGTGAATTGTCTTGAAGAGTGCAAGATAAAAAGCTTTGATGAAATGTCTTTTTGCAGAAATATTCAAGTTCCGTACTACCAAGTGACTATTATATATACATTATCTGGTTCCTTGGCATCTTGCAGTGTGCAAATTTGCCACTGTATTTCCCTGAATGACAACCGTTACGAAACATCTAAAGCATTTTGGGTCATTCTGAGGACGCAAATAGTTTATGTCATTCATTTCTTCCAATTCAGATAGAAGATCATTGACCTGAAACATTAGCTCAGTCCTTCTATCTTTAGTTGTTGCTTGATCTGCTGAGTGTGTACAGCTTTTTCAGTTTTTAACCTCATATAAGTCCTGACTCTCCAGTTACAACATAGTTAGCTTCTTGTATGCTTTATGGAAAAGTAGATGAAGTGTAACAACTTACCTCATTAAACCTAGTAACTGTTTTGCCTTTTTTTACATCCCATATAAAGGCTCCATTGCGTGAGGTTGCACCTGCGATACAGTTTAGGTCACCTTCAAGTAATAAGGACATTAATATGCATTATGAAGTGTTGAGCACCTACACATTCAGGCACTTAAATGAGGAAACTGCTCTTGTTCTAGTAACTGCAGACATAAAAACCACATTTTCTGGAAAGTGCAAATATGGTAACGTAGTATTAGGACTGAATCTGACCTGGCTGTGAGGATGTACTGAACGGACACAGGTCAGGTTTATTTTGGAGAATGCAAAACAAAATGTGTAAATTAAAATTGCACTGCATGCTTAACTGATTGTATACTAGAACAAGTTGAGCATTATTTTTGATCAATTAAAATTCAGCCATTGTCAGCACAGCACTAGACAGTCAGTAGGACAGGTTAGAATGGTGCAACATTTGCAGCCCATCAATTCCCATGCTAGTGCTTTGAAAGAGCTACCCACGGAGTCCTGCTCCCCTGATCTATTCCTCAAACTTGTTTTTCCAATTTGAGTGTTATAGATTCATAGAGCATGGAAACAGACCCTTCACTCCAACCAGTCCATGCCAAATATAATCCCAAACTAAACTAGCCCCACCTGCCTGCTCCTGGCCCACATCCCTCAAAACCTTTCCTATTCATGTACTTATCTAAGTGTCTTTTAAACATTGTAATTGTACCCACATCTATCACTTCCTCAGGAAGTTCATTCCACACACGAACCACCCTCTGTGTAAAAAAAATTGCCCCCAAGTCTTTTTAAAATCTCTCTCCTCTCATCTTAAATGTATACCCCCAAATCTTGAAATCACCGATCCTAGGGAAAAGACAACTACCATTAACTGTATCTAAACCCCTCATTATTTTATACACTTCAATCAGGTCGCTTCTAAACCTCCTACACTAAAAAAGTCCCAGCCTATCCAACCTTTCCTTACAACTCAAACCTTCCACACCTGGCAACATCCTGTAATCTCTTCTGAACCTTCTCCAGCTTAATAATATCTTTCCTATAACAGAGCGACCAGAACTGGACACAGTATTCCAGAAGAGTCCTCACTAATGTCCTGTACAACTTCAACATAACTTCCCAACTCCTGTACTCAAAGGACTGAGCAATGAAGGCAAGCATGCCAAACGCAGTTTTAACCACCCTGTCTATATGTGATGCAAACGTCAAAGAATTATGCAGTTGCATTCCTAGTTCCCTCTATTGAATCGCTTCCATTTATTGGGCAATACATTTCAGATCACAATGAGTCAATACTTTTTTATTTTCTTCCCTCTTGTCACTTTTGGTTCTTCTGCCAATCACTTTAACCTGTGTTCTCCAGGTACAATTCTCTGCCCCTGGAGGGGGCTTCTCTTTATTTGCTGCAGTGACCTTGAACACTTCTATTGGAGTCCTAAGGAGTGCCACCTGAGTATTTCTACTATCTCCAGGACACCAGAAGGGCCACCTTTGATTTATTCGGAGGGGGATGCCTGACATTTTCCCTCGATCTCTGCTTATTTTTGCAACAACTCCTTATCTCCTCCTTTACATCTGCTGAGGGCCCAGATATCACTGACTCACAATTTCCTGAACTTGGCTTGTCTTTCCTGAGGAGGTGCAGGAGAGAGCGAGTGCACGGTTTGTAGTACAGTGGTAATGTTATTGGGCTCGTAATCCAGAGGCCTCAGACATCAGCTCAAATTCCACAACAGCATCTGGTGGCAGGTCAAATTATCGCATAAGTCTTGATTAAAACTCTCTCAGTAATTGACCCCATGAAATTATCAATTTGCCATGAAAATCCATAAGGTTCACTAATGTCCCTCACTGGAGGAAATCTGCCTTCCTGGCTTCATCTGGCCAACATGTGAAACCAGACCCACATCAATAGAGTCATTGAAGTGCAAAGCACTGAAAAGGCCCCTTCAGTCCATCAAGTCTGTGCCAGTCAAAACTATAATCCCATTTTCCAGCACTTGTTCCATAGCCCTGTATGCCTTGTCATCGCAAGTGCACGTTTAAATACTTCTTCAACGTTATGAGGATTTCTGGCTTTACCAGCCTTTCAGGCAGTGAGTTCCATGCTCCCACACAAACACAAAACAAAATCCTCACATCTTTTCTAAACCTCCTCCTCCCTACCTTAAATCTACGCCTCTGGTCACCAATCCCCTACCAAACAGAAAAGCTTCTTCCTTTCTACATTATCCATACACCCCATTATTTTACACATCTCAGTCATATCCCTGCTCAGTCTCCTCTGCACCAAGGAAAGTAACCCTGGTCTGTCCAATCTGTCTTTGTAACTGAAACACTCCAGATCAGGCAATATCCTGGTAAATCTCCTCTCCGATGTGATTGACTCTTAGGTGTCTTCTTAACTGCATCTGAAATGGTTTGGTGAGCCTTTCAGTTAGAAGCACCATTTTCCTGACAGCAATGAAAGAGGGTTAACAAATTCTGGCCTTGCCAGTGAAACTCATGAAATAAGAGTTGTGTCCTCATCACTTTAATAATTCACCTGAGTTTTTCAGGGAGCACTCCAAGTGAGGACAACATGATGAAGCTTCAAAGGTGCTGCCCACCCACCCACTGGGATGGTGTGCGTTCAGTATTCAGCAGTACTGACTGAGAACCTGCTCAGCGATAGCTTACCTGGAGCCCAGGACAAGGAGTAGATTACTCCCTCATTACCCGGGGATGTGTAGACTGCTGTCAATGTGTTTATATCCCACACCTTTATTGTCCCATCAAATGATGCCGTGGCTAGGAGGTTGGGATCATCTGGTTTAAATTTACAGTCAAAGATTGTTTCTACGTGACCCTAGAATACAGAAGGAAAACAAGACTCATGTTTGGATCTGCTGTTGGCCTTTTTCTAATGATGTCACATCCATAACTATTTGCTCTCCAATTGAGACAGCATGAAGGATACAGTGATAGTAAAGACAGAGCTTGAAATACAACTAGAGAGGCAAAACAGAGAAAGAATGGAACCTACCAAATCTCGCAGAAAGTTCCACTTCTTCTCTCCCATGTCATACAGCCCAACTCCACCATCCATGAAACAACATACAGCATGTCCAGGTGGAAGAGAAAATGCTTGATTTTGAGACAGGGTTGGAGGGGGGATGGCTTCACTGGTCGACGATGTATGGTGGTTCTTAGATGGGGAATGTGTTGAATAGCCTGAAAAAGTCAGCACTAAAGTTCACTTCTAACATTTTCGCACCTTTCCACCTACCTCTCGTTAACCTACAGCCCCTGATCAACTTGCCAATTTAATCAATCATCCCATCCCTATCAACGGGCACTGACGGATGTTCATTAACAGTTTCAGAGAGTTTTTTATCAGAAGTATCCATTGCAGTTTTCTGCAATATATATGCAGACAGACATTCTGGTTCACTGAGGATGTAACTTGTCTAAAAAAGAAGAACCAAAATATTGACAGATTATTGGCTTTTTTTTTAAACAACCCTGACAACTAGGTGATGGTCAGTTCTTCTGCTGCCATGCAAGAATTGAAGATCCTGTCAATAATAGCATTAATTTTCGGCTCTGAGGCCTATTGAATTACAGGCCATTTGGGCATCCGAGTGTCTAATCTTGATCTTTTGGAATGTACTCACTGGGGCCTTACTCCCATAGGCCTGAATTGATTTTCTTTGTTCTTGGCTGACATCTGAACTAAGGCCCTCAAGCAGAATGTCGAAATTTTCTTGATTGAATTTCTCAAAATCTGAATTATGAAGATTTTAATCGTTTGCCAGCCATTCTCTCTCTCTCTCACACACATAATCTATATTATAAAATTGCATTTAGAAGAGACAAGTATCGAAAAAAATACATAAGTTTGACCCAGTAATATTTTGGACATGAATAAGCTCTGCAGTGCTAATCAACTAACTAATCAAGCCCTACTATGATATTTTATTTCAAATGGTTACCCACATTTTTTCTTTGGCGAAGAACTTAGTACATGTAAAGCATGAAATCCTGTCTTCTTCAACTTGAAGTTATCAATCGGTGTTGTTCTTGAAACATTCCAAACACGCAAAACACCAACTTGTGAATCTGAAAATTAGGTGAAGGGTATTGGAATATAAGAAAAATAGCAGGCAGGCAGCAGGGTCAGTCCACAATTAAACCACGATGTTCAGACAATGAGCCAGGTACCAATGTAGTACTGGATAATACCAGCTTTAGTTTCAAATAAACCTCTCAACTAGAAAGGAGCAAGACAAATGCAAGGGAATGCTGATACAATCCTACTGATATCCCTCATACAAAATAGTTGAGAGTCTGAACAAAGGACAAATTTGACTTGCTGTGTTCATCCAGCTCTATACCTTGTTATCTCAGGTTCTCAAGCATAAGCAGTTCCTACTATCTCTGAATCGACAAGAGGCTTGTATTTATTTAGCACCTTTCACAACCTCAGGGCATCTCAAAAGGTTTTACAATGAAGCACTTTTTAAACCAATGGAATGCAAAGTCAGCATCTGTTGCCCATCCCTAAATGCCCTTCAGCAAGGCTTGCTAGGTCATCTCAGAGCATTGTTAAGCATCACCTTCATGACTGTGGGTCTGCAATCACATGTAGGCCAGGCCAGATGAAGATGGCAGAGTTGCTTCCCTAAAAGGACATTATCAAACCAGATGGGTCCTTCAAACAATCAATGATAATTCCCATCACTGAGGTCAACTCGCTTTCAAATCCAGATTTAGTCATGGAATATAAATTCAACCAGCTGCTGTGGAGGAATTTGAAATGCTGATCCCAGAGCATTAGCTTGAGCCTTTGGGTTACTAGTGCAGTGGCATTACATATCTGAAAGTCAGCATCTCTCACAATCCAGTACTGCTTCAGTAATACACTGGAGATTCAGCTGAGATCCCATGATCAAGGCTTTGTATTGTGACTGGGATTCGCAACCTTTGAACTCTCAGATGATCAAGTCATGGTTGACATCTGATAACTGACATGCAGTCCTCATGGTTTTTGCTTTTCGCTCACAAAAACCAATAGCAAGGCTAAACTAATGCTTTTTTATTTGAAAGTGATATCAATATCTGTATGATTAAACGGGGAGAACCAGGAATATAAGCCGATAGCACTTAATCAAACAGCATATTTCATGTATGATGCTAAGACTACAAGAGCTACTTTGCTCTTTCCTCTGGTACGCTCTTGCAAAACTACTTTGCCAAGATGGGTTCAAGACCTCATTTTCTCCCTACTGCCAAAACCGCCTACTTTCTCCACCACAACATCACCTGACTTCACCCTTGCACAGCTCGTCTGCTGTTGAAGCCCTAACTGGTGATTTTATTACCTGGACGCTTGACGATCCAATGATCTCTTGGTCTGCTTTCCCTATTCCACCCTGCATAAACTTAAGCTCAACCAAACCTCTGTACCCTATATCTAAATTCACACCAAGTCCTATCCCCCTCAGCCCTGTGTCCACTGACCTATGTTGTTCCCTAGTCTGGTGACATCTCAATTGTAAACTTCTCATCTTTGGTTTGAAATTCCTCCATGGCTTATACTATACAAATGCAAGTTGTTGTTGTTGTTTGCCATAGCCTTGCCTCTCCTTACCTCTGCAATCATTTGGAGGTCTACAAAAATTAGTGGTCTTTGTGCTGTTAAAATTTCTGGATTTTGTACATCCCTATATTGGTCATTTCACCACTACTGACCAGGGCCTTTGCTGTCTAGATTCTCATGTCTCAAATCCTCTTCCTTAACATCTTCACCTCTTTCCTTCTTTAAAATGCTCCTCAAAAACTACCTTTTTGACCAGCCATCTATATTACCTTGGTGTCAAATTTGTTTGATAATGCTCCTGTTAAATGCCTTGGAGCACGTTAAGTTAGATGCACTTTACAAATGCAAGTTGTTGTTGTCATTTGCCTAGCTGCATTTTGAAGTCTCAAACCACAAGTCTAATCAAACCACTCCCTTGCTGATTTCCTCATTTAAAACATTTGTTTCTGTTCTCGGTTTGTTGTGAAGTGCTGTGGTGAGCTCTTATTTGCACAAAATGCAATTCAAGTGTAACTTTAGAAAAAAAGACTTGAAAGAAAATCTTGCCTGGAATTTCCATCTCTGTTCCTGGGTAATGGAAAAATGGTGCAAAATAAAAATTGGGAGCCGACAGTTCCCTATTGCTATCCCCATGGCTCTGCCTCATCCAGTCAGAGTCCCCTTACCAGCTAGACTGTTGTAAGGTAAATTGTTGTGTCTCTTTGAAATTTGGCATTCCTGCAATCGTCCTGATGTGTGTGAGACAAAATGCTTCAGCAAGATGTTTCTCTTTTCAAAAATAAGTAAATCATGACATACCATTGCCATAAATGAGAAAACAAGTGCCATGTGGGGTTTTTGTTTCTGCTGCTGATAATGTTAGCCTTACCTCCAGTTATGAACATCCCTGGAGCACTGGGGACCCAGGCCAGGCACTGTACTGATGCTGCAGCGCTGGGGAAACTGAAGGTTGTGATACAGGAAAGTGATTCAGAATCAACCAATCGAATTCCATTGTGTAGGTTGGCCACCAGAAGGTAGTCAGTGGAGAGTGGATCCCATTCCAGGGCTGTGATTGGATCTTCTTCATCTGTTCCCTCCAATGATTCTGGTCTCAGCACATGCTTCTGACTCTTGGCACCTGTGTCCATATCACAGAGAAAGTCTAAGTAATTATTCCTAACATTGAACAACTGCCATTTCAACTAAATTAATTAGCTTGAGGCTGACATTTTCTTTATATAATCTCAATACCACAAAAAGACTGTCAGCACCTAAGGAAGGAGGTGAGGGTCCTTGAGAGTTTATTGACTAGCATGGTCCCAGGAACGAGGGATTTTAGCAACAAGGAGAGGTTGAAGAAATTGGATTGTTGTCCATACAGCAAAGGTGTTTGATTTAATAGAGATGTACAAGATTATGACAGGGTTAGACAAAAGAAAAAACACCATTTATTCTTTTCTGGGACGTACGTGTCACTGGCAAAGCCAACATTTACTGCCCATCCCTAACTGCCTCTGAACTGAGTGGCTTGGTGGGTCATTTAAGAGGCAACCACATTGCTGCAGATCTGGAGTGATATGTAGGCCAGACTAGCTGAGGGTAGCAGATTTTCTTCTCTGAAGAACATTAGTGAAATCAGACGTGAATTTTACAACAATGAATGGTAGCTTCAGGATCACCATTATGTTATGAAGGGGAGGCCGAACTCCTCTGATAGTTAAAATCGAAACACCAGCCCCCAATCTGTTATGGTGGGAGTAGAGGTTCCCTTCTAATAATTAAACCCCAAACACCCAGAGAAGCTCGCCTCATCTCGCCTAATCTGTTAAACTGTTACAGAGAAGGGGAGGTTAAATGAAAGAAAATCCCTGCAATTCACTTTATAAGTAACAAGCAACAATTTATTTATTTAACCCTAACAGTGAACAGAATTACGAACAAACTGAACAATTCGCCCTTAACTACTAATATTCTAAATTCTACTGGCATGCTGTTCCAATAAACAGAAGTCCCGATTATATAAACCCAAGTAATACAAAAATAAATTAAAACTTAGTCTCTCAAAGTCTATATGCCTTTCTTCTATTGTTCTCAAGTCATAAACGCCTTTCTTGCGCTGATCTGGCTGTCAGGGATGTTTTCTCTGTTAAGTCTTCTATGAGGACTCTTAGCTATAAGTGCCGTGGTTCTTTTTATGGATAGATGGTGCTTTCTTAAAGAGCTTAGCAATTTCTTGTGAGAGCTAAATGCTTATTTCTCAGATGGCAGTTCGTTCTCACACTGATTTTCAAAAACCCTCTCCTTACATACCTCGGATGACATATCAATTTTCTTACAATAGCATTGGGTCCTAGGTTGTCAAAACCATCAGATATAAAATCAATTGGCTTCCAATCGCTAAGTGCATGGTTTAAATTAATTGGCAGATTCCAGCCCATTGCCAAAACATCAAAACAAGCCTAAGGTTTCCAATCGCACAGCTGATTGATACGTGTTTCAATTTCAGAACTGTCTGTCGTTCTTCAGCTGCTTCGACACATTTTCTGTATAAATCTCTCAGCTTAGAAAAGCACTTTACCTCTTAAAGTAGTCACACACTCTCACCCTTATCATTTTTCTATGAACAAATTCTAGCTTCCTGCCTTCCAATTTGCAATTACTCTATACAACTTTGTAACAATTACTAAGACTCATTTTTCATTCCAGGCTTTTATTAATTGAATTGCAATTCCACGAGCTACTGTAGTGAGAGTTGAATCTATATCCCCTGAGTCTTTCGCTGGGTCTCTGGACACCTAAATCAGTGGCATTATCCTTATTCCACTGTCGGACCTCCTATTGGCTGATAAAACAAGAATTAGGGGACACAGATTGAAGACTTTGGGCAAAAGGTATTGTAGGGGAGCTGGTAAGGGAGGGAGGAAAAGGTGAGGAAAAGTGCTTTCACACAGTGACTGCTAATAACCCTGGCTCTGATCTTAAAAGGAAATTGCGTACATTATGAGGGGAATAAACTTGCTCTGCTCGGGGATGAAGCAGGGGATGTGTGGCTGATTAAATTACTCTTTAGAAAGGCAGCATGGTCTCTACGGGCTGAAAGGTATGTGCCAAAACGTCTCAATGGTAAAAATCCTCTGATGCGTGTTATTCCGCACATCTCTCAAGCACACATGGAAAGGTAAACGTACTCACCCCCCTCTTTGTTAATGTCTACTTCTATATAGCAATGTCAGGGTGATATCTTTTCCCCCTGTTATCCACTCTGAGATTGGACAGGTTGTTGATGAACAACAATACGGTCAAAGTGAGAAATGTGAGTGTCTCTCGATTCTGACAGGAACTGTCACCCTGTCCACCCACCACAACCCTGCCAGGGTGCTGTTCCCTATCTCTACCCATTGCTACACGTGTATCTTGAGCTGCTTGCGTTGGCACGGGGACGCAGATTGCCATGGTGATGGCAGCAACGGGCTCCTGGGAACAAATCAATGTACACTTCTGAAGTAACTAAGATAGTTCTCACGGCAACGTCTATGGATTTGGTTCAGATGGACTTCCATAAAAGGAAAGACCAGTCCACACATTTTAATACTACCGA
The DNA here is from genome assembly GCF_021869965.1 of Rhincodon typus. Taxonomy (NCBI): domain Eukaryota; kingdom Metazoa; phylum Chordata; class Chondrichthyes; order Orectolobiformes; family Rhincodontidae; genus Rhincodon; species Rhincodon typus. The sequence continues at coordinate 113,269,515 of NC_063334.1, forward strand.
TTAGCAACCTAGTTATCTTATTAACCCAGACGTAATGATGCCTTATCGACTTTGAAGAATCATAGAGACTTACCAGGCTGGAAAATGGACAGGCTGCCATCTGTGTGTCCAAAGACCACCTTGCCTTTCTTCCTCGGATGCCATCTGAATAGGCAGATGTCTGACAGGAAACTGTGTGCTTCCTTGTGTACCGCTACTCCACAGTCTGCTCCTGAGATTGTCCAGATGTAGAGTGGACCCCGATGAGAGACAAATGCCACTGCCTCACCAGAATTCCAGCACCAACTGAGTGAAGCAGGAATCCCTGAAGGGGTGAGGAGGGGTACAGAAAATCATCTGGGGGTTGGATGGCTGTAGGGTCTTAAAAGAAGTGGCTAACGTGATTGTTGATGAGTTGGCTTTAACTTTCTAAAACTGCCCAGATTTTAGCGAAGGCCCCATAAGCTTAGAATATACAAAATTAGCCAAAAAGGGAGACAGAAACTACAAGCCTACTGGCATTACATTTGTCAGAGAGAAAACGTTACTAAATATTGTTGAAGAAGCTCAGGGCACTTGGTAAATTCAAAGTAATCAGGCAGAGTCAAAGTGGTTTTGTGAAAGAGAAGTCAGATTTAACTGATCTACCAGAGTTCTTTGATGAACTGACATGTGCTTTAGATAAAGGAGAACCAGTAGAAGTACTGTACTTAGATTTCTAAAAGGCACTGCCACATCAATTTTTATTGTGGAAATGGTAGCATCTGGTTTGGATAGAAGATTACCTGGCCAACAAGAAGCAGAGTGCAGGCATAAATTGGCCTTTTTCAGTTTGGCAGGATGTAAGAAGTGGTGTGCCACAGGGATCCATAATGGGAGCTTAGTTATTTTCAATTTATATAAATGGGGATGAAAGGTGCTGTTGTGAAATTTATAGATCATACACAGGATGATACATGGGCTCATATCGCACGATGGGAGATGGGGTAATTTGCATTTAAAAAGATATGGAATAAAAGTTTAGACTAATGGTGACTATGTAACTGTTGACAGTTGTAAAAACCCATCAGTCAGGTAGATGGGTGAATGCGAGGAAAGGTAGGCAGGTAGTGCATAAGTCTCCTGTGGCTATCTGCCTCTCAGACAAGTACAATGTTTTTCATACTGTTGGGGGGAATAGCTTCTCAGGAGAAAATAGCAATGGTAGCCAGGTCTATGGCACCACGACTGGCTCTGCTGTGAAGCAGGGTCTAGCAAAGTCCAAGCGAGCGATTCTGATAGGGGGCTCTCTAGTCAGTGGCACAGACAGAAGTTTCTGCAGCTGCGAGTGAGACTCCAGGATGGTGTGGTACCTACCTGCCTTGAAGTAGTTGCAGCAAATTCTCAAAGGGGAGTGTGAGCGGCTGGAGGTCGCTGCACACATTACTGGCAATGACAAAAGAAAAATAGAAATTACTGGAAAAGCTCAGCAGGTCTGGCAGCATCTCTGGAGAGAAATCAGAGTTAATATTTCAGGTCAAATGCCCCTTCCTCAGAACTTTGTCTGTATAACTGTTCTCCTCTCTCTTTGGGCTGTATACCCAATTATCGTTTATACCTTCCCCCACTATCTTCTGCATATAAACCAACATTGTCTTAGCTACTATCAGTTCTGAGGAGCATTCGACCTGAAACCTTAACTCTGATTTCTCTCAATAGATGCTGCCTGACCCTCTGAGCTTTTCCAGCAATTAAAAATGGCAAGCAGGTTCAAGGAGCCAAATGGCCTATGCCTGCTCTTTGAACTCTTGTTCATACATTTATATGCTGATTTTTGTCAACCTTTGGCAAAAGGCAGTTTACAGTGCAGAGTCAGATTAAAATGTTAATCTGGAAATCTTCACTTCACTTCTCCAAACATTATTCTGTATCCTGGCAAGGTAAGGACAAAGACTGAGCCTATCAGTCACGAGCAAGTATAAGCAGTGTCTAAACGGGACTGTACCTTTTGTGTTGTCCAGTCTTGCTATCACCTTTTGTTCAGCCACATTCCAGATGATAATGAGGTTGTCAGCACTTGCGCTGGCAAACATATCAGGGTTGTGAGGACACCAGGAGATAGCTGTGATGGTCTTCTTGTGTTCAGACATAATTGCATAAAGTTTGAATTCATTGTACCTGTGATCAAGCTGAGTCACGCAACAAGGGAAAATTAGAATGCAATTATTAATAGTTCGTGGTTGAGACCTCATTTAGAATTTCACAATCTCATTTCCTTGTCTATTTTTTGCAGGGTAAATATTTAGGTAAAGGCAAACTTTGGATCCAGCATGAAAAGGGTTGCAACTGAAGAACCACTGTCTCAATTCCAGAAAATCAGTTGGCTCTCAGACCGGTCCTGATGGATTTTATCCTAGGGTCTTAAAAGAAATGACTAATGAGATAGTTGGTGCATCATTTTTAGTTTTCCAAAATTACCTAGACACACAGGAAACTTCCATTTGATTGGACAATTGTTGATGTAATTCCTTTCTTCAAACAAATGAATGGAATAGGTAAATAGGATATTACAGGGCAGTTAGTTTAACATCTGTCAAAGGGAATATGTTAGATGCTATTCTTGGAGAAGTTATAGCAGGGCCACTTACAAAAGTTTCAGGTAATCAGACAGAGTCAACATGGTCTTGTGAAAGAGATAAAGGGGAACTGCTGGATGTACTGTACTTAGATTTCCAGAAAGCATCTGATAAGTTGCCTTCAGAAGTTCACTTCAGAAAATAAAAGGCTCATGGTGTAGAGGTAATATAAATAAAACTAACAAGAAATCGAGAGTAGGCATAAATGGCTCTATTTCTGGCTAGCAAATTATAGCATATGTCACAGGGACCAGTGTTGGAGCTTTAAACTTTTACAATTTATATAATGGCTTGGATGAAGGGGTGGAACATTTGGTTGCTAAATTTGCGAATCACCACAAAATATTAACTCTGTTCTCTCTCCACAGAAGGTCCCAAAGCTTCTGAGCTTCTCTGTAATCTTTACCTGTCACTGAACTGAAGTGCAATAATATATACTCCTCTTGTTCTTGACACTCATTCCCAGGACATGATACGTAGGAGCCTCCTATCATGGATCTGATTTGGAAGCTGGAAAATAAACTACCTCTGCAGTGGCCAAATCCTCATTTATTAAACAACATTATCCTTCATATACGGTGTGGTTATAATAAGCCAATAAATGTGATAAATTTCAGGGCCAACTTTCTTTCAAGAATTCACAACACTATGTTACTTTATTTCCGGTCTGCCCAGTTTGAAGATCCAGAATGTGTGAATTCCAACTGAAAAATTAAGGACAAATCCTTAAAATCCTCAAAAATATTCCCTTCTTAATAGAGTAAAGAAGTCTGTAAAGACTGATTGATGGGTATGTTTCCTTGCCTGCTTACTCATAGCATTTGGCTTACCTGATAAACATATATTGCCAGTGTAGCGCAATATGCAAATCTATCTCCACTGGCAACACAAACATCTTTGTTCCAAGGTTGACAACCAGCAGCAAGAAGTCCGACCTGTTTAACCTGAGACATCTTCACCTGTGAACACATAACACCGTGCAACACATGATTCAAGTGTTAACAAAGATTAGAATATTTTACTTGGTAATTGGTGACAAATTTCTGACATTGGCCATTGGATTGAAAAATAATTCCCACAATGTGTGCGATGTTTATTGAACAGGATCAAAGGAAATCAGGAACGCCAACTCAGTTCACGCTTCATCAACCATGTGGAATGGCCTCCGAGCAGTGACAGGGGAATGAGAAAGATGTACAAAAAGTGCTGCTCACAATGTGGTCTCCTCTACACTGGGGAAACGAAGCGTAGACTGGGTGACTGCTTCGCAGAACATCTACATTCTAGTCCAAAAATGACCCTGCGCTTCCAGTTGCCTGCCACTTCAACACACCACCTTGTTCCCTGGCCAATATCTCTGTCTCAGGCTTGCTGCAGTGCTCCAGCACCTCATTTTCCACTTGGGGACCTGTCTTGGAACACAGGGTGTATCCAAGCAGTTCTTTTCAGATTCGGTTAAATGTAACTGAGAAAAGGCTTGTCAACAGCAATTTGCTTAAATATGAATATTTATTAAGTAAGAATAAATGATTATGATTGTCAGATAAATGATTATAGTGGTAATAATAAATGGAAGAGAAAAAGAAATGAAAACAAGCAACAAGTCTCATATCCTTCTGTCCTTCAGGGACCCCTCAATCGATGGCTAGTCTGGTGGCTTAGGTTCATTCCTGGCACTGCTCACAATTCCGAGCTGTGGGGAAGTCCAGCAGCAGTAGTAACTTGGAACAAAACTCTCTCTCTCTGTTACACAGTATCACAAACAACCAGTACAGAAAACAACAGATACAACAGGCGAAACTGCTGGCTTGTACAGAAAACAAGTTTTTTTAATTGTGCTGTTTGCTGCACGTACGGGAATGCTCACAGGACTCATCCAAGTTCATGCAGCTTATCGCGTCTCGTCAACAATTTTAGCCCTTCAGCCCATCCTGTACAACCTATCTTCTCATGCAACTGTCGAATACCATCATTAACATTTAGTCCTTCAGCCCATCCTATACAATCCACCCCGATGATAATTGACAGCGCAGAATACAATTGCAAATGCAGACACAAATCAGCGACAGCCACGCAAGAATGTATAAGAAGACTATGTAACCTACGCTAGAAGACTAAAACTACAATGAAAATAACTAGCATCAATACAAAGAATACAATAATAGGATGTATCATCAAATTAATGATCATAGTGGCCTTTGGGGGCCGGCCTTTATATACACATACATAAATACCACCCCTGGAACCAAGTCATGCCATCTGATTGAGGTGACAAGAATATAACCCACATTCATTTTCAGTTAATCTATTTACATAATTTGCTCTAAAATTCAGCATATTCCAGATTCAGGTTCCTTGATTTGTATTTTTTTTTCAATTCCCTATCCACAGACTCCTACACCACCTGAGTTTCAGCTCAGCCTTTTTTCACATACGCTAAATGCCCCAACACATTACAGTTTCACCTGAAAGTTTAGGCATACAAATGCTCAAGGTGGGATATCTGTGTGCCATCTAATGGGCCCTTTCTCTCAGTCCACTATTACTCCTCCCTGAATCTGTACTCTTTAAGTTCTGTAACATTTTGACACAATAGCCAATCACACTGTTTATTTTGATTGTAATTCTTTTTACATCCCTTTCACAAATATTACTTTCATTGCTTTAAAGTTAGTTTCTTTATGGATTTTGTGTCCGTATATGATCGTTTAAGCTAGGTTTTCATGCTCTTCCAAGCCACACTAATCCTTTTGTCAAGTAGGTGTACAAGTCTGAGACCCGTTCTTCAGTGGCATGTTTGTTACCTCTGAGGTAACATTCACTTTTACAAACTTACATTGGTGTCCCAAGACCATGCCATGCATTCTTGACTCCCATGTGATTTTATCAAATATTCTATGAGATTTTACTTATCTCTCCACATATGGTCCCGATGCCTTGGGTAGTGGCTTGATCACCAATTCAATCCTTCTTAAAAACAAAGACAAGGAGAAAAACATCACCAAGAGAAAGCTGAGATAACAAGGTGTAGAGCTGGATGAACACAGCAGGCCAAGCAGCATCAGAGGAGCAGGAAGGCTGACATTTTGGGCCTAGACCCTTCTTCAGAAATGGGGGAGGGGAAGGGGGTTCTGAAATAAATAGGGAGAGGGGGGAGACGGATAGAAGATGGATAGAGGAGAAGATAGGCGGAGAGGAGACAGCAGGTCAAAGAGGCGGGGTTGGAGCCAGTAAAGGTGAGTGTAGGTGGGGAGGTAGGGAGGAGATAGGTCAGTCCAGGGAGGACAGACAGGTCAAGGGGGAGGGATGAGGTTAGTAGGTAGGAGATGGGGGTGGGGCTTGATGTGGGAGGAGGGGATAGGTGGGAGGAAGGACAGGTTAGGGAGGGGGGG
>NC_063334.1:113295500-113312943 GCF_021869965.1 Rhincodon typus
AACACCACCAACAAATCATCTGATTGACTAACTAATCAAATAACAAAAGTTTACCCCTTCAGGTAAACATAAGAACATAGGGTTAATTATATATTTACTGTAGAGTAGCCACTGTGTGAAAGGAACTGGTCATAATGACAACTGATCACATAAAACTGGAGCCTGAAATTATAAACTTCCAGAATATGGTCTCCATGAATATATCTTGTAAGAAGTTCTGTTTAATTAAGCTTGTTTATGATCAGTCAGCTGAATCAAATTCAGATAGGCAGCAGAATGGTTAGCACTGCTGCTTCACAGTGCCAAGATCCCAGGTTCAATTCTAACCATAGGTGACAGTCTATGTAGAGTTTGCATGTTCTCACCATGTCAGCGTGGGTTTCCACCGGGTGACCTAGTTTCCTCCCACAGTCTAAAGATGGGCAGGTTATGTGGATTGGCCATGCTAAATTGCCCCTTAACATCCAGGGATAGGAAGGCTAGGTGGTTTAGCCTAACTGATATCTGTAAGAATTTGCTTTGTATAAATTGTCTGCCATATATCTTACAAATCAGCTGTGACTATACTGCAAATGAACTTCATTGGCTTAAAAAAAAATTAGGGCATTCTGAGGTTGTGCGAGCTGCTATATAAATGCAAGCCACATTTTAATTGCACACTCTCAGTCTCCCCAAGGAATAATTGTACTTCCAATATTGTGGTAGAAACACTCCTTAAAGTGGAATGTGGTGAGACTTAAAATGGTAGAGGCAGAAATAGAACAGCAGCTAGGCTACTTGTGCAAAAAGGATTAGTTCTTTAAGAATAATAGCATGGAAGACTCAAACAAAACAAGAGAAGCAGAAAAAAATAGGTAACAGATATCAGCTCAAAAATGTTGAGGAAATAATGAAGAAGGACAGAGTCCAAAAATCAAATTAAAACCAAAGCACCCAGAAATAAACTGAGTACAGAAAGGATAGTCTATACAGAGGGATAATAAAGAACAAATGGAGAGGAATAAATCGAGAGCAGTGAAATCAAAAGTGAGCCAAAGTTCCTAAAGGCATTCATTACAACTGTAGAGACACGTTGCTGATCTTCGTGGAGAAATGATGATCCTGATATTAACAAGGAGGATGTGGGGAGTCTGATAACATGGAAAAACGTGGCAAGGTCTAGAAAATAGAGAAACAAGCACAGAGAATGCTGGAGAAACTCAACAGGTTTGGCATCATTCATGGAGAGAGAAAAAGGGTCTAGGCCCAAAACATCAGGCTTCCTGCTCCTCTGATGCTACTTGGCCTGCTGTGTTCATCCAGCTCTACACCTTGTTATCTCAGATTCTCCAGCATCTGCAGTTCCTACTATCTCTGAAACGCTTTAAGCTAATGTCTCTTTCTCCAACTCAGATGGACACAAAATATCCCATGGCACAATTGAAGTTTCCCTGTATCTGGGCCATTATTTAACTGTTAATAAAGTTCACTAATAAAACCAAATTTCATCATTATCACATTGCTGTTAATTAATTTTACTCATAAAACGGTATCCCATCATTATCACATTGCTGTTTGTATGGGAGCTTGCTATACACAAATTAGGTACTGTATTCCCTCCATTACAACAGTGACTCTATTACAAAAATATTTCCATGACTGTAAGGTACTGTAGAACAGCCTGAGGATAAAGGTGCTTGGTAAACGTCAGTTCTTTCCTTCTGATGTGGATTATTTCTGCATGACCTCTTGCTCGATTGAAATGTGCAGAACGACTGAGTTTAATTTGATTTATCCCCAGATAATTGGCTAACATTGGTGGTTCCACTCTGCCCACAATTTCCTGCCACCTGGAATAAATGCTGCCTCTTTTGAACTGGAACTAACAGGACCCAAATGAGGCTTAAGACGTAGAATACCATCTGCTATGTGACTGTGAGTTGCACAAAAATCACCCTCTTCTCTTGAGGGCCCATGAGTTCAATCAGTTTTTTTCCAGCTGTTTTTAAAACATACTAAGCCTGATATATACCAAAGAGTTTGAATGAATTAACAGATGATTCACCAGTAAAACCACAACTTGGTGGGCTCTGAAAAGCTAAAACTTACAGAACATAGGGCTCAGTTTTCATCGATGAAGTGTGGTTTCAGAAGAACGGTTGGTGTGCCTGGTCCTTTTGTTGTCATTGACCCAGAACCTAAGATGTTTGGCCCATTTTTCAAAGACATGAAGCAGATAATTTGCTGATTTGATCTTTTTTTTGGAGACAGTAACCGAGTGGACTGCTGATACACAAAACTGGAAGAAGGAGGAGAGAACATGCAAATCAAATCAGTCCAAATATGTGCAGGTTAGGTGGATTGGCCATTTTAAATTGACCATAGTCTTCAGGGATGTTCAGGCTAGGTGGATTAGCCATGGAAAATGCAGGGTTACTAGCATAGGGTAGGCAGGAGTGGGTGTGGGTGGGATGCTCTTCAAAGGGTTAATGTGGACTTGATGAGCCAGCTTGCTTCCATATTTGTGGGGATTCAATGATCTATGAAATACAGAAAAATTTGGATGGATTGAGAGATTTGACGGATAAATGAATAAATAAGTGAACAAATGCAGCGTGAGCCTGGGAACAGAGAATAAAATGCAATGAATGACAGTATGAATGACAGGAAAAACGCACATAAGCATTGTGAGAAATCTGGTGCAGAATTTGCTGAAAATATTGCCGTACAATTCAACACTGATTAACAGAAAACCTAGTGAGATCTTGAAGAGTTTAAAATATGTAGGCAGAGTGTAAGATTATAAATCTCAACATCAACTGGATCATTCTTTTATAAGATAGGCTTAGTACCACCTGAGGGAATGTGTGAAATTCTGGTCACTGTTCTACAATGGATACTCCTGGATTAAGGATAAACCATAACGCAGAAAAATGAAATGCCTCATGGTGATTTAGCTTCTAAACAGCACAGAAAGATGAAGAAAGCTGGAATTTTTCACAGTAGAAGAAGGGAGAATTAAGGGAGCTTGTTTCAACATTTGTTATTGTATTCAGCTGAGCCCTAATAAATTTGGAGATAGCAAGAACTGCAGATGCTGGAGTCAGAGTCAACACAGTGTGGAGTGGGAGGAGCACAGCAGATCAGGCAGCATCAGAGGAGCAGGAGAGTCAACATGTCGGGCCTAGATCCTTTGTCAAGTCGATTCTCCTGCTCCTTAAATGCTGCCTGACCTGCTGTGTTCCTCCAGCTCCACACTGTATTGAGCCCTAATAAATTGCTTGTCAAATAAACCGCACAAAGCTAGTAAAGATGTAAATTATCAGCACATTCAAAAGAGAGACATTAGGAACACAAACAAACACTTTATGGATATAGAGAACAAAACTGAAACCTTGGGGGCCGACAAACACTCCTACATTCTTTCCCTTCCTGCAGTTTTTCCACACCTGATCAATAGTGATCGACAGGTAAGACTGCTGAAAAAAATAGGCATTTTGTTTCTACTTCATCTGCCTGTAGATTGTAGTAACGTAACAATATTCATTGATTCTCGTTGTCTAGACAGTACACATGTTGAGTCGGCATTAAATTCAATTAAGCATAATTACTTGTCAAAGTTTCTTGGTTTTTACAAGTTTATCTCCACGCACAGCATGGAAGTGGAAGTGGAAGTGGAAGATGAAGTGTTTTTCCAAGTGAAGAAATGTAAATCCATTGCCAGACTGTGCAAAGCATTAGCCATATCAATACTTTCTCTCTTACAATCTATTACATTGCTTCTCCAAAATTTAAGTAAATATTAATGAAAAGTCATACACAGTCCTTTTTGTCGTTCATACCAGTTCTCTTGAATACATCAAAGTGATATCTGGGGCATTTCATAGAATAGAATCCCTACAGTGTGGAAACTGGCCATTCAGCCCGACAAGTCCACACTGCCCCTCCGAAGAGCATCCCATCCAGACACATTCCCCTACCCCTACATTTCCCATGTCTAACCCACCTGACCTAAACATCCCTGGGCACTATGGGTCACTTTAGCATGGCCAATCCACCTCCCCTGCACACCTTTGGACTGTGGCAGGAAACCAGAGCACCTAGAGGAAACCCACGTAGACACGGGGAGAATGTGCAAACTCCACACAGAGAGTTGCTAGAGGCTGGAATAAACCAGGGTCCCTGGCTCAGTGAGGCATCAGTGCTAACCACTGAGCCACATCAGACCCATTGTTTCACTACCAGGCACACCTTCACACAAACTGATCAAGGACCTACAACAGAGATTGACACACCTAGTAGACAGATCACCCCATTCTATCCACTCAACCCAAGATTTCCTCTATAGTCTTAAGAACATAAAAATCAGTGATGACGAGATTATGGTATCCTTTGATGCCACAACTTTATTCACATCAACTGACATCCCACGAGCCAAAGAAACAGTGGCCACATTACTAGAGGAAACAGCAATGCAGACCAGCAACTCCATCAGCAGGGGCAACATACTTAAATTACTAGACCTCTGCCTCACCACACACTTTGTCTTTAATGATCAAATATACAAACAGATCAACGGTACACCTATGGGGTCACCCAGCTATTTTGTTCAAAAAGCACACCACTTGTAAACGGTCAATGTGACATTTTATAAATTCCTGCTTTGGAAATAAAACCAGCCAAGTTAAATCATGGTCAGATTCTAAACAAGGCCTCACACCTAAAATGCATTGTCTGACCTGAGATGTCACCTCTGGTATACTAATAAAACCTTTAGTTATCTCAGGGTAGTGACTTGAAAGAAATTCTGGGATTTGCATATTAATCAATTGAAACCTGCATCTCTTTTCTAACTGATTAAAGATTTAACAGCAATCTTAGGTTTTTTTTAGTACATTTGCTTCAGTTCTATGACCATTTGATCTTTTGCTTATAAATTCTGTATCTGATGCCACCTGTCTCACTGATGCCTGAAGAAGGAGCAAGACTCTGAAAGCTTGTGTTTTCAAATAAACCTGTTGGACTATAAGCTAGTATCATAGGTTACTAAAATTACACTCAGCAGAAAATAAATTCTTAATTGTCCCAAGACCTATGCAGCACCACACTTTATAAAGGTAACACCTGGGAAATTTTGCTACAGGTCAGAAAATGGGGAAAGGTTTAATATCTGAGGCTGGTGTCAATCAGGAAATCCAATCCCTGCGTAGATAAGCTCTAAAATGATTCCAGCAGAACGATAATTCAGACAAACACTGTAATGCTCAACTTTCTATGAAAGTTTGCATGTAAACTGAGTAATTATTGCGTAAACAATAACACAGCAAAAGGTTCAACTGTTAAAAACAGCAGTGAATCGAAAATGTATACAAAATCAGTGATGAAACAGTTTTACACTCACTCTGAATTCATGCACTGTGCAGAAAATAGACTGGATTGTAAAATTTTGAGGGAAAGCAGGAAGTGTTTGGTCTTTGGATGTTCCTAATTGTACCAACCTAATCAGTAATCCTCCGAAAAGGAACTCAAATCTTTCTCAACCTTTTGTTTTGTACAACCAGCAACTACAGGGTTCACTCAGTTTCCTGCACTCCCTAATTTGTAGAAAAGCATTGTATTGGCACACATAGCTTGATGCATTGATGCAACTGAGTTCTGAGCCTTGAAACAGTGCAGGCTGCTCTATAATGACAACTGTTAGGCAGAGAAACCACTCACTTGACACCAAAATGTTCTCCCATTACCTCACCCCTTTTATATATCTACATCACCACCAATGCATTACCATTCATCTTTTCATAGAAATTAGGAGCAGGAGTAAGTCATTTGGCCCTTTGAGCCTGCTTTGCTATTTATTATTGTCATGCTCATTTTACAAAATAAATCCCACATTTTTTCTACTTACTGCATATCATTAGAATTATAGAATCTTACCATGGCTACAGTGTAAATTGTGGCTATTTGGCCTGTTGCTCCAATGCTAGCTTTGGGCAAAATCAATTTAATTATTCCCAGTCCTGACCGTGATACATTTTTTTCTTCCTTCAAGAATTTAACCCATTTCCAATTTGTTGCATGAGGAGGACAACTGTGTAGAATTTTTGAACTGTGCATACTCTGTATGGATCAGATCAATAACAAATCCCTTGTAGTGGTTATCAAGGCTTTATTGTACCTATCCCACTTTATTCCTGATGTGTTGCTCTGGGGCTGTAAGAATCTACATTGAAATATTTGCAAACAATATTCATACTGTCTCGATCTGCCCCCCTAAAAAAGGAAATACTCCAGGATTGGGAGTTCATTCTTTTCAAAGTGCAAACAGCATCAGACATGCCTGAGGCCAGAAGTCTGTTGGGAAGTGAATGTTGTTAAAGAAGTACCTGTCAATTTATCATTCTTCGGCTTCTGCTCTTTGTAGCCACAAGGAAACATTTCAAGACATAAATGTGAGAACACAGTCTTGGTCTTTGATCAAAAGTACTAGCAGCAGGTGTAGGCAATTGAGCCTGCCTCGCCATTTAATGTAATCGTGCCTCAACTCCGTTTTCTTGCCCACTCCCCGAACCCTTTTACCCCATTATTAATTAAAAATCTGTCCATATCCTCCCGAAATTTACACAGCGTCCCAGCATCCATCACATTCCGAGGTAATGAATTCTACAGATTCACAACCATTTGAGAGCAGTAATACCTCCTCATGTCTGCTTTCAATCTGCCACTCTTAGAGTAGATTGGTTCCTGGGAAGAGTGTTGTCTATGAGGATAGGCTGAATAAACTGGCTTCACTGGAGTGTAGAGGAATGAGAGGTTGCTTAATGTCTGTGTGTGCCACAGTCTGTATTTTTTCAATACCGTTAGCTACATTAATTGAGAACTAATTTTGATCCAGAAATAGAGACACCATGCTGGATTTTGGGAGGGTGTGTGAAAGAGAACAATCCTTTTTTTAGTAGAACTAGATGATTAAGCAAACTTGGGCCAAATCATGTTTACAGAGTGCACGAAATTGGGAGCTAGACCTGCACGCATAGAAATCCCATGTGCATTGTTACATTGTAAACTGCTCATCAATACCTTTCAAAGTCAAATTAGCTGTGATCCTACTTTAGCCACAGAATTGATCACCAACAGCCTTTGTAAATTAGAAGTATAACTTCTGCTGCAAAGTGTGTTTTATCCCTCCTATAACTCACCAAAGCTTGTTTCAAAATTCTGTATCAAAATTTGCAAAGTTGGAAGTAATTATCTGCAATAAAAGTGGTTTGGATTTGAATAATTCAGCCTTATTACTCATTTAAATAAAAAAAAACCCAAAAGAACTGCAGATGCTGGAAATCCGAAACAACAACAGAAATTGCTGGAAAGTCTCAGCAGGTTTGGCAGCTCTGTGGAGAGAAATCAGTTAACGTTTTGGGATCTGAAACATTAACTCTGATTTCTCTCCATAGATGCCACCAGACCTGCTGAGATTTTCCAGCAATTTCAGCTGTTGTTTGTTGTTTAAATAAAATTTGCTTAACCATGTCACTTATTTAACTCATGGATTTTTGTGGTTCTAAAGTCTGGGATGGAACCCATCACATAGACGCCAAATGAAAATCCAAATTCACACCTTAATGCCAAGAAATAGATTCTCCACACATATAGGTGGGCTAATTGGACATACTGATTCAGAAAGTGATGGATTTAGAGTAGATTAATAAATCAACAACAGCTTATGTTAAGATAGCATCCCAAGAAGGTTCAATTGAGAATTTTCAATGCAACATAGCCCTAAGCCACTTAAGGTGCTATTGTAACATAAAAACACAGAAAATAGGAACAGGAGTTGGCCAGTCGGATGTTGGCCCTTGTTAAGCAAGTTTGCAGGTGACACCAGGATTGTTTGAGTGATTAGCAACGAAGAAGATGGATGTAGGTTACAGGAAGATATAGATGGGTTGGTCAGATGGGCAGACCAGTGGCAGATGGTCTATAACCCTGATAAGTGCGAGGTGATGCACTTTGAAAGAAGAATCAAGATGAGGGAGTATTTAATGAATGGTAGCTTCAAGGAATGGAGGGATCTTGGGGTAACTATACAAAGATCCCTGAAGCCAGCAGAGCACGTGAATAGGATTGTTAAGAAGGCATATGGGATACTTGCTTATATCAGTCGTGGTGCAGACTGTAAGAGCAAGGAATTAATGTTGGAGTTGTACAGAGCATTGGTCAGGCCACAGCTGGAGTACTGAGTGTAGTTCTGGTCACCTCATTACAGGAAGGATGTGATAGCACTAGAGGGAGTACAGAGGACGTTCACCAGGATGTTGCCTGGGATGGAGAAATTGAGCTGTAAGGAGAGACTGAGTAGGCGTGGATTGTTTTCTTTTGCGCAGAGAAGACTGAGGGGGGACATGATTGAGGTGTATAAGATTATGAGAAGTATGGATAGCATGAGTAGGGAGCAGCTGTTCCCTTAGCTGAGGGGTCGATCACGAGGGGGCATAGTTTTAGAGTAAAGGGCTGGAGATTCAGAGGGGATTTGAGAAAAAAACCTTTTCACTCAGCGGGTGGTGGGATTCTGGAATCCGGAATGCACTGCCTGGGAAGGTAGTGGAGGCTGGAAACCTTACAATCTTTAAAATGTATTTGGATGAACACTTTAAACACTAATAACATTGAAGGATATTTAGACAAATGATGGAAATTGGTAGTTGTAAGTGGTAGTTATGTTGGTGCAGACTTGATAGGTTGAAGAGCCTTTTCTGCGCTGTATACATCTATAAATCTTTGACCCTGGTCTACCATTCTGTATAATCATTGCTAATCATCCAATTCAGTCCCCTGTTTCCACTTTCTCCCTTTACCCTTTGATCGTTTTAGCCCTAAGACCATGGCTAATCCACCAAGCCTACACATCCCTGGACACATTTAGCATGGCCCATCTACCTGTCTTGACCATCTTTGGACTGTGGGACAAAACTGGAGCACCTGCAGGAAACCCATGTGCCCACGCAAGGAGAGTGTGCAAACTCTACACAGAGATTCTGGTGTCTCTGCTATAGGAAAGATGTTGTGAAACTTGAAAACGTGCAGAAAAGATTTACAAGGACGTTGGAGGGCTTGAGCTATAGGGAGAGGCTGAATAGGCTGGGACTATTTTCCCTGGAGTGTTGGAGGCCGAGGGGTGATGTTATAGAGGTTTATAAAATCATGAAGGGCATGGATAGAGTTGATAGTCAAGGTCTTTTTCCCCAGGGTGGGGGAGTCCAGAACTACAGGACAAAGGTTTAAGATGAGAGGGGAAAGATTCAAAAGGGACCTACGGGGCAAGTTTTTCACACAGAGGGTGGTGCATGTATGGAATGAGCTGCCAGGTGAGGTGATGGAGGTTGGTACAATTACAACATTTGAAAGGCATCTGGATGGGTATATGAAGAGGAAGAGTTCGGACAGATATGGGCCAAAGGCTAGCAAATGGGACTAGATTAATTTCAGATATCTGGTCAGCATGGAACAGTTGGACCAAAGGGTCTGTTTCCATGATGCACAGTTCTATGACTCTATAAGGTAGGCAAAGGAATCAAAGATTATCGAGGGTAGAACAGAATGTTGGATTTGAAACATAAACAAAGCAGCCATGATCTTATTGAATAGTGGAACAGGCTCAAAGGGCCAAATGGCCTACTTCTTCCCCAATTTCATATGTCTATATGTGACAGGAATTGGGCCTGGACAGAAGAAACAGTATTTGGTGAAGCATTGAGGATGGTTGCAGTTGTCCCTGAGAAACACGAGCAGGAAGCAAAAGTTGCTGAATGTAACAAGACACTGCAGCTCAGGAACAGTTAATCAGCGTTTACAGTTTGCTTGTGCATGAGGAGATTGAAGCTCAGTTAGCTAACGTCAATAATTGCAGCAGCCGATTATAATTCCG
The DNA here is from genome assembly GCF_021869965.1 of Rhincodon typus. Taxonomy (NCBI): domain Eukaryota; kingdom Metazoa; phylum Chordata; class Chondrichthyes; order Orectolobiformes; family Rhincodontidae; genus Rhincodon; species Rhincodon typus. The sequence continues at coordinate 113,305,402 of NC_063334.1, forward strand.
GTTTAACTGGTGGCTGCAAAAATAACAGGAACAATTGTTCAACTGCATTGACTTCTTCAAGACTGTGTAAGGTGTATCAAATTGCACATACAATAGATGTCTTAGTCAGGGAATCCTGCTGTTCCCAATCGCCAGCTGATGACTGAATAACTAACTAGACTTCAGGCATTTGTATTAGCTTTCCCGGGGTGCAGGGTGCCAGCACATGTACGTTTACAGGAACACACTTGTGGACAGAAAATTGTGGATGATTCTCGTGGACCCAAGCGGAGCAGCATTCCAGACTTACTTCCCCCGCCTAATCATCCTCCCCATTCCCATTTTACTCACTGTGACAGACTGGGCGTCATGGTGCGGTTGCTGGTTTCCTTGCTCTTTCTGATCGCTGAGCTGCCCACCGGCGAGTGAACTTCCTGCCTCCTGCCTAGAGGAGGCGGTCACTTGAAACTCAATCCTCACAGGCTCCAGTCCAAGTTGAGGAAGCGGGGGAGGAAGGGAGGCTTTCATACATGTGTTGCCTCTTATGACCACAGATCCTCCAGTGCAATATTTACAGCCCGTGAAGAACTTTTGAAGGGTACTGACTGCTGTATTGTCGAAAATGGGGCAGAGAATTTTAACAGAGCCAGACCCCACACACAGCAGTGTGATAATCTATTTCACCCACGCTAATTTTTACTTCCGGTAAGATGGTGGTGGAGTAGGGCTTCAGAGCCCAGGGCTCGTCCGCTCCGTCCACTTTTCGTTTCTTTTCTTCTTTTTCTCTCTCCTTCCATTTTTTTCCCTTCCCTTCTATTTTATTTTATTTACTACTTGGTGAAGAGCTTGGACACTGCGACATCATCGGGGAGGGGTGACCTGTGGGCCCAGCAGCACGACCCGAGTAGGCCTAGAAGTGTGGACCCCAGTAGGCCCAGCAGCATGGACTCAAGCAGGCCCAGCAGTGCGGACTTGAGTAGGCCTAGCAGTATGGACTTGAGTAGGCCCAGCAGCACGGACTCAAGCAGGCCCTGCAACATGGGCTCGAGTAGGCCTAGCGGTGTGGACTCGAGTAGGCCCAGCAGTGTGGACTCGAGTAGGTCCAGCAGCATGGACTCCAGTAGGCCTAGCACGTGGACTCAAGTAGGCCCAGCAGTGTGGACTCGAGTAGGCCCAGCAGCACGGACTCCAGTAGGCCTAGCACATGGACTCAAGTAGGCCCAGCAGTGTGGACTCGAGTAGGCCCAGCAGTGTGGACGCAAATAGGCCCAGCAGTGTGGACTCGTGGTGGCGGCGTTGGTGGCAAATTTGATTTCCTAGCGGCTTATGCATCATCGAGGCATTTCTAGCACCGACTCATGGCCTCTCTGGTCGAGGAGAGTTTGGGCTCCTTGCAGCATCTATGTCCAGCGCAGATTCATGGAGGCTGCGGCGTTTGGGTCCAGTACGAGACCTGTGGCATCAGCAGCAGCTGCATCGGTGAGGTGGGCCTGAAGCAGACCTCATGGCAGCGGTGGAGTCGAGATTGGGGTGGTGTGGTACCCAGCAACATCAGTGGCATCTGCATTGGTGAGGTCTAGTGAGGACTCATCGTGGTGAGGGGGTTGGTGAGGGCGAGCTGGCGCTGAAAAGTGGTGACGTTTGATCCAGCAGCAGCGGCGCCGCACAGGGCACTTGTGCCTGGCTACCAGGCCCATGGTCCATGGCGGAGCACTTAACAAGAAGGACTGTAAAGTTTATTTCTTCATTTTATCTGTCTTTATAGTCTGTCTGGGTTTATTTTTCTGTGTTTTAAGATGGCATCGGAGAGTGACAACACTTTTCACTGTATTTTTGTAACGAGATATACGTGACAATAAATAAATAATTGAAGGAAAAATATTAGTTAGGACACAGAACCAATAGGGTGTAGATAGATGCCATTCAGCCCATCATGCTTGTACCAGTTCTACTATCTAGTGCCATTTCTATCCAATGGATATAATCATCCAATGCCCTTCTTCTCCTCGAAGAAATTTCCCAATCTTCCTTGTGTAGTGTTCTGAAACATTTTACAGCCATCCAAACAGCTTCAGTTCACTAACTCCCTCAACGACTCAGCAGTGTAGACCTCCCTTGGCTCTACATTGGCGGACAAGCCTGCTTTATGTGCTCCTTGTCCTGAAGTGGGGTTTGAATACTTGACCTTCTGGCTCACACCGGAAGTGGTTAAATCCATAGCCGAGATTCTTACCAATATTTTCATGCTCTTAAATGGGTCAACGTAAATAAGGTTTAAAAGATAAAAAGTGCAGAAAATTCAGGAGTAAAATCAGAAAGTGCTGCATATATGGATATTATATGTAGATAATATATACATAGTTGCAGCAATTCATCTGCATAAGATGACATCCCAACAAAGGTTAAATAGATGGCAATTTTGGTCTTATGCATTTATGACACAGATTAATGTTTGGGCTGCCAAAAAAGTTACAAACTTCCATGCACTGCTCCCGCAGGTGATCTGGAAGCCTCCTGCCGAGTGGAAATTGTTCGACAGAGTGCAAATCACAAGGGGATCGACTTCAAGTCCCTTTACTGCTCTCACCATGGCAGCCACAATCACTCGCCAGGCTGACCATGAAGTGAGCATTGCACCAGCGCAAACTGGGGCAACGGGTATGAGGGTTAGCTTGGGTCAATTGTTTTATTCGATGATCGCATGTGGGAGCCCTATTCGCCATTTAAGGACAGCACCGGATGGACTATGCCCATTCGAAGATGCATCAGCTGACAGTCCATCGAACGGGAAACCGACAGGTCAGGATTATGACCAGGAGCCTCCAAACTCTCCTGCCGTATCCTGTTTCTGCTGATCCAACTTCCCTTCCCACCTCCCTCGTCTCCACATCTTCCTACCCCAGCCCCTCGGGCTGATCCGCCTCTAGCTCAGAGACTAAGCCCTGCACCGGCTAGAACCCCCAACATTGCTTTACCAAGAACCATCAAGCTCAATGTCTTGACACCTGCCAAATTGCAATGAGGTCTGTGGTTTTGAGTGCCCGGGTCTCCAGCTGGGGTTTACTGAGTGCCTGGGCCAGCTCGCTCCACTCAGTTAGCATCCAAAGGTCAACCCATCGAATCCAACTGCTCAGGGATGGTCCGAAACAAGTTTAGGCAGGTGAGACTGGAACCCGGTCCTCCTGACTGAGAGGCAGGGACACTACCACTGCACCTCAAGACCTACTGCATCCTAACCTGAATCATTTGCTCTCTGAATGTTTAGTTCATCACTTTGTCCACCATTGGAGATTGGTCTTTGATCTCCTGATTAAATTGAACGATCTTTGCCAGGGCTGATATTACCAAATGTACCAATCGCCAGATAACAGACACAGAATTTTGCTTTGCTATTACGATGTGCTGTTAGTGCTTGTCCAGTTTGAGTGACAGTCTTCAATATGCAGTATATTTTCAGTCCCCTTTCTTGAACATAATGATGGAATGGGATTTCAGAGTCAATGGCACAATGGTGTAGAAAGACTGAAGGTTAAACATTGCAATTTTTTGGCTATGTGCAAATCACATTGAGAGTAACTCATGCTGCAAGAATGATCTTACCAAGCCTGTCATGTTCATTGCTGTTCCAGCCCTCATATCCTATCTCCATTCCATCTTGCCCCGTGGCATGCACAGAAGAAGTCACCACTCAGCAGGGCTGCTCTGGAAAACCAGCATAAGTCTGCAGGAGCTTTTGAAACTGGCCAGACAACTTTTTTTTTTGATTCATTCAGGGGATGTGGGTATCACTGGCTAGGCCTACATTTGTTACACATCCTAATTGCCCAGAGAGCAGTTAAGAGTTAATTACATTGCTGTGGATCTGGAGTGACCTGTAGGCCAGACCAGGTAAGTATGACAGATTTCCTTCCCTAAAGGACATTAGTGAACCACATGGGCTTTTCCTGGCAATTGACAATGGTTTCATGGTCATCATTAGAGCCTTAATTCCATATTATTTATTGAATTCAAATTCCATCATGGCGGGATTTGAACCCTGGTCCCCAGAATATTAGCTGAGTGTCTGGATTAATAGTCTAATGGTAATACCACCAGGCTATTTCCTTCCCAGAACTGCTGTGGTCTCCAAGCTGTGCGTTTTGGCTTTGTTAGGGCTTCAGGAGAGATGGCAGAGAAGGGGAAACTGGCACCACAGTTCTCAAAGACGGATCTGGAGCTCCTTGTCCATTGGGTAGTGGAGCGGACAGGACTTAGAGGACTGGCAGAGGAGGTCACACCACCAGATTGTGCCAACCTGGTCAGAGATCACCACCGGCCAGTCAATGAGATCATGGCTGATCTAATAATCCTCACGTCCACTTTCCTGCCTTTCCCCCAAAACCTTTGATTCTCTTACAGATTAAAATCTACCTATCTCAGCCTTGAACGTTATCAATGACCCAACCTCAACAGCCCTCTGTGGCAATGAATTGCGCAGATTAATATCCTCTGAGAGAAGAAATTCCTCCTCATCTATGTCCAATCCCTTGCTCTGAGATTATTCCCTCTGGTTTTAGACTTTCCAATTCTGGGAAACAATTTTTTCCACATCTACCCTGTCATGTATATGTCAAAACGGTCATCTCATTCTGTTTTCAGGGACAGCTTTTCCAATTCTACTCTGTCCCAGCCACTTATAATTTTGAAAACCTTAATCAGTTCTCCTCTGAGATCTCTTCTCTCCAGGAACAGTCCTGTGATAGGGAGAAGCTGCTCCCGTTCGTAAAAGGGGCAAGAACAAGAGGGTATAGATTTAAAGCAATGTGCTAAAGAAACAAGGGTGATGTAAGAAAAAATTCTTTCACTCGGTGAGTAGTTAGGGTATAGAATGCCCTACATGGCAGTGTAGTGGAGGCAGGTTCGATTGAGGCATTCAAGAGGGACACTGGATGATTATTTGGACAGAAATATCACGCAAGGGGATGGGGAAAAGACAGGAGGTTGTAACTAGGTAATGATGCTTATTTGAAGAACTGGTGCAGGCACAATGAGCTGAATGCCCTCCTTCTGCATCAGAACAATTCTCTGATTTATGTCTCACTGCATGGTGATGTCTTCACCATGTCCTACAAGACATCACAGTCAATGTTAAGGAAAATAACTCATTTTATTATCTGCGTTGTCAAAGGGCAAATCAGAGACTGTGGACCATCTTTCATGACATTGGGGTGCCCCAAGGTGCTTTAAATCTGGCAAAACACTTTGGAACTGTGGTCAGGAAACACAGCAATCAGCATGTTCACAGCAAGAACTCACTGTTATAATGTGACAATGACCAAATAGTTTAGTTTAGTGGCGTGCTGCTGATTCAATCACTCACAGGATGTGGGAACTGAGTGATAATACTGTGCCATTTTAAAAGCCAATTAAAAGCCAAGCATACTGACATGAATCTGGAGACTGGGCAGATTTCCGGTCCCAAAGAGGATTTGTAAACCAGGTTGGTTTTGATGATAATCCAATCATTTCATGTTCACCATTACTGAGAAGATAGTTTCATTTAGGATTGGTTAATTCACTCAGTTCAAACACTGCAGCCCCCTTAGATGGATTTGATGTCAATAGTAGGCTGATTGGCTCAGGTCTTTGGATTGCTAGCTCAGTTCAATATTCACCACACTCCTGTACCTGCCAGGACACCAAGGGACAAAGCTGCTTTACTTAAAAATAGTGTCCTGGTGCTTTGATCCCCACCTTAAAAACAAGAAAGACATCGCTTTAATCTCTCACCTAGAGTTCAGTACCTCCAGCAGTGCAGTACTTCCTTGTACTGGTTTTTAATTGCACCACATACCTATACGGGGAACTTGAGCAGGAAACATTCAGACTACTAAGCGAACCGCATTGAAATGAATCTGCCAATGCTTTGTGTTAACAAGCAAACCACTGAGCTGTTCAGACCCGGATTACAATGATGGGAATACTAAAAGAAGAAGCAATTTTACCTTTGCCACAGCAACGCAGCTTGGTTAAGTTTGGAAACTCTGCTGAATATATCTTGGTGCTGGCAGAGTGTGGAGCATCTGAGTCCTCATTGCCCATTATTCCATAATGATAAGAAAAATCACGAATGTTGTCAAGCTGTAGTGAGACATGAGCAAACATTCGTGTAATGTTCTCAAACTATTACCAACCCTTTCTGCTGACCTGCAATACATTAAGAGGACTAAACAGGATCAGCGTGATTAAAGGTGAAGGCAGGCTGTGTAGGATTATTTTTCTTTTCCTCCTCAATGCTAATGACAGCTCGTCGACACATCCCCTGTCCATCAGTTCAAACCTCTGCATGGCATCAGAAATCCAAACAGCCACTACGAGGAGTATTTCCTATCAATGTGGGTACAGGAGCAAGCTACTCAGCCCATCAATCCTGTCTCACAATTCTAGATCATGGCTAATCAACTACCTCAACGCCTTTGTGCGACCCAATCTTTATATCCCGTCATGGTGTAATGTTACCCAGCAAAGGCAGTCATTTTCAACAGAGCTTAGATTAAATTGTGTGTGTGTTTCAAAATTTTCTCTTCTGTCTTTTGCTTTTTGATGTGGTTAGATAATCACAAGACAGAAGCATCTTTTTGGAGTTGAAGGCCAGTGTAAGTGAAATGTGAACTAACCTACAGCTCAAGATGAGATTAATATATGCATATTATTACTTAACAAGCTTCAAAAACCCATCATGGAGTAGGGGTTTTTTTTGCCTCAAAATTCAGTGGTTTCAACTGGAATTCTTGAGCATGGGATGTTGAATACATTTGGTCAGGAAGGTTAAAACACAAGTATTGCACATCTCATTTCAGAAGCTAAAGGAGCTCCTGACTAGCCTTTCCAAAAGCCACATTAGACCTTATTTTTCTTTTCCCAAAATTTCACTTGCTGCTGAATGTGGTCTTTCAATGAGATTACAAATTTACACAGACAAATTTGAACAATGCTAATTGTGACCAATGGCACTGGGGTTTAGATTTAAATTTATTTATATGTCACATGCACAAAGTATAGGAATATATAATTACAGTGAAAAGTGCACAACGTTGTCACTCACTGACACCCATTTGGTTACAAAAACCAGAATTACGAGATTGAACAGAGTCAAAAGGTAAGCATGAAAATAAAACATCCAGATGTCAGTGTCCCAAATCCCATCTCCACAATTGTGCAGGCTCTGCTCCAATTGTTAGGCTGCCATAGCTGCCTCACCGGCCCCGCCTCACCGGCCCCGCTCTCACCGTCATTGCCTCACTGGCCCCGCTCTCACCGTCACTGCCTCACCGGCCCCGCTCTCACCGTCACTGCCTCACCGGCCCCGCCTCACCGGCCCCGCTCTCACCGTCACTGCCTCACTGGCCCCGCTCTCACCGTCACTGCCTCACCGGCCCCGCTCTCACCGTCACTGCCTCACCGGCCCTGCTCTCAACGCTACTGCCTCACCGGCCCCGCTCTCACCGTCACTGCCTCACCGGCCCGCTCTCACCTTCACTGCCTCACTTGTCCCGCTCTCACTGTCACTGCCTCACCATCCCC
>NC_063334.1:113313043-113313520 GCF_021869965.1 Rhincodon typus
CACCGTCACTGCCTCACCGGCCCCGCTCTCACCGTCACTGCCTCACCATCCCCGTTCTCACCGTCACTGCCTCACCGGCCCCGCTCTCAGTGTCACTGCCTCACCAGCCCCGCTCTCACCGTCACTGCCTCACCATCCCCACTCTCACCGTCACTGCCTCACCGGCCCCACTCTCACCGTCACTGCCTCACTGTCTCCACTCTCACCCTCACTGCCTCACCATCCCCGCTCTCACCGTCACTGCCTTACTGTCCCCGCTCTCACCGTCACTGCCTCACCATCCCCACACTCACTGTCACTGCCTCACCGTCTCCACTCTCACCGTCACTGCCTCACCGGCCCCGCTCTCACCGTTACTGCCTCACCGGCCCCTCTCTCATCGTCACGGCCTCAGCGGCCCCACTCTCACCGTCACTGCCTCACCGGCCCCGCTCTCACCGTCACTGCCTCAGCGGCTGCACTCTCACCGTCACTGCC
>NC_063334.1:113313530-113351684 GCF_021869965.1 Rhincodon typus
CACCGTCCCCACTCTCACCGTCACTGCCTCACCGGCCCTGCTCTCACTGCTCCAGCCCACGCTCGATCTGCCATTGCTGCAGGACATGGCCCGTGCATTCAGCTCCCGTCATGAGGTTCCTGGCCACGACCCAACTCCTTCTCAACTCCTTAGGTAGGTAGGTGAAAGGGTGGGGTCTGTGGGGAGGGGGGGTGTAGAATTACAACAGACAGGAAAGAGGAGAGAGAAGAAGAAGAGAAAAAGAAAGGAAAAGGAAACGTAACTGGCAAGCAGAGTGGAGCTCTGAATGGAGTGACATACCCTGCTGCCAACTTGCCGAAGACGAAACGATTCCAGCATCTAAAGTTACAAAAACTAAAGTAAGTAGGAAGGAAAGTCCCCAAGCCCATCTCAGTTCTAAAGGGTTGTCCCTTTACTCTGAGTCTCTGTTCTCTGGTCCTAATCTCTCCTACTAGTGGAAACATCTTCTCCATGTCCACTCTATTCAGGCTTCTCAGTATTCTGCAAGTTTCAATCAGATGCTCCCCTCTCCCTTCTAACGCCATCGAGTAAAGATGCAGAGATCTCAGCCACTCATACTTCATCCCCAGGATCATTCTTGTGAACCTGCTCTCGAACACCACCAATGCCAACACATCCTTCCTTAGACACAGGGCCCAAAACTGCTCACAATGTTATAAATGACGAGAGCTCTATGTAGATCAGCAGTACATCTCTGCTGTTGTCTTGTAGTCTTCCGTTAATGAATGCTAATGCTGCATTTGCCTTCCTAACTGTCAACTGAACCTGCATGTTAACCTTAAGGCAATCCTGAACTAGGATTCCCCAGTCCCTTTGTGTTTCCAATTTCTGAAGCCTTTCCCTGTTCAGAAAATAGCCTGCATCTCTATTCTTCCTACCAGAGTACATAACACTTTCCCACATTGTGTTCCATCTGCCAATGCTATGTCCACTCTCCTAGCCTGTTCAAGTCCTTCTGCAGCCTCCTGCTTCCTCGACACTACCTGTCACCCCACTTGTCATTGTGTCATCTGCAAACTGAGCAACAATGCTCTCAGTTCCTTTGTCTAGATTATTAATGTATGATGTGAATAGTTGTGGTCCCAACAGACCTCCACTAATCACCAGCTGCTATCCTGAAAAAGACCACTTTATTCCCACTCTCCTCCTTCAGCCTATCCTCCATCCATGCCAATAGATTGCCCATAACACCATGGGCTCTGATCTTACTTAGCAGCCTCCTGTGCAGTACCTTGTCAAAGAACCACTGGGAATCCAAATGGATCACGTCCACTGGCTCACGTTTGTCTAACCTGCTCATTACCTCCTCACAATTCTCACAGATTTGTTAGGTATGACCTTCTCATGAGGAAGCCATGCTGATTCAGGTCTACTTTACCATGGTTGGAGGCTCAAATCTTACTCCAGTAACTCAAATGCAGACTAACACGCCAGTGGAATTCTGAAGATAAGTTGCACCATTGCTGATATCATCTTCCAGATGAGATATTGATTTAAAGCTCTGTCTGTTGCCTCCAGTAAATGGAAAAAAAAATCCCATGGCAATCTTCTGAAGTAGAGTCATCTCAATTGCTATGATCAATAACAATTCCACTGTACAGATGGTCTGGTCATAACTGCATTGATTTTTGAGAAGTTTGCCGTTTGCGAATTGTCTGTTGCCTTTCTGACAATAACTATAGGACTTTATAGCTGTAACTTATAACTGTATAGGACTTTGGTTCGACCACATTTGGAATACTGCATACCGTTCTGGTCGCCACATACAAAAGGATGTGAATGCTTTGGAGACGGTGCAGAGGAGGTTCACCAGGATGTTGCCTGGTATGGAGGGAGCGAGCTATGAAGAGAGGTTGAGTAGATTAGGATTATTTACATTAGAAAGATGGAGGTTGAGGGGGGACCTGCTTGAGGTCTACAAAATCATGAGAGGTATAGACAGGGTGGATAGCAAGAAGCTTTTTCCCAGAGCGGGGGACTCAATTACTAGGGGTCACGATTTCAAGGTGAGAGGGGAAAAGTTTAAGGGAGATATGCGTGGAAAGTTCTTTAGGCAGATGGTGGTGGGTGCCTGGAGCACGTTGCCAGCGGAGGTGGTAGAGGCGGGCACGACAGCGTCATTTAAGATGTATCTAGACAGATACATGAATGGACAGGGAGCAGAGGGATACAGATCCTTGGAAAATAGGCAACAGGTTTAGACAGAGGATCTGGATCGGCGCAGGCTTGGAGGGCCGAAGGGCCTGTTCCTGTGCTGTAATTTTCTTTGTTCTTTGTTCTTTTAAATACATTTAATTGATTAAAAACTGCTTTAAAATTCTGAAGTCGTGAAAGGTGCTACTTAAATGCAAGTTTGTTATTTCTATCTTTTACCATGGAATATTCTGCATCCATCAGTGGCAGACTACAGCTTAATTATGTACTATGCGCTGGATGAATGTAACTGCTGAAGGTTCCTTTGGTAGGACCTCCCAGAGCTGGGACAGTCACAGCTTGCAAGAACAAAGGCAGCAATGTTATGGGAACACCATCACCTTAAATCACAAACCATCCTGATTCGGACATGTTTGTCACTGTTTCTTCAGGGTGAATGGAACAATATTTTGGAATGCCCTAAATAACGGTGCTGGAGGAAGTATATTCACTGCTTAGGATGCAACTGTTTAAGAAAGTGACTTATTGTTACTTTCTATAGAAAACTAGGTCTGAGCAATGACTCAATAAAAACTGAAAGAGCTGCGGATGCTGTAAATCAGGAGCAAAAATAGAAGTTGCTGGAAAACCTCAGCAGGTATTGCAGCATCTGTGAAGAAAAAATCAGAGTTAACGTTTCGGGTCCGGTGACCTTTCCTCAGAACTGTTCTGAGGAAGGGTCACCGGACCTGAAAGGTTAACTTTGTTTTTTTACTTTACAGATGCTACCAGACCTGCTGAGCTTTTCCAGCAACTTCTATTTTTGTTTCTGAGCAATGACTCCAGTCAAAAATTTTTGTGATATTTTGAATGAACATTGGGTAATTGCTGTTTTATTGAAAGCGTAGAATCCCCTACAGTGTGCAAATGGATTCATCAGCCCATCAAGTCCACACCGATCCACCAAAGAACACCCCAGCCAGACCCAGGGGAGGCGATGACCTTGTGTATTATCGTTGGACTGTTAATCCAGAGATGCAGATAACGTTTTGGGGACTTGAGATCAAACCCTGCCACACCTGATGGTCGAACTTGAATTCAAAAAACAAAGTCTGGAATTAAGAATCTAATGATGACCATAAATCCATTGTCAGGAAAAACTCATCTGGTTCACGAATGTCCTTCAGGGAAGGAAACTGCCATCCTTACTTGGTCTGGCCTACATGTGAGTCCAGATCCACAGCAATGTGGCTGACTCTTAACTGCCCTCTGGGCAACTATCCAGCGAAACCATCATCTTGTTAATGAATTTTTAAAAAAGCCAGCATTCCCCATAACCCGACATTTCCCATGGCTAACCTACCGAGCTTGCACATCCCTGGACACTATGGGCAATTTAGCATGCCCAATCCACCTAACCTGCACATCTTTGGACTGTGGGAGGACGCCCACGCAGATACGAGTTGAATCTGCAAACTCCACTCAGCTGGAATCAAATCCAGGTCCCTGGCACTGTGCGGCAGCAGCGCTAACCACTGAGCCACTATGCCACATAGGCCACAGGCATTGTCATCTCTGTTTTTTATTGAACTATGTGTCTGATAATTGGGATGAGCCCACTCTTCTATCATATAGAGTACTCCAAAAGACCCTCCACAATGCCACCTGAGATAGCGAGGGCAGGAATGATGTATGACTGGCGAAACCAGCATTGGGACAGACTTGATGGGCCAAAGGGCCACTTCTTTTCTGTACAATTCTATGATTACCAACTGGCAGTAGACTGCAGAGCCTCAATGGGAAAACCAATTACAAGCTCAAGGAAGGCTGAAAGTTGCTCCCGCGGAAATAAGACCTGTCCCTCAAACTAGTTTGAATCTCATGCAATCGGTTTTGGATGGACACAGCAGATATCATGGCCATTCTGTATCCACATCATGTGGATATTAAAGACTACCTACTTAAATCAATACATAAAATCAAACAACACTTTTCATTTTCTAAAAAAAAACTAAAGAATAATATTTACCTAAATCAAGTTTAACAATCATTATTTAAAGAATTCTTATTTAAACTTCTCTGCCAATACTCATAGTTTTTTGAAGACAAAGTTCTTAAATCAAAGCTCAAACAGGAAAAGGAGACTCATGACCTGGGAGTATTTGTTAGTGTCACTAGATCTCAAAGATGGATCAATATTCAGCTCTCTCACCAAAATGTGGGACAAATAACATTTACGAAAGCCTCAATTACTTCTACATACCCTTGTCTTTAAATCCCTTACCTCTCTGTAATACCCTGGCTATATGAATCAATGGTCTCTATTCCTTCAGTTTGTCAGGCTGTGATCCCTCGTTTATCCCTACGTAGGAGAACTGCCTTAAACATGTCTTTCAAATAGAGTCAAATTTAAACCTGCAGGAGGAAATGGTTTGTCATAACTCAACCATGAAGAGGTTTACAAACAACGCATTCCTTACCACTTATGGAAACAACTTATCAAAGCCCAACTATAGCTCATTCAGTGGACTTAAACATATCCTCCCTGATCTCTGTGTGATCCGTTTGTTAGCAAAATGCCTGGGAAACTATTGGGAGAACACAAGGGAACTAATACAGATTGATAATGGTGTGACTGGTGCATATCCAGCAATGCCACTGATACCGTGGGTTTCCTGCCCAGTGACTGATGCTAAAGTGACTCTGAAAACATTGTAGCTACTAAAAAATGGCCCTAACAGCCTTGATCTTGCAAGGGTGAGGCAGGAATCTGTCCAACTTCCTGCTTCTGATCGCTATCAAGCTACTCCTGTTTTTCTTTATAAATATTACATCTGGATGACAGAAACAGGCTGCACTCCCTTGTAATCAAATGGTTTGCATTATCTAAGCCCACGCAGGGCGAAGGTAAATGAATGTCCATTATAAAGGGCTGACAGCAGGGGGTCAACAGCCCACCATTAGAAGAGCACAGGACAAGGACAGGAAGGATATATCTTAAAATCCCTGACGTGAGGAAAGAGGCCATTCGGTCCATCCAATCTGCACCAACCCTCCAAACAGCATTCCATCCAGGCCCTTACCCTATCCCTGTAATCCTGCATTTCCCATGGCTAATCCACCTAGCCTGCACATCCCTGGATACAATGGGACAATTTAGCATGGCCAATCTACCTAACCTGCACATCTTTGGACTGTGGGAGGAATCCAGAGGACCCGGTAGAAACCCATGCATACACAGCGGATGGGGTGTGGGGGGTGCGCAGCACAGTGGCTCAGTGGTTAGTACTGCTGCCTCACAGCACCAGAAACCCAGGTTCAATTCTACCCTCAGGCAACTAACTGAGTGGAGTTTGCACATTCTCCCCATGTCTGTGTGGGTTACCTCTGGGTGCTCCAGTTTCCTCCCACAGTCCAAAGATGTGCAGGGTAGGTGGATTAGCTACATTAAATTGCCCAGGGAAGTTTAGGTCAGGAGGGTTAGACATGGGAAATGTAGGGGTAGGGGAATGAGTCTGGATGGGATGCTTTTTGGAGGGGCGGCATGGACTTGTTGGGCCAAATGTCCTGTTTCCACACTGTAGGGATGTTATGAATGTGCAAACTCCAGTCAAGGCTGAAATCAGACCCGGGTGCCTGGCGCTGTGAGGCAGCAGTGCTAACTACTGTGCCACCATGCTGCCCATGGACAAAGAAATTATTGCTCAAGTCATTCACAGCAGACCATTAGGTAGAGAGTACTCAGCAGTTAGTTTGGTAAAAATTGTATTCCTCTAGCTGACTGTAGCACTGTGACTCTAAGTGTTAGAGTGCCTCCTCATTTACGGTCCAGCTGACAAGTAAATGATTTTGTCGTTTCACATTAGTGCTCACACGATTTGGTAATTGCTGAACCACTGCACTTAGTATGTAAATCAGAGTCACAAAGTCATTTACTGCAGACTAGGGCTGGCCTCGTTAGTCCCAGTCCTCGATTCAATCTCACAGCCCTCCAGGGGCTAAAAAAAAGAACATAAATAGCAATGTCATTTTAACAAAACTAGTCCTTGCTCTAGGTTGGAAAGGTTAAGATCAACTCATGACTATCACAAACTTTGATTTTGACAGAGACATTTACTCAGATTAAGATCTTTAAATCCCAGAACTGTCATGCTGTAGAAGAAATATTGAGTCTGCACTGTCTCTCCAAATTAACATCATGACTTTGTACCATTCTCCCACCCTTGCCCCACGACACCCCGGCACATTGCTTCTTATTTCAATAATCATTAAATACCTTCTTGAATGCCTCAATCGAACCAGTTTCTCCCACACTCCCAGGCAGTGCATTCCAGAAATGAACCACTTGCTGTGGGGAACAGTTTGTTCCAAATCGCATTTATTCTTTTTCTGCAAATCCCTTTAAATCTGTGCCCATTTGTTCTTGATCCTTTTATGAGAGGGAACCACTTGCCCCCACCACCAACCCCATCACGATTTTGCAAACATCTATCAAATTTTTTCTGAGCCGTCTAAAGTAAACAGTCACAACTTAGCCAATCTTTCCTGATAAGAAATACCAAATCATAGAATCCCTACAGTGTGGAGCAGGGCATCAGGCACATTGAGCCCACCCTCTGAACAGCATCCCACCCAGACCCACCCCACCTACTCTGTAACCCTGCATTTCCCATGGCTAATCCACCTAACTTGCAGATCCTTAAGAACTACAGGCAATTTATCATGGCCAATCCACTTAATCTGCACATCGTTGGACAGTGGGAGGAAACTGGAGCACCCAGACATGAAGAATGTGCAAACTCCACATTAACAGTAACCCAGGGGTGGAATCAAACCGAGGTCCCTGGCACTGTGGGGCAGCAGTGCTCACCACCAAGCCACCATGACATCCCATAACAAATAAGACATCTTTCCTGAGATTTCTCAGCCATGGAACCATTCTTATAAAGCACTTCTGCATGTTCTCCATGAGTTCACATCCTTTTTATAATGTGGCGCGTAAAACTGTACACAATATTCCAGCTGAGGCTTATATACTTGTATAACAAGTGTCTTCCATACTTTGAGCATAACCTCCCTATTCTTGTACTCAAAACAATCATTGATGAAGCCTAGGATACTGTAAGCTTTATTAAATATTCTCTCCACTTGCCCTGACACTTTTACTGACTTATGCACATATTCACACTGATCTCTCTGCTCCTGCACACCATTTAGAATAGTACACTTTAATTTATTACGTCTCTCCACGCGCTTCTTACAAAGTGCATCACCTCATACTTTACATATTGAACCTTATCTTCCACCTATCTGTCCATCTGAGTGTGAGGGTTAACTATGAGGAGGATGCAGAGGTGTTTCAGTATGATTTGGACAAGTTAAGTAAATGACTGAGCAAATGCATGGCAGATGAAGTATCATGGAGACAAATGTGAGGTTATTCACATAGATAGCAAAAACAGAAAGGTGGATTATTACCCGAATGGTGATAGATTGGCCGGGGCGGGGGGATATGCAAGGAGACCTGGGTGTCACTGTACACCACTCACTGAAAGTAAGAATGCATAGGGAGAGGATAAATAGGCTGGGGCTATTTTCTCTGAAGCATCAGAGGCTGATGGGTGATGTCCGAGAGGTTTATAAAATCATGAGAGGCACGGACCAGGTAAATAGCCAAGGTCTTTTCTGTGGGGTGGAAGAGTTAAGGTGAGAGCAGAAAGATTTAAAAGGGACCTAAGGGGCAACTTTTTCATACTGAGGGTGGTGCATGTATGGAATGAGCTGCCAGAGGAAGTGTTGGAGGCTGGTACAATTACAACATTTAAAAGGCATCTGGATAGGGATATGAATAAGAATGGTTTAGAGGGTTATGGGCCAAATGCTGGCAAATGGGACTAGACTTATCTGGGATATCTGGTCGGCATGGACAAGTTGGACCGCAGGGTCTGTTTCGGTGCTGTTGACTCTATGCTATGACTGTATGACTCGAGGTGCAGCAGGCAGTGAGGAAGGCAAACAGCATTTTGGCTTTCATAGTGACAGGATTTGAGTACAGGAACAGGGATGTCCTACCTCGGTGAGACCACACCTCAATATCGTGCGCAGTTTTAGTCTCCTTATCAGAGGAAGGATGATCTGGTTATGGAGGGACTGCAATGAGGGTTTATCAGACTGGTTCCTTAGATGGCAGGAATGACGTATGAAGTGAGACAGATCAGTTAGGACTATATTTACTGGAGTTTCAAAGAATGAGGCAAGATCTCTTAGAAACCTGTAAAATTCTAACAAGACTAGACTAAATGCAGGATGATGTTCTCGATGACCAAGGATAGTAGGGGGAAAGGGAGAAGTGAGCGTAGAGGGAGAATAACAATTAATGTAAGGCAAAGCAGCAGGTTAGCAGGTGACGAGGAAGCTTCAACTCCATTGAAAATTAGGAAAAAAGTTAAAGGGAAGGAGAACTCAACAGCTCTTAGTAATGGAGGTAATAGGACCCAAAAAGAAGGTGCAAAAACTGGCATAAGGGCACTTTATCTGAATGCTCGGAGCATACGGAACAAGGTGGATGAGTTGACGGTGCAAATCATGGCAAATGGGTATGATTTAGTGGCCATTACAAAGACATGGTTACAGGATGGTCATGACTGGGAGTTAAATATCCAGGGGTATCAAACTGTTCGGAAGGACAGACAGGAAGGTAAGTGAGGTGGTGTTGCTTTGATTTTTAAGGATGATATCAGGGTGGTAGTGAGAGATAATATAGGTTCTACCGAACAAACCATTTGAGTGGAAATTAGGAATAGCAGGGAGAAGAAGTTACTGATAGGTGTGGTCTATAGGCCACCAAATAATGACATCGTGGTGGGGCGGGCAATAAAATAGAAATAGCTAATGCATGTATAAATGGTACAGCAATTATCATGGGGGATTTTAATCTACATATCGATTGGTCAAACCAGGTTGGTCATGGCAGCCTTGAGGAGGGGTCCATAGAATGCATCCGTGATAATTTCCTTGAACAGTATGTAATGGAACCTACGAGGGAGCAAGCTATCCTAGATCTAGTCCTGTGTAATGAGATAGGAATAATTAATGATTTCACAGTTAGGGATCCTCTCGGAAGGAGCGATCACAGTATGGTCAAATTTAAAATACAGATGGAGCGTGAGAAGGTTAAATCCAGTACCTATGTCCTGTGCTTAAACAAAGGAGACTACGAAGGAATGAGGGAGGAGTTAGCTAAGGTAGAATGGGAGCAAAAACTTTATGGTGGGTCAATTGAGGAACAGTGGAGGACTTTCAAAACAATTTTTCACAGTGCTCAGCAGAAGTATATTCCAGTGATAAGGAAGAACTGTAGGAAAAGAGAGAGCCAGCCATGGATGTCTAGGGAAATAAAGGAAGGTATCAGATTGAAAAAAAAACACATACAAAAAAGCAAAGATTAGTGGGAAACTAGTAGACTGGGAAATCTTTAAAGGCCAACAGAAAGCCACTAAAAAAGTTATAGAGAAAAGTAAGATAGATTATGAGAGTAAACCAGCTCAGAATATAAAAATAGGCAGCAAAAGTTTCTATAAATATGTAAATCGTAAAAGAGTGGCGAAGGTAAACATTGGACCTTTAGAGGATGAGAAGGCCAATTTAATAACTGGGAATGAGGAAATAGCCGAGACATTAAACAGTTATTTCGTGTCGGTCTTTACTGTGGAAGACATAAATAACATGCCGAAAACCAATGCCAAGAAGGTTATAGCAGGTGAGGACCTAGAAACTATCATTATCACTAAGGAGGCAGTGCTGGGCAAGCTAATGGGTCTAAAGGTAGACAAGTCTCCTGGCCCTGATGAAATGCATCCCAGGGTACTAAAAGAGGTGATGGGGGAAATAGCAAATGCACTAGTAATTATTTACCAAAATTCACTGGACTCTGGGGTGGTTCCCACAGATTGGAAAACAGCTAATGTGACACCACTGTTTAAAAAAGGAAGTAGACAAAAAGCAGGTAACTATAGGCCAGTTAGCTTAACTTCGGTAGTGGGGAAAATGCTTGAATCTATCATTAAGAAGAAATAGCAAGACATCTGGATATAAATTGTCCCATTGGGAACACCCAGCATGGGTTCATGAAGGGTAGGTCATGTTTAATTAATTTGGTGGAATTCTTTGAGGACATTACTTGCATGGTGGACAATGGGGAACCTTTGGATGTGGTATATCTTGATTTTCAGAAGGCATTTAACAAGGTGCCACACCAAAGGCTGCTACATAAGATAAAGTTGCACGGTATTACAGGTAATGTATTGGCATGGATAGAGGATTGGTTGACCAGTAGAAAGCAAACAGTAGGGGTAAATGGGTGTTTTTCTGGTTGGCGGTCAGTGGCTAGTGGTGTGCCTCAGGGATCAGTGTTGGGACCGCAATTGTTTACAATTTACATAGATGATTTGGAGTTGGGGACTAAGTGTGGTGTGTCAAAATTTGCAGATGACACTAAGGTGAGTGGTAGGGCAAAGTGTGCAGAAGACACTGAAAGTCTGCAGAGGGATATAGATAGTCTAAGTGAGTGGGAAAAGGTCTGGCAGATGGAGTACAATGTTGATAAGTGTGAGGTCATCCATTTTGGTAGGAATAACAGGAAAATGGACTATGTTTTAAATGGGAAAAAATTGCAGCATGCTGCTGTGCAGAGGGACTTGGGTGTCCTTGTGCATGAATCACTGAAGGTGGGATTGCAGGTACAGCAGGTAATTAAAAAGGCAAATGGAATTTTGTCTGCCATTGCTAGAGGGATGGAGTTTAAAAACAGGGAGGCTATGCTGCAGCTGTATAGGGTTCTGGTGAGGCCACACCTGGAGTACTGTGTGCAATTTCGGTCTCCTTACTTGAGAATAGATATACTAGCACTGGAGGGGCTACAGGGGAGATTCACTCGGTTGATTCCAGAGTTGAGAAGGTTGGATTATGAGGAGAGACTGAGTAGACTGGGATTATACTCATTGGAATTCAGAAGAATGAGGGGAGATCTTATAGAAACATATAAGATAATGAAGGGATTAGATAAGGTGGAGACAGGGAGGTTGTTTCCGCTAGCAGGTGAAACTAGGACTAGAGGACATTGCCGCAAAATAAAGGGAAGCAGATGTAGGACTGAGGTCAGGAGGAACTTCTTCACCCAAATGGTTGTGAATCTGTGGAACTCCCTGCCCAGTGAAGTGGTTGAAGCTACCTCGCTGAATGTTTTTAAGGCAAGGCTAGATAAATTTTTGAACAGTAAAGGAATTAAGGGTTATGGTGAGTGGGCAGGTAAGTGGAGCTGAGTCTCAAAAAGATCAGCCATGATCTTATTAAATGGCGGGGCAGGCTCGAGGGGCCAGATGGCCTACTCCTGCTCCTAGTTCTCATGTTCTTATGTTCTTATGATTCCAGAATGAGGTTCACTAGCTTGATTCCGGAGTTGAGAGTGTTGGCTTATGAGGAGAGATTGAGTAGACTGGGACTAAACTCATTGGAATTTAGAAGAATGAGGGGGGATCTAATAGAAACATAAAATTATGAAGGGAATAGTTAAGATAGAAGCAGGGAGGTTGTTTCTACTGGCGAAACTAGAACTAGGGGGCATAGCCTCAAAATGAGTTGGAGTAGATTCAGGACTGAGGAGCTTCTTCACGCAAAGGTCGTGAATCTGTGGAATTCCCTGCCCAATGAAGCGGTTGAGGCTTCCTCATTGAATGATTTTCAGGTAAGGATAGATAGAATTTTGAACAGTGAACAAATTAAGGGTTATGGTGAGAGGGCGGGCAAGTGGAGCAGAGTCCATGAAAAGATCAGCCATGATTTTATTGAATGGCGGAGCAGGTTTGAGGGCCCGGTTGGCCTACTCCTGCTCCTGGTTCTTATGTTCTTATGTAACCAGGGGTCATAGTCTGAGGATAAGACTTAAGCCATGTGGGTCTGAAATGAGGGGAAACTTTGCCACTCTGAGAGTGGTCAAACTGTAGAATTCCCTGCCACCGAAAATAACTCAGGTCAAAACATTGAATGTTTTCAAGAGAAAGTTAGATGTAGCTTAGGTTTAAGGGGATAAAAGGGTGTGGGGAAAAAGCAGAAAGAGGGGACTGAGTTGGTTGATTATTCATGATCATATTTAGCATGCTTGAATAGCTGAATCACCTTCTCCTGCTTCCATTTTCTATGTTTCTGTGCTTCTGTGTTTGTCTTTTTAGTGTTCCACATGTTGTCTTCACAGTTTACAATGATTCTATGCTTCATATTGTCTGCAAACTTTGAAATTGTCTCCTGTACACCAAGATCTGGATCATTCGTGTAAATCAGGAAAACCCAGGGTCCCATTACTGGCTCCTGGGAAACTTCACTTCAAACCTTCTGCAGGGATTGCAATGAGGTCAGCCAGCTGGACCTCATAGAATATGAATTCCCTGTTTGGGCTGTTAATTTGGGCCAATCGGGGACCCCTGGCTGACAGGAAAAAAGGGCAGTGTCAGAGATACTGCCACTCTGACAGCTGACTTTAGAGGCAGTACTAAAGTGAAGGCCTGTTCATATGTAAATAAAGGGTGACTTGGTGATGGGATACTAGCCTATGTGGAGTTATTTCACTTGCCTCCAGCCTGAAAAGGTATCTCTTGACTGTTATTCTCTGTCTCCTATCACTCAGCCAATTTTGTTACCACTTTGCTACTGCCCTTTTTATTCCCTGAGCGGTAACTTTTGCTTGTATGCATGGCAGTACTGCAGCAACATAATTCCATCCTTATCAATGATATAGAATCCCTACAGTGTGGAAGCAGGCCATACAGCCCATTAAGTCCACACCGACCCTCCAAAGCACATCTCACCCAGACCTACTTTCACCCCTCTACTCTATCCCCTTAACACTGCATTTCCCATGGCTGACACACCTCGTCTGCACACTATGGACAATTCAGCATGGTCAATCCACACAACCTGCACATTTTTGGACTGTGGGAGGACACAGGGACAATGTGTAAACTCCACACAGACAGTTGCTGAAGGGTGGAAATGAGCCCCAATCCCTGGACTGTGGAGCAGCAGTGCTAACCATTGAGCCATGATACCATCCTATATTTCTTGTGCTTATTTGTTTGCTGTCATGTTTTTTACTGGCAGGGCATCTCACAAAGGGCACATGTGCAGAACGTTGCATGCACACAATGAGGACATTTCATCAATGTCATCAGACCACAGTCTTTCCAATACATCCTCCTTATTAATGTAGAAAACTCCTAGCGACTGAGCTTGTTCTGTCACCATAGCCTGGGTAATGTCTAATTCCTTGGTAAGGACAAATACAAAATATTGATTTAACGCCTCAGCCATAACTTCTGACTCCATGTCCAAATGTCCTTTTTTTGGTGCCAAAACAACCCCACTCCTCCTTTTATTTTTACTGTCTGTCTTCTGTCTATTATCCAGTTCTCAATTTATGTCAGTATATTTCCCCTGAAGCCATGTGTGCCAATTTCATTTCCCAACACTTATGCAGATCCCTATCAAAAGCCTTCTGAAAATCTAAATTAATCACATCCAACAGCTCCTCCTTGTCTACCCTGATGGTTACATTCTTAAAAGCCTCCAAATTTTGACATGATTTTCCTTTGAGAAATTCATGTTGAACCTGCAATTCTACCATTTATTTTTGAATTGGACTGTTACCACTTTCTTGATTATAGATTCTCATATTTTCCCAATGACTGATGTTAACAACCTTGTCATTCTCAATTTTTCCTTCTCTATCAAATATTGGAGTTTTACTCACTACCATCTAATCCTGCTAAAACTATTCCAGAGTCAAAAAAACTGTGAAAGATGACCACCAATACATGTTTTATGTCGACAACTATCTCTGCCAAAAGTCTGGGATGCAGAACATCGGTTCCAGGAGATTTATCTGTTTTAAGTTCCATTAATTTCTCTTGTGTTATTTTATTAACAATATTAATAGCCTGTATTGCCTCATTTCTACCCGTCCCCAGATGCTCCAATATCTCTGAGAAGATTTTTGGAAGTATTTTTCTGAGTGAAGTATTTTCTTAATGTCTCTGCCGATTCATTATTTCCCATTGTAAATTGTCTCAACTTTGCTTGTAATGGAGCTACTTTTATTTTTGTTAATTTTTCATTTTAAGTATCTACAGAAGCTTCTACGGTATTTTCTTCTTTCTTGTTTAATCCCATGTTCCATTTTCCCTTTCTTAATCTTTTTTGTGATCTTCCTGAACATAATTCCAAAGATGAATTCAAGATGAATTGCTATTACATTCTGATCACTCTTTCCTAAAGGCTCCTTTACAGCACAATTGTTAATTAGCCCTTTTTCAGTTCACAATATGAGATCAATGATAGTCCATTCCATTGTTTGTTCCTGAAGGTAAACAATCTTGCATACATTCCAACAATTAATCCTTCACAACATTAGTTCACTTGAGGTTTACCTAGCCTATACATAAATTGAAGTAATCTATAATTAACATATTAGCCTTATTACATGCACTTCCAAAATCTTGATTTGCACAGTATTATCACTGCTGATTGGTGGCTACCCAGCGAGTTTTTTTACCTGTGCTGTGTTTTAGTTCCACCCAATCTGAACATTCATTTTGAACTTTACAACAATGATCATTTCTCACTGCAGCACTTTACTCTTTAATTAACAGACCTACCCCACCTCCTTTTCACAGCTTCCTAGCCTTCCTGAATGTCACATTCCTGATCATCAGGTCTCAGCTTTGGTTTCCTTGTAACCAGCCTGATTGATATCAAACCATATAGATGAAGTTATACTTGAGCTGAAAATCCATCCACTTTATTGTAAATGAGGCAGGCATTTAGATGCAGAATGATTATTTTATTCACTTTTTTTTCACTATTTTTGTAAACTCTGGCCCTATCTGCTGGCACAATCTTAAACTTTGTCATCATTGTCCCTTCCTGCCAGACTCTGAGTATCATTATCTTCATCACTATTTTGCTATTGCCCATTAATTTACTCAGTCTTCCCCACATGATCCCTTCCCATTATCTCCAATTGAATTAAAGCCTATTGTTTCAAGGATGTCCCAAAACAGCCAATGAAGTAATACTGAAATGTTGTCACCATTGTAATGGAGTCATACACCATCCTGATTTGGAAACACATTATGATTCCTATTTCTTCACTGGGTCTTATCCTAGCTGGAAATCCTTTCTGAACAGCACTGTGGGTGTAGCTATAGCACGTGGGACACAACAATTCAAGAAAGTGCCCTCCCACCAACTTCTCAAATGCAATTGACAATGAAGAATGAATGCAAGCCTTGCCAGTGATACCCACACCACAGAAAATAGTTTTCTTTAGAAATGGCAAACAATTTGTGCGCAAAAGGCTCTGACAAACATTATAATGATCAGATGGTCTGTTTTTGGGTTGTTGATTTGGGAACAAATGTTGGCCAGGACCATCACAATAACCAGTCTGCACTTCTTTTGAAGTTGAGTCTCGGTTAATTTTATTTTTGTTTGAGAGGATAGTTATGTTGTCCATTTAACATCAAATCTGAAAGCTGGCACCTCCGTCAGTGCAGCACTTTCTCAATACTATTGCAGGTATCAAAGGGAGGAGTCCTACACAAGTGCTTGGAATAATGGTTTGACAGCAGTAATTAACTCAACTCTGATTTATATCTACAGTAGTATTTGATGCGTGTTATAGTTTTCTGTATATGTTAGCCCACATAAAATATACTTCAGATAGTCGGGTTCTATTGAGGAAGATAGCTTGAAGCTCATTTGCGACATTAACTATTTACAATGCAACAATATCAAGCACTTAACACTTGGTCTGGGTTTTTTTTTTCCTTTATTCATTCACGGGATGAGGATGTTGCTGACTAGGCAGCATTTATTGCCCATC
Organism: Rhincodon typus; assembly: GCF_021869965.1. NCBI lineage: Eukaryota > Metazoa > Chordata > Chondrichthyes > Orectolobiformes > Rhincodontidae > Rhincodon > Rhincodon typus. The sequence goes on from NC_063334.1 coordinate 113,329,618, forward strand.
CCTAATTGCCCAGAGGGCAGTTAAGAGTCAACCACATTGCTGTGGGTCTGGAGTCACATGTAGGCCAGACCAGGTAAGGATGGCAGTTTCCTTCAAAGGACATTGGTGAACCAGATGGGTTTTTCTGACAATCAGCAATGGGTTCATGGTCATCATTAGATTCTTAATTCCAGATATTTATTGAATTCAAATTCTACCATCTGCTGTGGTGGGATTTGAACCTAGGTTCCCAGGACATTATCTGGGTCTCTGGATTAACAGTCCAGCAATAATACCAGTAGGCCATCGCCTCCCCAGTCTGAGCTTCCTTATGCTGCTGTATATTGCATACATAGCTGAATGACTACACTGGCTCTACTATACAGAAAGGGTGACTGAAAGTATACATATATACTGGATCATTACATATTGTGATGTCCTAAATGCCCAGATATTTCTGGTCTAGAATCCTTGCAAAAACACAACAGAACTTCCACTAAATCTCATGACCTTTCAGCTTTGAATTTTAAAATGTATTCTGCTTCTTTGGAATGCATTAGTTTATCTTTTGTTCCATGGAAAATTATCCACTCTAGCTCACTTATACTTTAAGCTTCCCATTAAAACACACCCACATAATGATCTTTAATTTCTGGATAAAACATTACTCACCACGTTGCATGAAAATTTGAATTTGTTGACACTGGATTCTAACACAGTACTGAGCAATGCTTTATACAGTACAAACATTCGCGTTGCACTGGAATATATGCTCTAAGACAGTTCAAAGCAGTCATTTCTGCCCCTCAGGAAAACCAGACTCAGAAAATAGAAACATATGCTGTTGCACATGCTACTATAGAAGAGCCCTGAAACACAAACAGCAGCAGTTGTGTTTATCAAATCAGACATAACACTGTGCAAATACCACTTCTTCTGCAGCCTTGGTAACTTTGAAGTAATTCCCATGCAAAGATTGTTCCTGCTCCACAAAAATCGATTATTCTGATTCTCTACGAAAGAAAGAGTGCCAGAGGTACACTGATGATGTTACCTAGTATGGTGACAAAATGTCTGCAAACTTACCATGTCAAAAGATAGATTAAGATAGATACAGAAAATAACTATTAAGCTGCACTGCTGAGGAGGAAAGATAAGACGAAAGCTCTGTACTCTGAAAGAGTCGATAATGAAGCCCAGATGTGACTGCAGCTGGAGCAAGACTTCATTTCTGGGCATGGACTATATGTTGTCTCTTGACAAAGATGTCAGGCCAGCTGCTTTCACAATATCACTGGAGCACACTGCCGTTTCTCGGCTAAAGTCGTGCTTCAATGTTTGGGCCAAGCTGTGCTATGCTTGCAGAGAAAATAGTAAAAATGTCGCAAGAGTCCATTCAGATCTCAAATCTACTATTTAGTTAGATCATGATGATCTTTACCTTAATTCTTCGAGTTGACAAATTATGTCTTGTAAATGACATTGGTTCTGTTAGTTGTGGTTGTCGGATCCTATATTCTTATCAGTAGCTGTCGTACAACGTTATTTACAAGATACCATGCAAAGACTGCCAAAAACATTACATAGGGCAAACCGGAAGGAAACTAGCCAACAGGATTCACGAACACCAACTAGCTACCAAGAGACACGACCAACTACCACTCATTTCAAAACACATGGACAAAGAGGGACACCAATTCGATTGGGACAATGTAGCCATCCTAGGATAAGCCAACCAAAGGCACGCACAAGAATTCTTGGAGGCCTGGCACTCGAACGGGAAATCCATTAACAAACACGTAGAGCTGGACCCTGTATACCAACTGCTAAGAAATAAACGTAGAAGTAATGCCACCCACCCCAGCAAACCGAGACACATAAATAACAAGCAGGACAGAACACCGACACTTCACCGGAGGTACACTGATGATGTTACCTAGTATGGTGATGAAATGTCTGCAAACTTACCAGCTTGGCAAGCAAGTCAACAACTGTGTCAAAAGATGGATTAAGATAGATAAAGAAAATAACTATTAAGCTGCACTGCTGAGGTGGAAAGATAAAACTAAAGCTCTGTACAGACAGAACTCAGAAAGAGGTTTGAGGCATTAGTAGGTGCATAATTAAGTTAGGACTCAGTGAGAAATCAAGAGAAGTTGCATAGCTCCATGCAGTCAGTACTCATGAAAAAGTTCTTACGATCAGGACAAGTGAAGGGTAGGAATTAGGACTCAGGGAGATTCTATTTAGCTTTGGGAGCTAAACAGAAGACATGGGGCATTATAATTGGGTGCAGCAGTGAGCAAGAGTGAAGAAAATTCACAAGCAGTATTTGCCTTGTGCAACTCAGCAAGATTAGGCTCAGGGAAAATAAAATCCAGGAGCAGTACTAACTTAGTGAAGTTATCAAACCATGGAAACAAATCTAGCATTGTACCTGTGACTAAGTGCGGGGTCCAGAAGAGCTCAGTCCCAGGAAAGGAAGGTGAACCTCCAGAATGTGAGGAGCTTTTGAATGTGTTTCAAGGTCAGATGATCAAAAGTGAATACTTGGAATTGCTTGTGAACTTTCAATGAGATTTGCTGATCCACAATGTCACTGAATTTAACAGTGCCTTCTATCAGTTTTACAAATCTCACACCCTCTTCATGGAGCTTTCGTGTATCTAAGCTTAAACGTTCTCAGCTTCAAATAACTCCTTCGGGTTTTAGCAAAACACTTCTGTCTCAATAAAAAGAAAAACAAATCATCCCTGATGTTTCAAACTGGAGGCTAATGAACATCTGGCTTCCTTATTCACCTCTGTAAATGTAAGCAAAAGTGCATTGCTCTCCAAGAAGTCTTTTTCTCATATTCTGCTTTAAAAGAAATCACCATAGCTGCAGAAATACTTACCAGTTAATCATCAAACCTCTTCAGGCACCCAGACACACATATGACACTGGTTCAAATTAGGAAATAAAGATGCTATACAGTATATATAAGATATATAACGTATAAATCACACACTTTACATCACACTTATTGATTTCTGTTCCTTAAATAAACGTCTGCATGGCTGTTACACCAATCCACCTTTTAACCCACCAATTTCATTTTCACAGGGAATTCTGTCCAGTGTAAGTTATGCAAAGTGGAGCTTTTGGGGTTAATGAGTTTCTATCTTTACTGTGAGTTGCCAAATCTTTGAACTTGTTTTATGTATAAATAGCTTGGTTTATTCTCTGTGATCTACATTTCTGTTGTGTTGAAAACTTCTGTTTCATTTCAAATACTGTTTTGTGAATTTTAGTGAGCACAAATTAATTGCTGCGCTTCCTGTGCAATGATAGTGATTACACTTCACAAAGCACCTCATTGGCTATAAAACTTTGAGATGTCCAGAGGTTATTAAAAACACTATGAAAATGCAAGACTTTTTTTTTATTTTCTATGAAGCAGTCAGCCAGTCTTGTTTCAAGACAATTTCTATTCAAGCTGTCCCTCCACCAGCAGACTGGAGTCAAAAACCATGCTTGTCATTCACAGCACCAGTGCCAACATTTGCAATGACAATTTCAGCACCGTCCTAGAAAACAAAAAAAACGCTTATGACGTGATGCAGAAAGTGATCCCACGGCACTTCTTTCATTGCTTGGCTGAGCTGAATAGTTACACACTTGTCAATTTGATCTGAATGATACAAAGGCAGCATGACTGAGCTCGCTTACATCAATGGTACTATTTACACTGCATATCATGTTAATCTCTATTTATACCACAATAATTTGGCAGTGGCTGCATTTGATAGTTTTTCAATGAATGTAAATTGGACGGTAAAAAACAGGGACAGTATAATCTATGTGATCTAAGACAACAAGGTGCAGGGCTGGATGAACACAGCAGGCCAAGCAGCATCGTAGGAGCAGACTATACTTGTTTGCTTTGCTAGCACTGTGCGTGCTGCTGTGAACACAGTTTTGCAATGGCGCTAGATTTTACTGTCAGAATAAGGCTGAGGCCAGTAGTGTTATATTTCAATGGCACAGCAGGCTCATGTTAGGCAATTCCAAACAAAACTTCATTGTTGTGGCCAGCTGTTCCAAACAGGGCATCAGGCGATCCACTCAAACACCCATGAGATGCTATTGGTGTTGTTCTGCTGTTAGCTTTACAAAAATGCCGTTTGCTATCTGCCTCGTGCCTCCTCATGACTAAACTGCATTTACTGTTATGGGAGATGTTGTGATTGGATGGTAGATATGAACTAAGCTCATCGTGGATATTTCTTTCTTCTTCTTGAGTCCTTTGCTGGAAGGCAGGTATGATCTACAGTATCACGGTCTCTATCACGCAAAATAGCTGAGTAGAAAAAGGGGACAGGCCCCAGAGCTACCCTACGGGAATTCAATCTTGCGCTGTCGGCACCAGTCTGATTCACATTAGTCATTCAGCAAAATGAGTCATCTGCTCAACCCTGAGGATTCGGGGTCACTGTGCTAACATGCACGTTTTGCATGTATCTTGAAACCCTGGATTAGTGACGGAAGAAGTTTCAATTTTCATTCCATCATAGGGTTAACCAGCAATCTCTTTCCTTCTTGCTGCCTGCCATTGGCATGTGTTGCAGGTTAGTACTCAATTTGCTTGGCCATGGTATCAATGCATTTCAGATCCTTGGGTGAGACTTAGCCTTAGAAGCTCTGGTGAGAGGCAGGGACTTTTATTACAGCTTGTTTGCCCTCCATAACAGATGTAAGGTTAGCAATTAGCAGTCTGAGCTCAAATGTAGTGCCCGGCTCTTCCAATAGGGTATGAGTGATCTGTGAGATGCAATGGTCCACAGATGTTTGGAAACAGCCAGTAATGAAGTGGTTAAAGGTCACAGAGATTTTGTTGGCTACTGGCATGAATCTCAGAGAGTGCCTGGTTGGCTTGGGACAGAATCTCCAACAGGTCCAGCTAGCTCTGTCTTCAGCAGTAGGAGACCCACATCGCAGTACAGTTTCCATAGCCTTCCAGCCCCTCGTCTCTCATTGCTGCCCTCTTCAAGCTCATCACCACTACATCAGCAACCTGGGAGCAACACTCTCACTGCCAATTTATTGCCTTCCTTGTGCTCAATTCGATTCCTTATTAGGTCTGGACACCTTACCATCTCCCATTGTGCTAGGGAGCCTCCAATCTGGGAAGAATATACTGAGTTTTGGTAGAAACTGTTTATTGTTTGTCACAGAGCTAACACTTTAAATGATCCCCATGAGTACCTGCTGGCTCATCTTTATTCTCAGATCTCTGAACTCTTTCACAAAAACAAACTTAATCAACTCACTGGTGGGAAAACAATGCACCCCAGCCCCCAGCCAGAGAAAGCCTTCAGCTCGCATGGGGTACCGTGTGCTCCCATCTATGTCTCCATACAATTAAGACCAGAAGACCATGAGATATAGGAGCAGAATTAGGCCATTCGGTCTATCGAGTCTGCTCTGCCATTCAATCATGGCTGATAAGTTTACCAAGCCCATTCTCCTCCCTTCTCCATGAAACTCTTGATCCCCTCTTACAAATCAAGAAACCATCTATGTCTGTCTTAAAGACACTCAATGACTTGGCCTCCACAGCCCCCTGCAACAATGAGTTCCTCAGATTCACCACCCTTTGGCTGAAGAAATTCCTTCCTATCTCAGTTCTGAAGGGTTTCCCTTCGCTCTGCGATAGTGCCTTTGGGTCCTAGATTCTCCTAAGAGTTGAAACATTTTCTCCACGTCCAATGTATCCAGGTCTCTCAGTATTCTGTAAGTTTCAATCAGATCCCCCTTCAACTTTCTAAACTCCATCGAGGACAGGACCAGAGTCCACAACTGCTCCTCATACAACAAGCCCTTTCTCCTCAGGATCGTTCTTATGAACCTCCACTGGACCCCCTCCAACTCCAGCACATCTTTCCTTCGATATGGAACCCAAAACTGCTCACAATATTCCAAATGTGGTCTGACCATAGCCTTATGCAGCCTCAGCAGTACATCCCTGCTTAACTAGTCAATACACATACTACCTTCATCTACCAGGTATTCAACATCCATCAACAGAATCTATTACATACTAACACCATATGTCTCTGTGATGATGGGGCTGCCAGTCAGCGTGTCTCTCTTGGCTGTGCTCCCTGTTGCGGGCCCTGCTGAGTTGAAAGTGCAGCCTAGCGAGTTCCCTGCTGTGTTGTCATCTCAGTAGACCTGGTATAACCAAGCCACGAATTGCCAGCAGAATTCCAGAATTGCCCTCAATGAGTTCTCAATGAATGGAAAGAACAGTTAAGGCTTTTTCCCCAGGATACGGGAGTCTAAAACCAGAGGGCATCGGCTTAAGGTGAGAGGGGAAAGATTTAAAAGGGACCTAAGGGGAAACGTCTTCATGCAGAGGGTGATGTGTGTATGGAATGAGCTGCCAGAGGAAGTGGTGGAGGCTGGTACAATAATAACATTTAAAAGGCATCTGGATGGGTACAATGAATAGGAAGGGTTTAGAGGGATATGGCTGGCAAATGGGACTAGATTAATTTAGGATAACTGGTTTCATTGGATGAGTTGGACTGAAGGGTCTGTTTCCATACTGTTCAGCTCTATGACTCTAATTCCTTAACTATTTTATTTGGCGTCATTGCAGAAAGAGCCATCCAAACTTTGAAGGCAGGCTTAAGGAAGCCACCTACAGCTTCACGAGATACAAAATGTCCTGGTTCCTGTTTGATTATGAATCATGCAACTACATGGATAGCTCCAGCAGAGTTGCTAGTGGGGGGATGACTCCACACCAGGTTAAATCTCAGACCTGTGCGGGAGGGTGAAACAACATCAGGAATGCTAATACCGGACACAAGGCTGTGCTGAGCCAGAGAGACAGTTTACTTCAGAGGACAAAGTTTGGTGTAGGAACTATGGGAATGGCCCTGCATAGGTAAGAGGCACGGTTGACGCAAGGTCAGGTAAGGTGTTAAGTTCAGGTAAGTGTGACGGTCCTAAACAAGTGCGTGGACAATATGAAAGCTGCAAACTTGCAAACAGTGTGGGAGCAAAACGTGCCCAGCTCCTCAACAGCCTTTCTCACTGCTCCAGAACCCATGGGTTCTCCCTCTTCGTCAAGCATTTAAGATACCTTGGATTCGGAGATAGACATGGCCAACATCACCACCTCCACACTGCCGGAAGAAGAGAATGAATTTCTTCTGAGGCGCTCTAGGAGCAAGAGGTGAGCTACCATGTGCTACATGCTGCCTGTATCAGAGGGGGAGTTGGAAGAACCTGACCCTGAGCTGAAACACACCAGGAGGATCTACAGAAAATAAAAGAACCAGCCTATGTCCTCAGAATCACACGGAGAGGGATGTATTGATTGTAACAAGGTTAGCCAGATGGATCTCATAAAATATAAGTTCCCTGATTGGGGCTGTTAATCTGGTCCAATCAGGGAGCCCTGGCTGAAAGATAAGAACAGGAGTGTCAGACATCCTATTCCCTCTGAGAGCTGGCTCTGATGGAGCTGGATCAGCGTCAAAGACTCTCCACGTGTAAATAATGGGTGACTCAGTGATGGGATACTCGTCTCTCTGGAGTTATTTCAACCTAGTTGCAACCTTACGTTCCGATCATTTTTGTATTTGATGGTGAGCATCCAACCACTGTGAACTGCAGACCTCATTAATCTTAAATTTCTAACCAGGAAGTACAGTCCTTGGCAGTTCCTTTCCTGCCACGTATTCTGCTCCCTGGAAAAAAAAAGAAATGACAGAGAGTGAAGGAGAAGGTGACAAAGCATAGGAAGTTAGGTAGAGGAGGAATGTGGTAGAAGAGGAAGAGAGACCCAAAAAAAATACACAAAGGGAGACAATTAGCAATAAAAAGATTACAGAGACAGATGATAGAAAGACCTGAATTCTCTGACTTATGGTACACCACCATAAAAAGTGCACTAACTGTGGTATATAGGCTCTCCAAATAATACTATAGGCCCCCAAGTAGTCAATGAGAATTAGAGGAACAAATATGTGAGGAGATTGGGGAGACTTGCAGGAGCAATAGTGTTGTCAAAGTAGGAGATTTTAATTTTCCTAACAAACACTGGGACTGCCATAGTGTTAAAGGCTTAGATGGGGTGGAATTTGTTAAATATGTTCAGGAAAGTTTCCACAAACAGTATAGAGAGGGCCCTATACTCGGGAAGGGGCAAAACCTGACCTACTCTTGGGAAATAGGGCAGGACAAGTGAATGAGTTGACAGTGGGGGTGCACTTTGGGACCAGTGACCATAGTTCTATTAATTTTGAAATAGTTTTGGAGAGGGACAAGACTGGTCCACAGGTTCAAGTTCTAAATTGAGGCAAGGAAAATTTTGATGGAAATAGAAAGGAGCTTGCAGGGATTAATTGGAGTAGTTTGTTTGCAGGCAAAGGGACCTCTGGCAAGTGGGAAGCCTTTAACCAGGAAGTATCAGCATGATAGCAAGAGTTTAAGGTCTATATGTTCCTATGAGGATGAAGGGTAATGTTGGCAGGCATAGGAAACCCTGGATGACAAGAAATATTGAGGCTTTGACCAGAAATGAGAAGGAGGCATGGCTCAGGTACAGCAGCTGGGATCAAGAGAATCCCTGGAGTTTTATAGGGGATACAGGAGTTTACTGAAGAAGGAAATCAGGAGGGCAAAAAGGGGGCATGAGATAGCTTTGGCTGAGAAGATTAGGGTGAATCCAAAGAAATTCTTTAAGTATATTAATGGAAGAAGAATAACTAGAGAGAATAGGACCCGTCAAGGATCAAAGTGGACATGTATGTGTGGAACCGCAGGAGATGGGTGAGGTCCTCAATGGATATTTCTCCTCTGTGTTTACCGTGGAGAAAGACATGAAGACTTGGGAACTTGGGGAAGTTAGTAGCGATATCTTGGGGCAGTCCATGTCACGGTAGAGGAGGTGTTGGAAGTATTAGAATGTATGAAGGTGGATAAATCTCCTGGTCCTGACCAGATATATCCAAGAACCCTGCACGAGGCTAGAGAAGAAATTGCAGGGGCCCTGGCTGATATAGTTGCATCATCGTTAGCCACGGGTAAGTCCCAGAAGACTGGAGGGCAGCGAACGTTGAGCCCTTACTTAAGAAGGGCTGCAAAGAAAAACCTGGGAATTATAGACCAGTAACATCTGTGGCAGGTAAGTTACTTGGGAAGATTCTGAGGGATAAGACATACATGCATTTGGAAAGACAGGGTTTGATTAGGAGTAGTCAGCATGGCTTTGTGTGTGGGAGATCATGCCTCACAAATTTGTTAAAGTTCTTTGATGAAGTGACCAAGAAGGTTGATGCGGGCAGGGCATTAGACGTAGTCTATATGGATTTCAGTAAGGCTTTTGATAAGGTTCCACATGGTAGGCACTCTGGAAAGTTAGATCATATGGAATCCAGGGACGGCTGGTAAATTGGATACACAATTGGCTGGATGGTAGGAAGCAGAGAGTAATAGTAGAAGGATACTTGTCTGACTGGAGGCCTGTGACTAGTGGTGTGCCTCAGGGGTCGGTGCTGGGCCCATTGCTGTTTTTATCTATATCAATGATTTGGATGAGAATGTACAAGGCATGATTAGTAAGTTTGTGATTGACACTAAAATAGGCAGTATCGTGGACAGTGAGGAAGGTTATCAGAAATTGTAGCAGGATCTCGATCAGCTGGGGAAGTGGGCTGAGAAATGGCAAATGGAGTTTAATGTAGATAAGTGTGAGATGTTGTATTTTGGAAAGTCAAATCAAAGTAAGATTTTCATGGTAAATGGTAGGGCCTTGGGGACTGTAGTGGAACAGAAGGACCTTGGAGTTCAGGTGCATGGTTTTCTGAAAGTGGAGTCACAGGAAGACAGGGCAGCAAAGAAGACTTTTGGCACGCTGCTCGTCATCGGTCAGGGTATTGAGTATATAAGTTGGGAAGTTATGTTGCAGTGTACAGGATGTTGGTGAGGCTGCACTTGTAGTATGGGGTTCAGTTTTGGACACCCTGCTACAGGAAGGATGCTATTAAATTGGAAACAGTGCAGAAGAAATTTACAAGGATGTTGCGAGGACTCAAGGAACTGAGTTACAGCAAGAGGTTGGATAAGCTAGGACTTTTTCTTTGGAGCATAGGAGACTAAGGGGGAATATTATAGAAGTGCATAAGATCATGAGAGGTATGGATAGGGTAAATGCACTCAGTCTATTTCCTCAGGTTGGGGAATGGAGGACTAGAGGGCATCAGTTTAAGGTAAGAGAGGAAGGAATACATGGGAAGCTGAGGGGCAACTTTTTTACACAGAGGGTGGTAGGCGTATGGAATGAGCTGCCGGTGTAAGTGGTTGAGGTGAGTACATTAACAACATTTAAAAGGCATTTGTTTGAATACATGGATAGGAAAGGTTTAGAAGGATATGGGGCAAGTGCAGGGAAATGGGTTTAGCATGGATGGACATTTTGGTCAGCATGGACCAGTTTGGGCTAAAGGGCCTGTCTCTGTGCTATAGGACTCTATGACTCTGTTATTTGTTTCATACATACATCATGCTTTAATTTGCTGAAAGTTTAAGAGTTATCTCGTTCACACTCACCCAATCCCTCTGCAAGGTTCGAAGCTGGAAATAATAACAGGCAGCTCCTGAACAACTGTCCCAGATTAATGCAGAAGACTTTTTCAGAGCCCTTACTCTCAAGAGGAGTACCTGGACACAGTCTTTGAATGAACACACTAGAAGTAAATCAGCTGTATGCACTGGCAGCCGCTGAGAACCACAATCTTTTAACAGCCAATTTTCACTCATTTTCAGTCACAGTGGTTCAACATTCCTCATATCTCTTCCTGCTTGTACTCATAACCTCTTTCAGTATTGTTATTTATTCTAAATGAAGGATGTGCTTATTTTTACTTTCAGAATGCAATCTAGTTTCTCTGATCATCCCCGGAACTTAAGCTTTCAATCCATTCCTTTGTCCAATATTAGAATGGAATTGTTTGTCCATCTCTCGTTTAAGTATTTCTCATATTTCCAATTGTTGATCCATCGTCCTGTTCATCAATGCTCCTTTAAGTTTGTCTTATCAAGGTGCCTTTTCATCTCAGTTTTGTTTAATCCCCACACCACTCCTGGTCCAATCCTTTTCTATGACTTTTCTATTTTTTTTGATGTTCTTGCCCAGAATCTGTAAATATTGTGGTCACTCCTTTTTAGATTTATCCCCACTCTTGGTGCCAATCTATTGCAAAAAAAAACATGCAATTTTTTTCTTATTTGAAAGTTTCAAAATATTGACTGAAAATGCAGTCCAGAATACATGGCAAAATAATTCTTCTTTTACGTGTCATAATCATTTCAATCATCCCAACATATTTTTGGATAATTAAAAACTCTCACAGAATAACTATTGTCTTGGTGCCATACTCAAGAACCCCCTCCATAAATCACCCTTCCTCACCAATTGCCTCTCCCCCTCAAATCCCCTTTTAAGATCCACCTCTTCAACCAAGCTTAAATACACCAGCCCCAAAAACTCCTTGTTTGATATAGCATATATAAGATGTATGAGCAGAAGTAGGCCATTCAGCCCATTGGGATTATTCCATCATTCAGTGACTGATCCGATAAATCTCACTTCTACTTTTCTGCCTTATCTCCATAAGCCTAAAGGCAGGTTGCTGTTAATTCATGTTGCTCCAGTTTGAACACTAATCTCATTCTCAGTTTATTTTCACTGTTAAGTGGAATATATATAAATGTGGAGTTCTTGTGGTGAAGTGGGTCACATACCTGACTTTGAGTCAGAAACACAGCTCTAAAGGGAGTGCAGGATTCAGAGGAGCCTGGCTGTATATGTACCTAACCATTAAAGATGGCAGAACAGGGGTGGCATGGTAGCTCAGTGGTCAGCAATGCTGCCTCACAGTCCCAGGGACCTGGGTTCAACTCCACCCTTGGGTGACTATCTGTGTGGTGTTTACATGCTCTCCCTGTGTCTACCTGGCTTTCCTGTGCTCTGATTCCTCCCACAGTCCAAAAGTGTGCAGGTTAGGTAGATTGGCTATAGTAAACTGCTCATATTGTCCAGGTATGTGCAGGCTAGCTGGATTAACCATGGGAAATGCAGAGTTATGGGGATAGAGGAGTGGGATGATTTTCAGAGGGTCAGTGCAGACTTGATGGGCTGACTGGCCTGCTTTCAGACTGTAGAGATTCAATGCCACTGGCTTGGTATCTCCCTTGACAGTCACCGAAACTGTTTTTGTAATGTGGCCAGTTGGTTATTAACCTCAAAAATCTTCCAATGTTCTCGTGAGTTGGTGGTAAGTTTAGGATGGTCTCCTGGTCAACCAGGCTTGACATGGTGCGGCGTCGATTGAAATACAGTCTCTGGTGACTTGTTCAAAGAGAAAGTGATTGCAGAAACAGGAACAAAAGTGTTTAGCCTGCATTGTACATCACCAAATGCAGAAAGATTCTGCATCCAAGGGATCTATAATAAGTTCAAAGAAACCCAACATGTATCAGTCCATCCAAAATAATTTAGTTTGGGGCACTTATATTGTCTGTCATTCCTCACTTTCTCTCTTCCATATTCCTCCTTAAAATTTTATACTGAAGTACAGCCACATTTCAGGAAACATTATGACATAACTTCCTTCTGTAATCTGGGAGTAGAATAGCCTCTTTGGGTGCAATCAAGAAATAGGGAACAAATTCTGCTTGAAGTTTTGCTGGTCAGGTTAAGATTTGGGTTTCCCCTACAATGCATTTGTACAGCTGCAAACACAAAATCTTCCCCGAACCAGCACAATCACCAGCCTAATGAAATACAATAATCTATCTTTACTTGGGCATTAAAAAAAATTTTATCGATGTAATTTAAGTGTGGTCACCTGATGCAGGAGATCTGAAACCAAAACAGAAACTGCCTGGAAGTATTCGATGGGTGCAAGTAGCATCTGTGGAGACACAAACAAAGTTAATGCTTCAGGTACAAAGAAATTAGAACAGCACAACGCAGGAACAGGCCCTTTAGCCCACCATTTCTGTGTCGACCATGATGCTATTGTAAGCTAAGCCCATCTGCTGCACATTGTTTGTATCCCTCCATTCTCTGCGTTCAAGTGTTTGTGTTAATACCTCTCAAACTTTGTTATCGTATCTGCTTCTACCACCTCCTCTGGCAGTGTATTCCAGGCATCTAACACCTTCTGTGTTCAAAAAAAAATACTTGCCTCTCATACCTCCTTTCATCAGTTCTAATGCTGCTGAGCATTTCCAGCTTTATTACTCTTTTGGATGTGTCCCCTGAGCCCCAAAGACTTCTGCATGTGCCCACTTTGCTGTAAGGCTCTGCCAGTAAAAAACATGGCGTCGCCCAAATATACACGACAAATGTGAGCGAATGGGGTGGAATGATGTCACTGGCAGCACCGGTGGGATACAGATGCATGCATATTGAGAATGCTCTGGGGGGGTGTCAGTAGACATTCTCTTTTATTTATTCTTTCATGCGATGTGGGAGTTGCTGCCAAAGGACTGGACTGTTAATCCAGAGATGCAGATAATGTTCTGTGGACCCAGGTTTGAATCCCACTACGGCAGTTGGTGGAATTTGAATTCAATAAATATCTGGAATTAAGTGTTTAATGATGACCATAAATCCATTGCCGATTGCCAGGAAAAACCTATCTGGTTCACTGATGTCCTTTAGGGATGGAAACTGTCATTCTTACCTGGTCTGGCCTACGTATGACTCCAGACCCACAGCAATGTGTTGACTCTTAATTGCCCTCTGGGCGATTAGGGATGGGCAATAAATACTGCCTGGCCAGCGACACCCTCATCCCGTGAATGAATAAAGGAAAAAAAAGTTGGCATTTGTTGCTCAACCCTAACTGCCCCTGAACTCAGCAGCTTGTTGGGCCATTTCAGAGGGCAGTTCAGAGTAAGTGCTGCTGTGAGGTCAGAAATGACTTGTAGACTAGACCAGACAAGGACTGCAGGTTCCCTCCACTCAAATGTATTGACATTTCAGAACCCCTCCCCAGCCACCTTTCCCCTCTTTTCCCTTCCTTCCCTCTTTCCCATCCTTTCCCTCTGTCCCATCCCTTCCCTCTTTCCAATCCCTTCCCTCATTCCCACCATTTCCCTCTTCCCCACCCCTTCCCTCTTCCCCATCCCCTTTTCTCCCTTCACATTCAGCACAAGGGTCTTTGCAACAAATCTCTTCCTGTTAACTTGTCACTTGGTTATTCCCGGTGCACAGCAGTGACAAAGTTAAATAAGCACACGAGCCAACATTGCATTAGGAAGAAGGGTGGTTCCTGCAGCTGCCTCTGTCGAAGGGAACATTGCTGTCATTTTAGAGCATGTCAGACGGACGCAGTGGAAAGTGCGTGTGTGTCACTTACTTGCTAAAACTGGACAGCGAAGTGGTGCTGAAAGCTTGCACGGGCCAACCACCCCTGCCTGGCGGAAGGGCGGTGCGAGCCCGTTTAACCGCCGCTCCGATTGGTCAGGCCGGCGGCGGGGAGGCGGGACGCCGGCTCCCGTTGGTCGCGGGCGCCGTCCATCGGCGGCGAGCCCGTTTCAAGTTCGGTTGTCTGGCTCTCTGCAACAACAATCAATCCCTTGGGGATGGAGAGAGAGAGAGGGGAGACGGGAAGGTGCCTCTGTGTGTCTATGCGGGCTGCAAACTTGCACTGGGAGATCTCCTCTGTACATTACTGTGCTTGCTGGTGGAAGGGACGGAAAGGTGGTTGCAATGCACCAATTTTGACTGATTTTGGTGGGTAGGGGGGTGGGATGGGTTGTGCATCCATGAGGGTCCCTGGCCTCCTTTCACAGCTCATCACAGATTCATGGCAGGGCAGGAGGAGACCTTTTGGTCCCTCATGGCTGTGGGAAGGTTTAGCGTGATTCTTCGGCCTTCTTGCCATAACACTGCACATCCTTCTTTTGCAAATAGACATCTAATTTTCTTTTGAATGTCTCAATTAAACCACCACATTCTCATAGAGCTGGAGATCTACAGCATAGAAAAAGGATTTCTGGTCCACTGTTTCCATGCTATTCAAAAACAACCACCTGACTATTCTAAGAAATAGTAAGAACTATTCTCATCCCATTTTCCATCACTTGGCCAATAGCTTTGTATGCCTTGACATTACAAGTGCACATCTAAATACTTCCTAAATTTTACAAGAGTTTCTGCCTCTACCACCCTTACAGTGAGTTCCAGATGTTCAACACACTTTGGGTAAAAAAAGGGTTTCCTCACACCTCTAAACATTCCACTCCTTATCTTAAATCTGTGCCTCTGGTCATTGATCCTTCCATCAAGGTGAAAGGTTTCTTCCTGTCTAGCCTATCTATGTCCCTCATCATTTTACACACCTCAATCATGCCCCTTCTCAATCTCTTCTGCTTTAAGGAAAAGTCTGTCTAATTGCCTTTCAAAACTGAAACTTTCCATGCCAAGCAACATCCTGGTAAATCTCCTCTGCACTCTCTGCAGTGCTATCTCATCCCTCCTATAATGTGGATTCCAGAACTGCACACAATGCTCTAGCAGTGGCCTAACCAATGTTTAGTACAATTCCAGCATAACCATCCTGTTCTGAAACTCAATGCCTCAACTGATAAAGGCAAGTATACCATACTTACAGGCATTCTCCTATTTGCTGTGTGAAACAAGTTTTTCCTCACATCATTTTCTTATCTTTATCTGATTACTTTAAATGTGTGCTGTCTCATTCTTGATCTTTGCCTGAGTAAAACATTCCCAGCTATCCATTCCAGGTTCTAACTGAAATTCCTCATCCCTAGAACCATTCTCATAAACCTCTAATGCACCCTCTGCAATACCTTCACATCCTTCTGAAAGTTCAGCTCCCAGGACTTGACATAATGCTGCAAATGAGGATGAGTGTCTTACACAGTTTCAAAATAATCTCCTTGCTTCAGTACATTATAAGAACATAAGAACTAGGAGCAGGAGTAGGCCATCTGGCCCCTCGAGCCTGCCCTGCCATTTAATAAGATCATGGCTGATCTTTTTGAGACTCAGCTCCACTTACCCGCTGGCTCACAGTAACCCTTAATTCCTTTACTGTTCAAAAATTTATCTAGCCTTGCCTTAAGCACATTCAGCGAGGTCACTTCAACCACTTCACTGGGCAGGGAATTCCACAGATTCACAACCCTTTGGGTGAAGAAGTTCCTCCTGACCTCAGTCCTACATCTGCTTCCCTTTATTTTGAGGCTATGCCCCCTAATCCTATTTTCACCTGCTAGTGGAAACAACCTCCCTGCCTCCACCTTATTTATTCCCTTCATAATCTTATATGTTTCTATAAGATCTCCTCTCATTCTTCTGAATTCCAATGAGTATAATCCCAGCCTACTCAGTCTCTCCTCATAATTCAACCCTCTCAACTCTGGAATCAACCAAGTGAATCTCCTCTGCACCCCCTCCAATGCGAGTGTATCAGTGCTTTTATGAGCCTATTAAAATTTAGGTACTGTATGCTTTACTAACAATATCCTCAACTTGTTACGCCATTTTTAATGCTTAGGAACATCTACACCCAGGTTCCTCTGAACCCTGCACTCCGTTTAAAGCTGTACCCTTTTATCATGTTGATTGCATTTACTGCTCATCAATAATTGCCATTCAGATGATGGTGAGCCACATTCTTAAACTGCTGCAGTCTGTGTGCTTCTAGTGTAAATGTAGTGATATTAGGGTGTTCTAAAATTTTAACCCAGCAGTGATGATAAAGCTCCAAGTCAGGGTAGTTTGTGACTTGGAGGGAAACTTGATGTTCTACTGCCCTTTGTTAATATTGGTTTGGAAGACAATGCCAAAGGTGTCTGACTGAGTTCCCTCTGTGCAGGTAAATGGGAGAGGTTACAGCCACTATGCATGAGTGGTGGTATCGGCTCGGAAATGGTAGCGAGGTTAATGATGGGTGGGTTGTGAGTCGATCTTTTCCTCTGATATTCAATATTGAAAAATTAGCTGACACAAGCTTATTCACATTCTTAACAGGTGGAAGATGCTTGGAAGCAATGGTGTGAGGAAGAAGAAGTTGGGGAATATGAGAAAGCACACTATTGTAATGTTAGGATGAATTTCACTTCTGTGATAGGTGCACTTTTTTCATCATTGTACATAGATTTGTGTCAAGTTTAGTGCACCGTCTCCACCTAATGGCTGCCCTCAGTATAATAAAGGACATTCTTAGAGGATTTGCTCATACAAATAAAATTGCTAATGTTAGGTAAAAACATAGAAATATAGAAGATAGGGGCAGAAGTAGGCCATTTAATCTCTCGAGCCTGTTCTGCCATTCATTATGATCATGGCTGATCATCAAGCTCAAAACCCTAATCCTGCCCTTCCCCCCCATATCCCTTCATCCCTCCAGCCACAAGAGCTGTATCTATCTGCTTCTTGAAAAATACATAATGTTTCGGCCTCAAGCACTTTCCAGGGCGATGAATTCCACAGTCTCATCACTCTCTGGATGAAGACATTGCCCCTCATCTCTGCCCTAAAAGGTTTACTCCTTACCTTTAAACAATGAATAAAAACCAAAAGAACTGCAGATGCTTTAAATCAGAAACAAAAACAGAATTTGCTGGAAAAGCTGAGCAGGTCTGGAAGCATCTGTGAAGAAAAGATCAGAGTTAACGTTTCCAGTTCTGAGGAAGGGTCCCCAGACCCGAAATGTTAACTCTGATATTTTCTTCACAGATGCTTCCAGACCTGCTGAGTTTTGCCAGCAACTTCTGTTTTTCTTTCTTTAAAATATGGCCCTGGGTTCTGGAATTAATCAAACAGATTCAACAGAGCTTTGTGAAAGGGAAATTATCTTTACCCATTTTTTAAAAATTCATAGTGAGATTCAAACCAGAAGATTTGCCTGTGGTTCTGGATTACTTGTTGGTGACATTGCTACTGTACCACCATCTCCTCTTATGCACCATTGATACATGAGCTTAACAAATTGGAATGTGGTGAATGTAGTCATTTCATATTTATAAGGACAAGGTAGATAGATCCTTAACAAACACAGATAATGCTGGAGAAACATAGGGGATCTTGCAGCATCTGTTGAAAGAAAAACAGTTAATATTTTGACTTAGTGACCCTTCCTCAGACATGGGTCTCGAAATGTAAACTCTGTTTTTCTCTCTCAAGAGAGAGAGGTTGCTGAGCTCCTCCAGCACTGTGTTCCATTTCAGATTTCCAGAGGGCTGAGCCTGTGGCTCGTCAGCTATTTCACTTTTGTCCTTTGGATCTTTTTCAATTCTCTTAGTTTTCTTTCCATTTGGGCCTGGAGCGTGGTAGTTGAGGGAGGAGGCTTCCAGCGGCAGTGGCAACACTGGGATGAGCCAGACACAGCTCCACCCAGCCCAGGGTCTCCTGGCGAGCAAGGAGCAGTTCCCAGGCTGACTTTTCCAGCCCGGGATAGGCTAAGGCTCCAGGTCCGCGGCTGGGCCCAGGCACCAGAACGAGGAGAAATGCGGCCTCAGCCTGGTATGGCGGTCTTCCCCACGTGTCGATCTGCCAGTGTGGCAGTCCTGTCCTGGTGTTGCAGCCTTGCCTCGATGTGGAGAGCTTCTTTGTCTTCAGCTTCCAGGTATTCTAGCGGCCTGGCAGGCGATCTCAGCCCAGGTGCATCTTCACAATATTCCATCGTTACTCAATAAGCTTTCCTGGAGCCCAGGAGCCGTTAACTGAACTGTGATGAACTTTGTCTTAATTTTACTTTTCTAAAAATTATTAGATATGACTTCTGCCATTGATGTAGGTGCTGCAGTGGGGCAACTTGTAAAACATTTAGCTTTCTTTACATAGAAGTACACGTGACAATAAATTTCTGTTCTATTCTATTGTATTCTAATCTATTCTATGCTATTCTATTTTGTTCTATTCTATGCTATTCGATTCTGTTCTATTCTATGCTATTCTATTCTATGCCATTCTATTCTGTTCTATTCTATGCTATGCTATTCTATTCTATGCTATTCTATTCTGTTCTATTCTATGCTATGCTATTCTATTCTATTCTGTTCTACTATATGCTATTCTATTCTGTTCTATTCTATTCTGTTCTATTCTATGCTATTCTATTCTACACTATTCTATTTTATGCTATTCTATTCTGTTCTACTCTATTCTATGCTATTCTATTCTGTTCTGTTCTATTCTTTGTGTTGACAGTAGATCGATCCTGGATCGGTGAGAGAGTCAGTGGTCGTGAGGGTTATGGCTGGAAAGTAGTTTTGAGACCACAGTCTGACTGTTTGTTTTCCCACTTCTCCTCTGCCCATTTTGATTGCTGGGAGGGCCTTGATGTGAATAGCCAAAGCTGGCAAAAAAAAAACCGCTTCCATTTTCATCTCTTTACTTTGATCCTGTGGTATTATGGCACCAGTCTGCATGCACTGGCTGGTCATGCTGCTTTTCCAGAGAGATTTTCCACATTTTCCCAGGGCGAATGAAAGGAATTCAATATAAAAGCTTTTCTGGGGGGAGAGGGTAGGCGTTTGGGCAACTAAGAAAAATAAGGATGCAATGGCAATGTTAATTACTCACTTAAGAATTTGAAAGTCATTTTGTTGTAAATCGAAATCACAAAATTAGACAGGCTTTATATAAAGGGCAACAGTTGTCAAACAAGCAAAAGGAACAATGCACACACCTTGATATAAAATAAAACAAAGAGCTGCGGATGTTGGAGATCTGAAATGATAAATAGAAATTGCTGGAGAAGTTCAGCAGGACTGCAGCATCCGTAGAGAGAAAGCAAAGCTAATGTTTCGGGTCTGGTGACTCTGCATCAGAATATATGCACCCTCCCACCTCCTCACTACAACTCAGGGTGTTTTGCCAAGGACTGATCTTCGTTGCTCTGTTCAGGTCCATAGTATTCTCCAGTATAAAACTATGGACACAAACTTATTTGGAGAGGATATGTGGGTAGGGAATCAAGATAGGTGGGCTGGCAGGAAGAAAAACTGAGAAATGTAGAGACATTTTTCTCTCTTTCTTGCTTCTATATTGTCTGCTGAAGAAACAGCAGCCACCTCTATAAAAATGGAGCTCAGACGTATAAGAAATGCATCGTTCCCTAGTTATGTGGCTCTATACTAAACTGTATGTGTCATTGATCTACATTTGTAAATGTGGGAGATTTTAAACTGATTTGCCAGTGTATAAAGCCAGATTCTTCCCCAGCCCCCAGTGATTTACCACAAAATGTCTCGAGGGTAAGAGGGAAAATGTAAATCCATGAGATCGAACTAAAGTCTGAGATTAAAATCGTGAATAAGGGAAGCCTTTACTGTTTTAAACAGCAGTAATCCATTGCACATACAAACATACAGGAATACACAGTGAACACAATGTGAATAACCATTCACATTTCCACATATAAAAACATGAGTTGTCATTTTTATACAATTCCATAAATTTTCATCTGCAATAAAATGAAACCCACAGCAATGAAAATGTGCCTATGATGTGTTTTCATTGAAAGTAGAAGACTGCGATCACAAAGGGGGAGACAATAGGGGTTGTGGTGGGCAGGAGCAGTATGTGGCAGAGATTAAGGACTAGGATCTGGAATAGCCAAGGTCTTTTCCCCAGGGTAAGGGAATCCAAAACTAGAGAACATTGGTTTAAAGTGAGAGGGAAAAGGTTTAAAAGGGACCTAAGGGGTAAGTTCTTCATGCGCAGGGTGGTGTGTGTATGGAATGAGCTGCCAGAGGAACGTAGTGCAGGCTGCTACAATTACAACACTCGAAAGGCATCTGGATGGGCACATGAATAGGAAAGGTTTAGAAGGATATGGGCTAAATGCTGGCAAATGGGACTAGATTTATTTAGGATATCTGGTCAGCTGTACATCTCTGTGGGTCTATGACTCTATTTAATCTTCTAACTCATGCTGGTGGCAGGACGGAGAGATAATTTTGTTTTTATTCACCCATGAGACATAGGCATCACTGACTGGGCCTGCATTTATTGCCCGTCCCTCGTTGCCCTTTGAGCTGCCTTCTTGAACCGTTGCAGTCCATGTGCTGTAGGTCAACCCACAACACTGTTGGGGAGGGAATTCCGGGATTTCAAGCCAGTGACACTGAAGGAACAGCAATATATTTCCAAGTCAGGATGGTAAGTGGCTTGGAGGGGATCTTGCAGGTGGTGGTGTTCCCATGTATCTGCTGCCGTTGTCCTTCTAGATGAAAGTGGTTGAGTGTTTGGAAGGTGCTGTCTCAGGATCTTGGGTGAATTTCTACAGTGCATCTTGTAGATAGTGCACACTGCTGCTACCGAGTGTGGGTGGTGGACTGAGTGGATACTTGTGGATGTGGTGCCCATCAAGCGGGCTGCTTTGTCCTGTATGGCCAGCCCTGTAATGATAATATTGACATAACCGCTACCCATAGCTCGCAGCTACAATGTGCAAATAAATGTGCAATTTGCCATGATAACTTACTCTTGTGAGTGAACTATAACACGCGAACTTTATTTCAGCGTTGTCCTCAAGTAGGGAATCGCCCCAGTCAAATAAAACTCTTGCTCAGAGCTCAAATTCAGGGCTCACATCTGATCACCATTTTCACTGTTTGTGGGATCTTGTGCGCAAGTTGCCAGCTACATTTCCTACATTAAAGCAGCGAAGACACTTCAAAATTAACTC
This sequence comes from Rhincodon typus, assembly GCF_021869965.1. NCBI lineage: Eukaryota > Metazoa > Chordata > Chondrichthyes > Orectolobiformes > Rhincodontidae > Rhincodon > Rhincodon typus. The sequence goes on from NC_063334.1 coordinate 113,351,334, forward strand.
ATTGATTGTAAGGATATTCTGAGCTATATAAAATTTCACATTAAGTACATGTAGTCTTGTGCAGCTTCGGATGTCTCATTCCATTAAAGATGCCATATCAATCTAAATATAAATACAAATTGTTATGTAAACATGAGACTTTTTCGTTCTGTTTCACATTGGAAATGGTGGCAACCTGGATGAGATGCAGAGGGCCGTGGAATCTATGAATCTCAACCAAAACAACAAGCTAAAAATCTTCAAGGGAAGAGCAAAACTGAAATCCTACCTCTCAACTGAGTTTACTTGCTTCAGTTGACTGAATTTTATGAGTTCACAATGTTTACAATTTCTCTGCTGAGTCACTAGATG
>NC_063334.1:113361684-113362261 GCF_021869965.1 Rhincodon typus
AAAACAAAGTTGCTGGAAAAGCTCAGCAGGTCTGGCAGCATCTGTGAAGGAAAAAACAGAGTTAATGTTTCAGGTCCAGTGATCCTTCCTCACACCCAAAACATTAACTCTGTTTTTAGCTTGACAGATGCTGCCAAACCTGCTGAGCTTTTCCAGCAACTCTGTTTTTGTTCCTGATTTACAGCACCAGCAGTTCTTTCGGACATCATTGAAGCGTTGACAATTACAGTAAGGTAGGAAATTCCAAATAAACATTACATTGTAGCAGCTCAGCACAGGGCCTCTACACGTGACCTGACCTCCCATGCCAGACCCCAGTCCAACAGCTGCCCCTGGTCTGCTCCAAGCCTCCAGGCACTCAGCTGCTCCAAGGTAAGCTTCAGGATTGTATCCCGCACTCCGGTCTCTGGCCAGGAATTGCTGCCTGCACGCTGCCCTCACATGTTGCTCCAGGGCTACTTCCCTGCGCTGATCTGGGGGACACAGCACTCCTTCAGGACCCGCTGCCCACACTATTGTGGGGCTCTGAGCCCAAGCGCTGTTCCAGGGCTCACTGCTCATGCTGTTCCAGCACTCA
>NC_063334.1:113362271-113374407 GCF_021869965.1 Rhincodon typus
TTCCAGGGCTCACTGCTCATGCTGTTCCAGCACTCACATCCCATGCATTGTTCCAGGGCTCACAGCTTTGGGGCCTGCTGTCTGCGCCTGCTGCTGCTCAAGGATTCGCCTCCGGTGCTAAGGGGAGAGAAGAAGAGAAAAAAAAGGAAATGAAAGGAAAAGAACGGGTGGAGTGGAGAAGCTCTGGCAAGAACATTGTACTCTGCTGCCATCTACATGAAAGCACGGAAGCACAGATCTAATTGTTTCATATTGAGAAACAGTTTTGAAAGATGTAAATCATCTCGGTATTCTAGTGAAGGTGCTTTCAACAAGACAGACAAAGAGCTAGACATTACCTAAGTGCAAACCTCACTAGAGTTCATTATAGAACCTTAAGAGGGCATGTGCATTCTGTTTAAGTGCTCACAAAGAGTATCATGATGTTGGCAAATCTCCAAAACTATTTTCAGAATCTCTAATGAGAAAGACAACACAATGAACTTTCTCATTTAAAAGGAACGTACTGGAGATCTGTTTGTCTTCCTGTCTATGTTTATGTCTGTTACTTTAATAATGAATGCAGCTTTAATTAAAAAAGACATACATGAAAGCTTGATTATGCATAACAAGACTTGTGTCATCAGGTCTCATGTACACTGCTAGATAGGTGTTGATATTGACAAGGTGGTGCTCTGCATTTTGTGGTTTCATCTGCCATTTTGTATGGATTTCTCTGTCAATTTACTGGTAAGAAAATGATAGAATCATAGAATCCCTACAGTGTGGAAACAAGCCCTTCGGCCCAACAAGTCCACACTGAACCTCAGAGCTTCCCACCCAGACCCATCCCCCTATAACCCACCTAATCTACACCTCCCTGACCACTATGGGCAATTTAGCATGTCCAATTCACCTAACCTGCACATCTTTGGACTGTGGGAGGAAACCCACGCAGACACGGGGAGAATGTGCAAACTCCACACAGTCACCCAAGGGTGGGATCGAACCCAGGTTCCTGGCACTGTGAGGCAGCAGTGCTAATCACTGAGCCACTGTGTCACCCCTAATGGTGAAATATTCTCCGAGGAGTGCCTCTTCTTGTATGTCCCCACAGGATTCCAAAAGATGATTGGAAATGTAATTTGAAACTTTCATACCATCAACTGTTTACAATTTAATTTTCCCCCCTTCATCCTGAATTTATCATAGGAGATAGAATCATAAAATCCCTACAGTGTAGAAGCAGGCCATTCAGCCCACCTAGTCCACACTGACTCTCCAAAGAACATCTGACCCAGATTTATCCCTATACTCTATCCCCATAACCCTGCATTTCCCATGGCTAATCTACACACTTCTGGGCAATGTAGCATGGACAATCCAGCTAACCTGCACATCTCTGGACTGTGGGAGGACACCGGAGAAAACCCACACAGGCTGGGGGAGAATGTGCAAATTCCACACAGACAGTCACCTGAAGGTGGAATCAAACCCAGACCCCTGGCGCTGTGAGGCAGCAGTGCTAACCACTGAGCCACCATGCCATCCTGTCTAGGTGGGATTCTAACTCAAGTTTCTTCAGTTGAGTGACAGGACCTGATCGTTCCCACCACCTGGATCTCAATTGCTATTTAAAAAACTGCTGTTCAGTTACCTTCTTTCTCTTTATAATAAAATCTTCTGTAACCCTGCAGTTGTAACCCTATAGGATGGCATTTGCAAGTGAGATCAAAGTTATTCCAAATATTTGATTGGAAAGTTCTGATGAAGGGTCACTGGACTTGAAATGTTAACTTGTTTCTCTCTTACAAATTATGCCAGACCTGCTGGATTTCTCCAGCAGTTTCGGTTTTTGTTTCAGATTTCCAGCGTTTTTATTTGTTTTATTTTAGGAGTTTATTAACTATTCCTTAAAATGTCTATGGTCAAAGCTCATAAGCCTACTGCTTGCTTTTAAGTTTTTTTTTTCCCCCTTTATTCATTCACGGTATGAGGGCATCACTAGCTAGGCAGCATCAATTGCCCATCCCCAATTGACCAGAGGGCAGTTAAGATCCAACCACAGTGCTGTGGGTCTGGAGTCACATGTAGGCCTGACGAGGTAAGGATGGTAGTTTCCTTCCTTGAAGGACATTAGTGACTCAGATGGGTTTTTCCTGACAATGGATTTGTGGTCATCATTTGACTCTTAATTCCAGATACTTATTGAATTCAAATTCCATCCTTTGCCATGGCAGGATTCAAACCCAGGTCCGCAGGACATTATCTGGGTCTCTGGATTAACAGTCTAGCAATAATACCACTAGGCCATCACCTCCTCCACTTTGTCAGTAACAACAACGAGCCTTGATTAAAGTTGCCATAGTCTCAGAGGACTGTAGGGCTGCTCTCTCATTAGAGGGTGACAACTGAGAACACCAAGGGTCACCTTGCCTCAGGGAAGGGAAGGGGCTGAGTAGGAGGGAGCTACATGATAATCACAGCCAGTCTCGGAACTGAAACCACTCTTTTGTGTTACTTTAGATTACTCTTGACTAACAGCATACCAAACAGATAATTACATACCCAGCAATTGCCTATATATGTCAGATAACAGGAGCTCAATATTGTAGAAAGCTTGAAGGAGTATTGAAGATGCAAGAATGACATTGAAAGCAAAGAGTGGGAATGAAAACGATATTGGCAAGGTAATTACAATAATGTTTCATAAGTGCATAAAAATGGTGAAGGTAAGTAAGGAAAAACTAGTGAGAATAAGAGGCTACAAGTGATAAAGGTGTAAAACGTGGGCATGGTTCTTAATGATACTTTGTGTTGGTTTTCACAAGAGGAGAGGGACTAAGCAGACGTTGTTGTTAGAAGCAGGAGTATGAAATATTGGATGTGATAAATACAATGCAAAAAAAACACATTGCAGGGTTTCACACCCTTGAAGTCAATAGGCCCAGAGAAAATCATTCACAAACTGCTAAGGGGAGATATAACTGAGGCTCTGATCATCATTTTCTAATCCACTCTGGTTACAGACTAAGAGATAGTAGGAACTCCCAATGCTGGAGTCTGAGATAACAAGGTGTAGAGCCGGATGAACACAGCAGGCCAGGCAGCATCAGAGGAGCAGGAAAGCTGATGTTTCAAGTCTGGACCCTTCTTCAGAAATGGTTACAGACTTGGTGCTTTGAAAACTATACTATTGATTGGGGGGGATGATGGGATAGAATGGTGAACACTAGAACAGGCTGATCAGCCAAACTTCAGGAAGGAACTAAGTCATGGAAAATAATCGGAGTGAATTACAAAATGTCATTTAGAAGGGAATAGATTGAAATACAATATGTGGTTTGGTTAAGGAAAGATTTTATCTGACTAACTTGATTGAGATTTTTTAAAAGTCTGTTACGGGAAAAGTTGATGAGGGTAGCATGGATTTTAGCAAGTGTCTTTTTTTAATCACCTTTCACGTTGCAGACTGGTGTAAAGAGAAAGATTATGTAGCCCAAGGGAAAGTCACTAACTGGTCCAATATCAGCTCTGTGGCAGGAAGCAGTGGGCTATGGTCGATGGCTATGGTTGATGGCTGTTCTTTATGTCTGGAAGACACTTTCCAATGGAGTTCCACAACACTCGGTACTTAGTCCATAGCCGCTTGTAGTAACTATCATTGATTTAAACGTGAGATGGAGACGAGAAATTTACTTCACACAAGGACGTATTTGACCTTTGGAATTATCTCCCTCAAATTCAAGAAAAAGGTCAATATGGTTTTTAGATTCTAAGGGAATCAAGGTGAATGGTGAAAGTGTAGAAGTTGGAGTAAAGCTGAAAGGTAAAAGGTGATCTTATTGATTAGAATAGACTTAAAGGGCTAAATGACCTATTTCTCTCCTATTTGTTATGCCCAGTGGGAACTAGTTACATAGATAGTTTCAATCACTCAGTTTCTTACCCAAAGGAAATCTACTTGCAAGATTAAGAAGCATTTCTGGACAAGAAATGGCAAAGTTACACAGGGCCAACAGGACCCTAATTTACATCTGGGGTCAAGTGATAACAATAGGCCCTCTCAACCATTTTAATTTCCATGCAGAAGCTGGAAAAACATGTAGAGACTGGCTCCTCCAGGTAGGATTTTGCATTTTGCTTTGGAAGGTCAAGATAATTCTCAGAATCCCACAGGGAGAGGTCAGGCTTCCCCTCCTCTGGACTCCCCTGCTCCCTGCTGCATGAATATCCCACTACCCCATCCCTTTCTGTTTCCCTGAATCCTGGCAACCAGCCCATGTCATTGAATTGTCTACAGGGCCACAGTCTCCTCCCATAAATTCTGCTGGATTATTTAGTCAGTGGCCTGTTAATAAGTACACAATGCTGAAAACTGCTGTGGCCACATAGCTTTGGGGGCAGTTAAGAGACAAACTAAAATCATCAGTTTTCTAAAAGTTAATTTCCCTGACCCTTGACACTCTACACTCCCCCAGTGTAACTCCCACAAGCTTCAAGTCACAACCAAAACATATGTGGTACCTCCATACTGTTAACAGAGCACTTGATTACACCATTATGGTAGTAAGCACTTTGTAGCAATGAAAATCCAATATTCTTTCTTATCTTGCAATGTTATAACTGCATGGGGGATGCTGAAGGGTGTTGAGAAAAGTATGCAGTGTTTATTTGAATGTTTTGGTTAGGCTACAGTACTGTGTGCAGTTCTGGTCACCATACCAAAGGAAGGATGTGATTACAGTGGAGGGAATGCAAAGGAGATTCACCAGGATGTTGCCTGGGATGGAGCACTTCAGTCATGAAGAGAGGTTGGGTAAGTTTGGGTTGTTTTCTTTACTGCAGAGAGGGTTGACAGGAGACATGTTTGAGGTGTATAAGATTACGAGGGACATGAACAGGGTGGATAGAAGCAACTGTTGCCCATAGTTGAAAGGCCGAGAGCGAGGAGGCATAATTTTAAGGTGAAAGGCAGGAGGTTTAGTGGATATTTGAGGAAAATTATTTTCAACCAGAGGGCGGTGCGAGTCTGGAATCTACTGCCTCAAGGACAGTCGCGGTGGGAAACATCGCAATCTTTAAATAGTAAGTGAATGAGCACATGAAATGTCATAACATTCAAGGCCATGGGCAAAGCACTGGAAAGTGTTGACTTATGACAGTTTTTGACAGTGCAGACTTGTTGAATTGAAGGGTCTCTTCGATACTGTACAATTCTATGATTCTCCGATTGTGGTGGGGGCAATGGTGGAGGACTGAACTTTGTTAAAATGATTGAATGTTGGATCTCTTTGATTTAGTACAGTTTTCTCCTGAGGGCTCTTGTGGCACTGTGGTAGTGCCCCTACTTTTAAGCCAGAAGGTCTGGGTTAAAGTTCCACCTGCGTTAGAGGTGTGTTATAACATGTCCAAGCAGGTTGATTAAAATATCCACCTCATTGCTGAATGTTTTATTACATATCATATCTGCATTTCCTGAAAAAAAATGGTGAGTTTAATAGTAACTGTTAAATGGTCATGACATGGAATGATAGGATGGAAATAGGCCATTCAGCCCAATGGATCTATGTTCCATGAGAGCCTTTTCTTATCCTACTTCACCTTGCTTGTTCATCATTCCCTTTGATTCCCTCCTCCCTCATATATTATACAGCCTCCCTTTGCATCCTTTCTATTCACCTCAACTAATGCTTGTGATGGTGCATTGTACACTCCAACCACTCTCTGGACCAAGAGTCCTTCTCAGTGAAATTTAAGATTCATTCTATGGTTTTGCTTTCATTTCTTAGAACAAGTTCTTGTGGGGCTTGCTGAGAAGTCTGGATGCCTCATCTTTTACATGCATTTTTGAAGTTTTACAACCATTGAAGTGAAGAGATGGGGATTAGTGGTTGAGTACGTGAGAAAAAAAGGTAGGGATACAAAAATAAAGTACCTGTACTTGTCTGGAGACAGGGATCCAGTCACTTGCAGGGAAATATAAAAATGTGGAAGACAGGTTATCAGTGTAGGTGTGCGTGCCGTGGAAAAACTACGAGAAACTAAGTTTCTGGAACTTGTGCTTGCTCTGAAGTTAAGAAAGCAATGAATATTCTTTGCAGTTTATTTTAAGTGTTTCAAGGTGAGATTCCAGCTGAAGAAAAGGTATCCAGCGAATGCACAGATATTTACCAGAAGGAAACAGGTTGTAGCTAAGCCAATTTGGGCAAGAAGGCTTGGGGTAGATTTTGTGAGTAAACATGACTGACGCTTTAGAGATTTTAAGGTTGATTCTGGGATAGAAAGGAATAGTATGAGTTTGAATCATTTTCATGTGTTTATAAAGTAATCCTTTCCATCTTTTTGTCTACTGTAATATAATTAATCTTCTTCTCCCTGTTTAATAAACATTTATTCTTTACATTAAAAGTACACTGGCAGACACTTGGTGATGTGCGGAGTATTTGACCTCCTCTGTCAAAAGTTAGAGTTCATTTTCTGAAGAAGAGTCCAGACCCCAAGCGTCAGCTTTCCTGCTCCTCTGATGCTGCTTGGCCTGCTGTGCTTATTCAGCACTACACCTTGCTATCTATAGAGTTCATTAGGACAGGTTTCTCTTCAGGATCTTACCTGACCAATTGCAAAGTCAATACCATGCTGAAGAAGCTCTGGCAGTGTTGAAACTGAGTCCCTGAATTTCCCACCAACTGCTTCAGTCCTGGGGACACGTATAAGGATGTTATTGGGGAATAATGCTATGGTTACCTGTTAATCATTTTACCGTAAAGTATAGTTGTTACATTCGCTCACTGAATATTTTCTGTATTTATTAGCCAAAATCAAAAACTTGCATTTATATAACATCTTACATGACATCATATCCAAATCACTTCATAACCAATAAGTATAAATATCTGAAGTGTAGAGTTTATTGTAATTTGTGAAATGTGTTTGCCAATTTGCACACAGCAAGCTCCCACAATTGAAGATTAATTTAGTGGCACAGGATCGTCACAGGGTGAAGCAGAAACTTTTTGTGATCTTGTTTTATAAGGAGAGGAATGTGATGAGCACAATGTCAGGTGATGTTATGTAACTTTATTTGTAAAGCAAAATGTTTGTGGCTTCAGATGTGGAGCTGGATGCAGTTCATGACAGCTGCCACAGTGAATTCCAATTTCAAGCCGAGATATGGTATTGCTTCCTCATCCACTCCATGTAATGTGTTGGAATAGATTGTGATGGCTGAGCAGTTCAGTAAATTGTTATACAAATGAATTCTGAAAAGCAAAGTTTCGCAACTGTCCTTGTTTTCTTCTTCATTCACAGACGAAGGTGGAGACAACTGCACAGTGGTAATGTCATTGTTATCAAGAGGCCCTGACTAATACCCTAGAGACATGGAATCAACCTTACACTACAGTAAAATGGTAGAGTTTAAATTAAATGAATAAACATCTAGAAACAAAAGCCACTCGCAGTAGTGGTGACCATGAAAACTATCATCAACTGTCATAGAAACCCATCTGGTTCACTAATACCCTTTAAGAAAGGAAATCTGCCATCCTTACCTGGTCTGGCCTACATGTGACTCGAGACCACGGAAATGTAGTTAACTCTTAACTGCCCTCTGAAGTGGCCCAGTAAACCACTCAGTTCAAACACAGTTAGGGATGGGCAACAAAGCTGGAGATGCTGACATCACATCATTGAGTAAGTTATAATGCCACAAATGTGGCACTTATTGCCCATTGTTACTTGCCCTGGGTTTGATCAAGCTGATTGGGCTCTGAGGCCATTTCAATGGAATGAGCATCTATCTTGGAGTCATATATAAGACAGAGCAGGTAAGAGTTGCAGCCATCCTTTCTAGAAGGACACTGTGAAAATCTTTTTGTTTTAATTGCAATCTGATTGCTTCACACTCAATTTCACTGACACCATCTTTTTACTTACTGATTTTCTTTTGAAGTAGATTCAAGAGAAACAAAATTAACATTTTGAGTTCAGTATGGTTAGTTCGGAAAATCAGTTCTGAAGAAGAGTCTTTGGACTTGAAATGTTAACTCTGTTTCTCTCTCCATTATACTAACTTTCTCCAGCATTGTCGGTTTTTATTTCAGATTTTCAGCGCCCACGGTGATTTGTTTTCATTTGAAATTGAGGGGACTTTAGATGGAGCTGTACACAGTTGTGACAGTTTTGTAAAGGTAAAATCTTACCAGACCATAGGGCTGCTCTCTCATTAGAAATGAACTGGTTTAGCCTGAGAGTTGCTACGCTTCAGGCAAGGGGAGATGTTGAGATGGAGAATCCTTCTTGTGAGAGGTAGGTAATGAAAAGTTGTTCTTAATAGTAGTAATTTATAACTAGCATTGGACACAGGAATAAGCTTCTGGGTAAGAGAAGTGGGAGAACGTGAGGAAGAACTTTTTCATATAATGTCTGGCCATCATCTGCTGCCTACGAAGGCGCTGGAAGTAGCGATGATCAACATTTGAAAAGGGTATTGGGTGGGCACTTGTGGATAATAAAATTGCAGGACTGCATGGATGGAATGGGGTAATGGGATGACTGGATTGCTCTACATAAAGCTGACATCAACCCAATGGGCTATGCAGCAATGACTCTATGACTAAATTATCAAACTTACGATTTGAAAGCCTGTTCCTTGTTCTGGTGCCGTCATGATTGTGTTTACAAGCTAAAACGAGTATGCATTGATGACTGTGACAGAATGTAACTATATCACTTTGGGAATGTTGCTGCTTTGATACCTCTGAAGGACATAAAGAAAACTCAGACATCACATGGATTTTATTTGAAAAAAAGTTACGATGTCTAGCATGGAACATACAGGATTAAAACCAGTAAGTCAATTTCCCAATTAAATTTCACAGACATTTCATTTAATATTCAGCATCAACAGTTTCTTTTGGCTGTCATTCTTGAAAGGTTAATCAAGTTTTCTCAAGGATTAAAATAAAGTCATGAAAACAAGTGTTGCAGTGTTTAGATGATGCATTGAAAATGCTATTGTGCTTTAGCTTCCCTTTGTCAACCTGTATATATGAAGCAACAGATTTCTGGTTCAGACTGGCTTCCCAAAATCTCTTTCTTCCCCTTTCTATCTATTTGTTGCGACAGGAGGAGAGGTGAGAGGATTGGCAAGGATTCAGCTGATCCAAAAATCACAGCTCCTTCAAACGCAGAGAATAAATCTGTTACACTCCCACGTCCCATCTGTCTTCTCCAGTTACATCAGTCTTGTTGAACAGTGTTAATATTCCTCACCCTCATGACAATTAGGTTAAAAATGTTGCATTCCAGGGAAAGAAACCTGCAAACAGAGGTTTGAATATCTCAAACAGGAATGATGCAAACTTGAATAGAAAATGCAAAAGTGCAAAGAGGTGAATTTTACATTAGAATAGCCTTAAATATTTTAAATTTACCAATTTTATAATTATATGGTACATCTGTTATTGATCATGTGGAAAAATGTTGCCTTTTTTGGCAATCGCCATATTTCAAGAACAATCAGTGACCAAAGGGACATGCTGCTAAATTTTACAATTCATCAGTTAATAAGGAAGGCTGTGCCTGCATATAGATAGATCTGGACAACTTCCAGGCCTGGCCTGCCATGTGGTAAATTATGTCTGTGCTGCACAATGACTAGATCAAGAGACACAAGGAGAGAGAGAGAGCGTGAGAGAGAGTGAGCACGAGAGACAAAGAGAGAGAGAGAAAAAACCCCATCATCTCAGGATGATCATTGCTATGAATACTGCTGAATCTCCACTATTAACATCTTTCAATTTATTCTTCCACGTGATGTGTGTGTCATTTCCCAGGACAGCATTTGTTACTCATTTCTTATTGCCTTTCAGAAAGTGGTGGTGAGCTGCCTTTTTGAGCCACTTCAGCCAATGGAGTGTAGGAAGGGAATTAGGAAGAGGATGTCAGGATTTTGGACAGGTGACAATGAATTAACTGTGATTTGGTTCCAAGTCTGGGTGGAGTGTGACTTGAAGGGGAACTTGTAAGTGGTAGCATTCCCATGCAGTTGCTGCACTTGTCCTTTTAGCTGATAGAGGTCTCAGGTTTCTACAGTGCTGTCAACAGAGCCTTGGTAAGTAGCTACAGTGTATCCTATAAATGACACACATTTCTGCCATTGTTTTGACAGTGCAGTTAGTGAATGTTGAAGGTGATGGATGGATTGCCAAACAGATTGATTACTTACTTCTCAATAGCACCGAGCTTCTCTGTGCTGTTGGAACCACATCCATCCACACAAGTGGGGTGTATTCTAGCACACTCTTGATTTGTGCCTATTAGATGGCCAACAGTTTTTGAACAGTCAGGATGTGCGTAACTCACTGCTGAATTTCCAGACCCTGACCTGCTCTTGTAACCACTGTATTTTTATAGCTGGTGAAATTCAGTTTCTGGTCAATGGTAACCCCTAAGCTGTTGATAGTGTAGGATTGGTGATGGTAATATCATTGCTCATCAAGGGGCAATGGTTAGATTATCTGTTGTTGGAGACGGTTACTGCCTGGCACTTCTTTATTGCAACTGTTACTTACCACTTAGTAGGCCAAGCCTGGATCTGTTACATATGAACTCGTGCTGCTTCAGTTCCTGGTGAGTCATAAACAAGGCTCAACATTGTGTAAACAACAGAGAAAATCCCCACTTCTGACCTTGTGATGAGACAAGGGCCAGTTATAAAAATGCTAAAGATTGATGAGGTTAGGATACTGCCAAGAGAAATTGCTAAAGTGATGCCCTGGAATGATTAGCCATGAATAACCATGAACATCTTCATTTATGTTAGGAATGACAACAATCAGCGAACAGTCTTCCATTGAGACCAACATGCTTAGGTCACCATTAATTATGAACTCAACAGAAGCAGCTATTTTTTTTCCCCCGACTTGGACTGTATTTATACTATTTGTAAAAGTGCATGGTGTACAAGCTCAAATTTAACATAACATAAATTGTAGTACAGTATGCAATTAAAGGAACACTGCTCTTACACCACTGGGATGCAGTGGAATAGTGACAACGTCACTATACTAGTAACATAACACCCTAAGATAACAGTCTGGGGACATGAGTTAAAATCTCATTGTGGCAAATGATAAAAGTTATACCCAATGGAAATCTGAAATTAAAAGCTATCCGTAACCATTGTTGTAAAAACCATCTGGTTCATATTGACCCTAAGGGAAGGAAATCTACTGTCCTCACCTGGTCTGGCCTACACATAATTCTATTCCCACAATAATGTGTTTGACTCTTAATTGATCTCTGGGTAATTAGGGGTGGGTAGCCAATGCTGGCCTAGCCACAGAAGCCCATATCCCAAGAACAAGTGAACCAAAAATTACTGATTATATTTACAATATACATGTGAAACATACACCCTGAAGGGTTTTACAGGGGTTCCAGCTACTTAGTGTCCTATAGTGGGGGCATTAGATTGTGGCCTTTGCACACTTAGCTTTTGCATGGTCACATCAAGCTTTGGCTTTGGGCTGGCACGATGGCTCAGTGGTTAGCACTGCTGCTTCACAAGCACCAGGGACCTGGGTTTGATTCTACGCTCGGGTCACTGTCTGTGTGGAGGTTTGCGCCAGGTGCTCCGGTTTCCTCCCACAGCCCAGAGATGCACAGATTAAGTGAATTGGCCATGCTAAATTGCCCATAGTGCGCAGGAATGTGTATGTTAGGTATGATAGCCATGGGAAATGCAGGGTTGTAGGAGATGGTCCTGATAGGATGCTCTTGGGATGGTTGGTGTGGACTTGTTGGTCCAAATGGCCTGTTTCCACACTGTAGGGATTCTATGATAGTGCATCGCTCAACATCTCAACCTGAGCCTTAAAGTATGCCGGTCTGCAACACTCAGCCATAGCCAGCTCTTTAATCTAGAAGGTTAATATGTTGCAGGCAGACTCTCAATGAGTTGATGATCTTCCAGCCGAAGTTGATGCTTACCTTGGAACAGCCCATAGAGCAGAAAAAGCAGTGTTTCAGAGTGCAAAAAATCTGGAGCAGGCCACAACGTAGGTATTCCACAGTGACTGACTCACCTTCGATTCCCAATAATCTCTTCACCACTTCCTTTGCATCTACACATTCCTTTGCCTGATCATGA
>NC_063334.1:113374807-113389882 GCF_021869965.1 Rhincodon typus
CTATGATAGACATAGCTAAGTGATTCCACAGAAAAACAAATAAGAACAGTGCTCTGCAGTCCTTCCTCATCTACTTGTGAATGGTGGTCCACAATTAAATGACACTCTGGTAGAGGAGGGTCTACAAATATTCTCATCCTTGATGACGGGGGAGCCCAGAACCTCAGTGTAAAACACATTTACAACAGTCTTCAGCCAGAAGAGCCGAGTGTATAATCCATCTCAGGCTCTTCCAGAGGTTCTCAACTTTACAGATGCCAGTCTTTAGCCAATTCGATTAATTCCACATGGGCATCACTGGCTAGGCCAACGTTTATTGCCCATCGTTAGTTGCTTTGGCAAGGTGGTAGTGAACTGCATTCTTTAACTGAAAATGTTTGGGCTTAGGACACTACCTTGCGGGACTCCTGCAGGGATGTCCTGGAGTTGAGACGACTGACCTCCCACAACCACAACCAGGCATGATTTCAGCCATAGGAAAGTTTGGCCTCTGATTCATATTGATTTCACTTTTCTTTGGGCTCCATGATGCCATACTCAGTTGAATGATGTCAAGGACTGTCAGTGTCACCTCAGCTCTAGTATTCAGCACTTTTGCTAAGCATATAGGCCTTGATAACATTCCTGCAATAGGACTGAGGTCTCCAGAATTTGCCAGTCCCCCAGCCGAGCTGTTCCAAAACAGCTACAATACTGGAATCTACCTGACAATGTGGAAAATTGCCTAGGCATGTCTTGTACACAAAAAGCAGGACAAATCCAACCCAGGCAGTTGCTGCTCCAATCTTTGACCATCAGTAAAGTGATGGAAGATGTCATCAATAGTGCTTTTAAGCAGCATCTGCTCAGCAATAATTGGCTCATAGGCCCAACCATTTTCAGCTGCTTCAGAGAACATAGAACATAGAACATAGAACATTACAGCGCAGTACAGGCCCTTCGGCCCTTGATGTTGCGCCGACCTGTGAAATCAATCTGAAGCCCATCTAACCTACACTATTCCCTTATCATCCATATGTTTATCCAATGACCATTTAAATGCCCTTAAAGTTGGCGAATCTACTACTGTTGCAGGCAGGCCTTCCACGCCCTTACTACTCTCTGAGTAAAGAACCTACCTCTGACATCTGTCCTATATCTATCACCCCTCAATTTAAAGCTATGTGCCCTCGTGCTAGCCATCATTCGTCAATGACATTCCCTCCATCACCGAGTCAGAAGTGGGACGTTCACTGATGAATGCACGAAGTTCAGCACCTTTTGAGATTCCTCAGATATTAAAGCAGCCCATGGCCAATAAAGCAAGTTCTGGATAATGTTCAGGCTTGGGTTGATAAGTGGCAAGTGATAATAATGCCACACAAATGCCAGATATTGACCATCTCCAGATAATCTAACCATCGCCCCTTGTCATTCAATGGCATTAATGTCATTAAATCCCTCACTGTCAGCATCCTAGGTGTTACCATCGTTCGGAAACTGACAGGTTTTGCCATATAAACACCATGACTCCAAGAACAAGTGGCAAGTAACATTCACGCCACACTAATGCCAGGCTATGACCATCACCAATAAGAGACAATCTAGCCACAGCCCCTTGACATTCAATGGTGTTACCATCACTGAATACCCCACTATCAGCATTCTAGGGGTTATCATTGACTAGAAACTCAACTGGACTCACCACATAAACACAGTGGCTACAAAAGGAGGTCAGAAGGTACTGTGGCAAGTAACTCAACATCTGACTCCCCCAACACCACCAAAAGCAGCTCACCACTACCTTCGACAATGCACAAGCCAGGAGTGTGATGGAATACTTGCCACTTGCCCAGATGCGTGCAGCTCCAACAACACTCAAAAAGCTTGATACCATCCAGTGGACTTTGCACATTCTCCATGTGTCTGCGTGGGTTTCCACCAGGTGCTCTGGTTTCCTCCCACAGTCCAAAGATGTGCAGGTTAGATGAATTGGCTATGCTAAATTTCCCATAGTGTCTAGGGTGGGAAATGCAGAAAAAGGTAGTGGGTGTGTCTGGGTGGGATGCTCTTCGGAGGGTCGGTGTGGACTTGATGGGCCAAATGGCCTGCTCCCACACTGTAGGGATTCTATGATGATGATGATGAGGACAAAGCAGCCCGCTTGTTTGGCATTACATCCACAAGCATCCACTCCCTCCACCACCAAAGCTCAGTAGCAGCAGTGTGTACTATCTACAAGTTGCACTGCAGAAGTTCACCAAAGATCCTCAGACAGCACCTTCCAAACCCATGACCACTTCCATCTAGAAGGACAAGGGCAGCAGATATAGGGGAACACCACCACCTCCAAGTTCCCCTCCAAGCCACTCACCATCCTGAATTGGGAATGTATCACCATCCTGTCACTGGGTCATAATGCTAGAAATCCCTCCCTAATGGCATTGTGGGTCAACCCACAGCAGGAGGACTGCAGTGGCTCAAGAAGGCAGCTCACCACCACCTTCTCAAAGGCAACTAGGGATGGGCAAGAAATGCTGGCCAGCCAGCATGGCCCACATACCACAAAGGAATAGATTAAAAAAGGGTCGGAGGCTTGGACAAGTTAATCACTTTCTGTTTCCCCAAAATCTTTTCATCATCTACAAAGCACAAGCAGGAATACTCCCCACTTGCCTGGATGAGTTCAACTCCAACATCATTCAAGTTGGTGGACACCATCGAGGGCAAAGCAGCCCGCTTGATTGGCACCATGTCTACAAATATCTACTCCCTCCAACACCGACATTCAGTAGCAGTAAAGTGTACCATCTAAGAAGCACAGCAGAAAATCACCACAGCTTCAGAGAGAGCTCCTTCCAAACCCGCAACCACTTCGATCTCGAAGACAAGGGCAGCAGATTTA
The DNA here is from genome assembly GCF_021869965.1 of Rhincodon typus. Taxonomy (NCBI): domain Eukaryota; kingdom Metazoa; phylum Chordata; class Chondrichthyes; order Orectolobiformes; family Rhincodontidae; genus Rhincodon; species Rhincodon typus. The sequence goes on from NC_063334.1 coordinate 113,377,692, forward strand.
TGGAATACCGTTATCTACAAATTATCCTCCGAGCCACTTGCCATCCTGACTTGGAAATATGTCACCATGCCTTTAGCGTCATGGAAGTTGGCTAACTCAGTTAGCCATGGATTTAATACTCAAACCAGCTGAGGTCACCCTGCCCTCCTGATCTCACCTATTGTTTAAGGTATGGCGACATTCAGATTAAGTTCACCATTGGTTGTCTCTCTCTAATGATAGCGTAACCCTATGGTTCTCATGGATTATCACTACAAGAATAAGAATAAGAACAAAGGTTACAAGAATAACTCTAATTTCCTTGTCGAGAAAATAATCATTCCATCCTGCCAATTAGGTATGAGAAGGCATTGTTGGTCATTCAGACTTGCACTTCAGCAGAATGGAGACCATATCACTTGTAATAAATGATTATTAAGTGAAAATGAGAGCCTAATGGTGTTATTGCTGGAGAGTTAATCCAGAGACCCACATTATGGTCTGGGGACCTGGATTCAAATCCCACATGGCAGATAGCAGAATTTGAATTCAATTAGATAAAAATCTGGAATTAAGCGTCTAATAATGATCGTTGGTCAATTATCAGGCAAAAACCCATCTGGTTTACTAATGTCTTGAAGGGAAGGAAATTGCCATCTTTACCTGGTCTGACCTATATGTGATTTGAGACCTGCAGCAATGTGATTGTCTCTTAAATGCCCTCTGGGCAATTAGGGATGGGCAATAAATGTTGGCCTTACCAGTGATGCCCACATCCTGTGAATAAATCAAAACAAAATTGAGTAAAATTACTTTTCTGCCATTATATGACATCCTTCAATAAATTTGAAAATGCAGTTGTCTTGTACCAAAAATATCCCTGAGAAGGTAGCACTATGGTCTGGAGAGAAATTGAGGCGGCTGGGCTTGTATTCTCCAGAGGGAAGAAAGAGAGCTGATTTAGTTGAAAATAACAAAATGTTTAGAGGGCATGATAGGGTCGCTGTGTGGATAGGGTGTTTCCCCCAGCTGCTAAGTCTAGAATAAGAGGACACAGTCTCAGGATGAGGGCCATTTTTTAAAGACTGAGACAAGTAGAAAGTTCTTTACTCAGAGGATGATGGCTATTTAGAATTCTCTACCTCAGAGGGTAGACCATAGTCAACCATAGCGTCGCTCAACTATAGGGCCTGTCCATGGCCATCAATTGATCACACCAAGGAGACTGATGAGTACAAGGAATGTGGGGATCATAGGGTAAAATTATATAGCAGTAGAAACTTACTCACAGTCAGTTTGAAAGGCAGACCAGGCTCAATGGTCTGAATAGCATAGTCCTGCTCCTATTTCTTATGGAATGTTTAATTCATAAGTTTTCAAATGGAGAGACATATGGAAAATTGACAAAGCTAATAGAAGGTGCTTATCAAAGTCTAAACTGTGAAGAAAATTGCCTGAAACAGACCTTCAAGTGCATTTCCCTGACGTTGTGCCACTTTGTTGAAATAGGCAGAAGCAGAGGAATGATTCCATCTTGCAAATTCCTAAGTGAGATTTCCCAAGGCCTGGGAGCAGACTTCTGTTTCTGTAGGGAGTAAATTAATGGGAGCTACTAAAATCGGTGCAGAGAAGTGAATGAATCAGGACTACCAAAGAAGAATGGGTGATCCAATTTCCCAGCGTGCAAACATGATGAAAGCAAAATTCAATTTTAATGGCACTTTAAAAGACTTTTTAAATTCCATGAAACAGGACATTGTGTTTGAACTACTCTGACAGTGGTGAAATAATTGTGCCAGTTGAGTTTATGTTATTTTTAACAGCATTTTGACAGTAACAACCTCTCCCAGGCAAGTTTGAGGACATTAAAGAGAGGCCTAAAACAAGTGGTAATCAACTTGTCACCATTTGTGCTTCATTTAAACAGCAGTAAAATACAGGAAATATTATTAATGACATTTTGGTGGTTTGAACATTCCATTTTAACATCAGAAACTATACATTGATCTTAGACACTCCACACAAAATATGATGGAAATTATCCAACCAAATAACTTAATTAATAAATTAAATGGGAAGTTATTAATGTAATTGCTTAATATTCAGCACAAATTATTCCTGTGGAAAGATCCAGCTGTCAGGATCCTGCTTCATTATTATATTCATTCATTATGGTATTACGCTGCTAAGCACTTATCAGTGAGGTACTGGTAAATGAAGGAGATATTTGTGAATCAATCAGAATTTTCTTCATCCTCTCTATTGAATTACTTTGCCCATCACTCCTGTGCTTACTGATGATCATTGGCTCTTGGTTGAGCATCACCTCAATCTTAATATTCGCATGAAAACAAAAAACGCTGGAGATGACAGTGGGTCGGGCAGCATCCATAGAGAGAGGGCAAGCTAATGTTTCATGTCTAGATGACTCTTCATCACAAACCTCAGAGAGAGCTTACATAGGGCATTCTGTGCTAAATGCAAAAAATTCTGGAAATCACAGCGGATCAGGCAGCATCCATGGAGAGAGATAGCAAACTCTCTCCACAGATGCTGCCTGACCTGCTGTGATTTCCAACATTTTTTTGTTTTCAGTACAGATTCCAGCATCTGCAGTGATTTGTTCCTAAGTAACAATAACATCCTTGTTTGTAAATTCTTCATAGCCATAGGCTAACTGAATACTCTAAAAACCTACAGCGTCCAAATGTCTGAAGTATCTACTCTCCTCCAATTCTGGCCTCTTGCATCTACCCAATTTTAATCACTGTGCCGTCATGCCAGAAGCTCAAATTTCCTGGGCTCTATGCTCCGGAATTCCATTCCTGAACCACTCCATGATTCTACCTTTAAGGTATACCTTACAACCTTATCTGAGGCCATGTTTTCAATCAGTTAGTCTAATATCTCCTTATGTAGCTCAGTATCAAATCTCCTTTGATAATGCTTCTGTAAAGCATGTTTAGATCTTTGACTATGTTTAGGGTGCTGCATAAATTAAAGTTGTTCTTCTTGAATATCAGAGAACGTTCTACATTTTTTGTCACTTCAGATTTCACATTAAGTTAGAAACAGAAGATACATGAACCACCTATTTTAGTTCATTCATCCAGAAAGATTTGAATGTTTTCTCTTTAAACATTTTAAGAGTTCAGGATTTTCACCTTCCTGACTCTTCCAGGATGTTTCTACATTGATAATTATTCTGTTAATAACAGGATTTCCACCAGCGGGATCTCTACAGGACACTCAAAGCTAGATGGGGAACAAATGCTTAGGTTATGTTATGTTTCCCTGGACTAGTAATCCAGAGGCACGGGCTAATGCTCTGGGACGGAGATTTAATTATTCCCAGGGAAGATGGTGAGAAATATTGAATAAAAATGGGATTGAAAGCTGGTAATTACTGATGGTAACCATGAAACGACCATCGATTAACATAAAAACCCATCTGGTCACTGATGTTTCTTAAGGAAGTGCTGAATTGCTTACTTCTGCTCCTATGTTTTATGGTCTTAAATCCTTACCTGTTCTGGCCTACACATGACTCCTAATGAACAGTAGCGTTGCTCATTCTTAACCATAAATAGCAAGTCACTCAGTTCAAAGGCATAGAATGCTGACCAAGCCATGCCAATATCCTATGAAAGAATACAAACGTAAAAATTAAAATGTAGCTTCCAAAGTGACCCTCCTTTTAAAATTTGAAAATGGCACCTGATCTCAGCGAGAACCAAGAAAACATTTTCAGAGCACACTAATATTCATATACAACATAAAAGGTGCACTTTAACAATTCACCAATGCTCCTTTGAAAGCATTGTCCAATCCTGTGAATGAATCCGCATACCTCCCAGTGAGAAACCAGCAGGAAAGGGAGCCTATATATTCTCCTTCTGGCTGAGTATCTCAAAGCTCAGGTGATTATCTTCAAGTTGAAATGCACCTTTGCTCCAATGCTGCCACTTGGATGAATGTGAAAATGGTTCTCTTCATTTAAATTGTCAGCAAGTTTATTTACGGAATCATGCCCTGTTATGGCCCAGGGATAGCAAACCAAATCAAATCAGCTTCACTATCACTAGATTTGTAGCACAGTAAAAGTACAATATTCAACGACCCTCAAAGTTGCCTAATTGTTCCTAACCAGACATTATGGATAACAAATCTTGGACATCAAATTTATAACTGAAAGAAAAAGTTAACAATTTATGATTAATACTGTAACTTTAGCAGAACAAAGCTAAAGAACAAGATAGTCTAATTAATATCCATGATTTAAATCTAATCTTCTTTGAGCATAGCCCTCCACTCACAAACAGACAGACTCAGTTAAGAGATAAATTAAAAGGAAAATAAAAGAACTGTAAGTTGCCAGTTCAATTAAACAATTTCAAATGATGGATGCCAAGTCTTCACACAATTCTTGGATAATGAGTTGTTCAGGCAAACTGCATATCTAACCTTAAAGTCTCTGGTAAATATGAACAGATTTAGTCGCTTTCCAGAATCTTTTACTTTTTTTTTACAGTTTGGAATTCTCAGAACATTCAACAATTCATTAACTGGACAGAAAACTAGTGAACTTCCAAGTAGCTGAAGTCACCAAGACTGGAGTAGGCATTCCAATGTTTAGTATTTCAGAGAACAGACAACACTTTCAATTTATCAATACCAAATGATGTGGAAGCCTTCATATTCCTGAAGATCACCCTGTCATGCTCATTACAATGAGTGTCTTTCATTGCTGGACTGTAGTTGAATCTTGAGTTTCTCTTAGAGAAATTCTTTGCTGACTGCCTGATTGAGCCTCGAGAAATTGGACTTTTGTGCCCTGGGACTTCAGGGTGGATAGGTCGAGATATTTAGGTTTGATATCATAAAATGATGGTCAGTTCAGCAGCAAATGAGCCAAATACCAGCACTTTGGAATTTGTTAGAACAATTCTTACCCAGCCCAGAAGAAAGTACCAATGCTAATATCTATTACATTTGGAAGTCACTCAGCTCAATCATCTATGAAGTAGTTGAAGCACCATTTGATAAAGTTGGCACCCGCAACAAGGTTTAGTTTGAGTTCTACTCCGTTCAGATGACACCTGTCATTGATGTAACAAACAAAGCCTACTTGATTCGTAACATTAACCCAACAGGAAAACACTGAAAAGACTGAAAGTAGACGAAATAGCCACGCAAAAGGCAGGGAGATAGTGTGCAAATAAACACTGAATCAATAATGTCAAAGGAAACTGATGTGGCCTTTATGAAGGGATTGAGAGGGTATTTGGTCCTTCCATCACAAAAGCCCAAAACTCTGAAGTCAGCAGATGGTGAGGCCCTCACGAGTGGAGCAAACAGGTGTCCCACTAGGCTGGACATGACTGTGAGCTGTGCCCCTGGGAAGTCTCCCAGTCTGTGCTTGATAGCTTCTTGTCTTGGATAAGTTTGATATACAACTATTATTGCTTGAACACAAAAAAGTCATCGATTGCTTAACATATGGAAGGGCACCCAACAAGGTGTGAAGCCTATCCAAATGCTCAAACACTAGAACATCTCACCTACTAACTTTTACTTTCATGACTTCTATTCTTCTGTAAAGGAAGGCTCCATTCCACAGGAGATTCATGAAGCCAACATTATTACACCGTACTAAAACAAAACCAATAGAGAAGGGTAAAACAACTGCAGCAGCATTTTGCTTCTTATCAGTCCTTACAAGGGTGACACAGAAAACGCTCCATGTATTTGCAAATGAAGTGCACGTGGACTCTCAGTGCAGGTTCCATGCTGGCAGATCTTCTTCTTATGGCAGTTGCAGGGGATGTGTGAGGAGCAAGGTTTACCCCTTTATCTTACTTCTGTCGACATTACTAATGCATTTAATGCCATCAGAAATGTAGGGTTGTATGAAATTTTGTGGAAAATTGTTGGTACACCAAAACTCCACGGTCACATCCACTAATCTCATGGGAACCAGCACTGGGCTGGGCAGTTTGTTAGCTCCACTTCTGACCCTTTCAGAGTGAAGAATGGAATGAAACCAGTTCTGATTTGTGTACTCTTCTCCATGCTCCTTGCAGTCTAGGGCAGACAGTAAACTATACAATCTGGGGAAGTGATGGCCTAGTGATATTATCACTGGACTGTTAATCCAGAGACTCAGGTAATGTCCTGGGGATCCAGGTTTGAATCCTGCCATGGCAGATGGTGGAATTTGAATTTGATAAAAAAAAACAAGGAAAAATCTGGAATTAAGAATCTAATGATGCCCACAAATCCATTGTCAATTATTGGTAAAAATCCATCTGCTTCATGAATGTCCTTTAGGGAAAGAAACTGCTATCCTTACCTGGTCTGGCCTACATGTGACATCAACCTACAGCAATGTGGTTGACTCTAAACAGCCCTCTGGGTAATTAGTGAAGGGCAATAATTACTGCCTGGTCAGTGATGCTCTCATCCCATGAATGAATAAAGAAAAGAAACTGCTGAAAGCAAACAAAACTGTAAAGCTTCCTGATCAGTGAACTCCTCTATACTCCTGATGCTATTTTCTAGAGAAATCCAGCTACAAAGATCGAGCATTTTTCCCTCCCACTCCTGGAACCTGTTCTACCTCTCTACAAATGTCAAGGAAAGTATATTCTTTGAAGAAAGCATAGTCTTTGTTTAATCTCTGCCCTGATCACTTTATACAACATGTATTGCAGTGGTTTGCAAGTTCTGCTACCACAGGTCCATGGTGATAGACAATTCATCCTTTGATACGGAGCTCCATACTCGCACAGGGAAAGAAGCTTCTGACTTATGAAATGTTATTCAGTTACAAACAGTTTACACTTCCGTCAATGTGACATGCTTCAAGTGGTTCCAGCTAAGACAGAGAAAGTGAATGTTATACACTCAGGTCACATGCTATGATTCAGTGATGACATCATGAGCATCTCTCTGAAAGATATTTCTTGCTAACCATGAGACATAACAAAACAATAGGAAGCCATTCAGCCCAAATGACCTAGGTTATTATTTTTGCTCCACCTGAGCCTCATCTAACCCCACTTCAGCTCACTCTACATAGAAACACTAAAAATAGGATCAGGAGTAGGCCATTCAGCCCTTCAAGCCTGCTCCGCCATTCAATATGATCATAATTTGATCATCAAAATCAATACCCTGTTCCCGCTTTGTCCCCCTGTCCTTTGCTCTCTTTAGCATAAGAATATTGAGTATTAGAGTTGGGAGGTCATGTTGCAGCTGTACAGGACATTGATTAGGCCACTTTTGGAATACTGCTATGGGAAGGATGTTATTAAACTTGAGAGGCTGCAGAAAAGATTTACCGTGATGGTGCCAGGACTGGAGTGTTTGAGCTGTAGGGGGAGGCTGAATAAGCTGGGGCTTTTATCCCTGGAGCCTGGTTAAGGGGTGATCTTAAAGAGGTTTATAAAATTGTAAGGGGCATAGATATGGTGAATAGCCAAGGCCTTTTCCCCCAGGCTAGGCAGGTCCAAAACTAGAGGACATAGGTTTAAGGTGAGAGGGGAAAGATTTAAAAAGGACCTGGGGGGTAACTTTTTCATACAGATGGTGGTGCGTATGTGGAATGAGCTTCCAGAGGAGGTGGTAGAGATGGGTACAATTGAACATTTAAAAGGCTTCTGGATGGGTATATGAATAGGAAAGGTTTAGAGGGATATGGGCCAAATGCTGGCAAATGAGACCAGGTCAGATTGGGATGTTTGATCGGCATGAACAAGTTGGACTGAAGGATCAGTTTCCGTGCTGTATGATTCTATGATTCTATAATTATATCTATTTTCATCATGAAAACATTCCATGTTTTGGTCTCAACCATTTTTGTTGACAAAGAATTCCATAGGCTCACCGCTGTCTGGATGAATACATTTCTTCTCAGTACAGTTCTAAATAGCCTACCCCATATCCTTAGACTGTGAATCCTGGTTCTGGACTCACCCACTCATCAGGAACATCATTACTTCTTTTACCTTGTCTAGTCCTGTTAGAATTTTATAAATTACTGTGAGGTACAACTTCATCCTATAAACACCAGTGAATGCAGTCCTAACGGATCCGTTCTCTCTTCATACATCAGTCCTTCCATCCCAGGAATGAGTCTGGTGAACTTTTGTTGCACTCTCTCCTTAGCCAGAAAATTATTTCTCAGATAAGGAAACCAACACTGAGTACAATATTAAAGGCGTGCTTTCACTAAGGCACTGTACGATTGCACTACGTCATCCTTGCTCCTGTACTTGAATCCTCTTACTATGAAGGCCAACATACCATTTACCTTCTATACTGTGTGCATCCTTACTTTCAGTGACTGGTGTACAAAGATAGCCATGTCTCGCTGCATGATCCCTTTCCCAATCTATTATCATTCAGGTAATATTGTACCTTCCAGCTTTTGCTACCAAAGCTAATAACCCTACAATTATCCCCATTATGCTTTATCTGCCACACATTTGCCCACTTACTCAACTAGTCTAAATCACACTGAAGCATCTCTGCGTTCTCCCCATAGTTCACCCTCCCACCCAGCTTTGTGCTGTTTACAAATTTGAAGATATTTCATTCCCTACAGCATATTGTCCTGTAGCTTTTTCCCTCCTATGCTTATCTTTGTGGAAAAGAACATGAGCTAGGAGACAAACGAGTTGCAAATGCATTTTCACTTGTCTTTCTTCCAGTGTTCAGAGGCAGAATGACCCACTGTGGTTGGTATGATTCCCATTGTTACATAATGGAACAAACAAAGAGAAGCTAAATCTATAGTGAAAGCAGTAAAGGATAAAGGTCAGAAACAATCTAGCTTATAAAATTAGGAAATTGATAAAGTTGATATGGCAAGATATTAATTCTGTCAAAACTGGATAATATGGTTAGAAATAATAGAAGACAGGAAATATAATAAATTTAGTTGAATGAATAACTTAAATTTGCATCGGGTGATTGAACTGTTAAAAGCAAAATGCTGCAACCAAGCATAGTGGATATCATTTCAGCTGAAATATCCTAGGCCAAAACATATGTGCACATTGTAATAAGTTTTTGTTTTCCCTTAAATATAGAATGGTTTAAACACTTAAGTGAAAGTATCAGATCCTGAATTGACATGGCACTTCTTTTAAAAACATGCTTTGGTGATGTGAATAACACCAGGCAAGATTGTATCTATCAGCAGACACTGCTTTCACAATTGAACATGTTGTGAGAAAGGAAGCTCACATATTAGCTGGAACAGGCAGCTTTCCTTCTCTAAAGGACATTAGTGTTCCAGCTGTTGTATTTTTACTTAACAAAGGTCCAACAACATTCATTCAGAGCTCTTGGGGTACAGTAATAGCATCTCTACCTCTGAGTTAGATTGCCTGAGATCAGTCCCACTTGCTTCAGAGATACGTAATAGCATCTCTGAACAGGTTGATTAGAAATATCTACAACAATCCAGTAGCTTTCATGGTTTTGATGCTTGACCTTGTATTAACAGACATCTTACATTCAATGTCTCAACTTGTCAATTTGCTAAGCCGATATGGGCTTACCAACACTGTACAACTGAAACATAACCTCCCTACTCTTGCATCCAATTCCCCTCACAAAGAAACACAACTTATTTGTTTATTAACTCTTTATTTTATATTTTACTTCGTATCTCTTGTTGTACCAGCAGACTAACATTCTGTGATTCATGCTCTAGGAAACCCAGATTTCTCTGTTTTTCAGGGTTTGGCAACCTCTCAGCATTTAGATAATATGCTTCTTTTTTAAAGTTAATTGTCATTTAAGATATTTAAGTAATAATCACGCAGAGGATTAAAAGCCTACTATAACTCTTGGATAAATATTAAACTGATTATCTGACTCATCATTGGAGACATTACCCCAAATACACTGCTTAGTACCTTGACCAATACCCCCAACCCCAAACTGACCCAGCCAGACCCTACTACTGTGGTGTGATGTCTTACAGCTAGTATGTAATATAACTTTTATAGACATTGTCTGGATATCAGCAATGTTTCAAACCTTAATCTGATAATATAAAGTTCCCAGTCTCCATCATACTGTGGCCACATGCAGCATGACTTAGAAAGTAGAGTTATCGAAAATAGGATAACGTGTGGGCCATCTATCTCATTGAACCCACTTCTAATCGTTGGAAGCATACAATATTTCTAACTGAATTACTCAGTACTAGCTCAAACACAACAGACATCTTACATTCAATGTCTCAACTTGTCAATTTGCTAATCCGATATGGGCTTACCAACACTGTACAACTGAAGCATAACCTCCCTACTCTTGCATCCAATTCCCCTCACAAAGAAACACAACCTATTTATTTATTAACTCTTTATTTTATAATTGTAATATATATAGGTACCAGGCATTGTAGTAAATATCTATTGAATCTTTTCTGATGACACGACCCACGACCAGCTCTTATGTTATGGGAATTAACCTAACTGTCACTGCATCAAATGATGTGACCGAGAAGTGTAAAGCACTGAATTAAACCTTCAGTCCCTTCAGGGATGTAGGTTCCAAACACACCGCTGGTAGCAGGAGCCTTTAAGGGGTTGGTTATAGTTTAAATGGCTGATTTGCAATTCAGAGTGATACCAAGGGCATGGGTTCAATTCCTTCACTGGCTGAAGTTACCATGAAAACCTTGTCTCTCAACTTCACCCCTCACCTGAGGTGTGGTGACCCTCAGTTAAATTCAATTTGTTGTCCGGTTGTCTTTGGTTGTCCAAATCTCCAGGTGTCTCTCTCTCTCCCTCTCTCTCTAATCAGAGTGTGGCCCTTTGAGACTATGGTAACTTTATCTTTACACCTCAGCAGGCGAAGGCAAATATGGATCACTGCATCTGAGGTCACTAGAGAGGACAGAATAGATGACGGTCTGCACTGGTGTTCATTTGTAATGAAACAGCTCCCAGAGTCCCAGATACTGGATACCTTATCACATCACTCAGACCCTCATTCTGACTCGATACCCTTTCCCTACCACTGAGCTGATTCCACCAGACCCAACACCAAGCTCAACCCAACACATGGCTTCAAACTTGCACCTCCACTCCACCAGCAAACTGACCCCACTGAATCTGCAGATCCCAAACTGACCTGATCCCCTTGCCCAAACCCAACAATCCCATTCACTTCCCAACCCAACACCTGCCAGTGATCCCTGACCTACCTTAAGCTCTCATCTACTTGCCTGGCAACCTGGCATCTTGCTTAACATGCCCACCCACCATAACATCATAAGAAATAAGAACAAGTGTGAGCCATTTGGCCCTTCAAGCCAGGCTCTGCCATTCAATAGGATTATAGCTGATCTGATATCCCTCACTTCCACCATCCTGCCCTTTCCCTATAACTCTGGATTCCTCTCCAGATCAAGAATCTATCTCAGCCTTAAATATACAGAAGGATTTTGCCCCACAGCTCTCTGTGGCAAGGAGTTCCAAAGACTCAACCCTCTGACAGAAGAAATTCCTCCTCATTTCAATGTCAAATTGGTACCCTTTATTCTGACTTTATACATTCTGGTGCTAGGCTCTTCCATGAGGGGAAACATCCTCTCAGCATTTGCTCTATCAAGCCCCCTAAGAATCCTATATGTTTCAATGAAATCACCTCTCATTCTTCTAAACTCCAGTGAGTAAAGTCTCAATCTCTTTAGCCTTTGCTCGTAAGACAATCCCTCTATACCAGGGATCATCCTAGTGAACCTTCTCTGAACTGCCTCCAGTGAAATGAAATGTTTCCTTAAAAACAGGGACCAAAACTACTCAGTACTCCAGATTTGGTCTCACCAGCATCAGATTGTACAGTTGCAGTAAGTCTTCCTTACTCTTATATCCCAACCCCCTTGAAATGAGGGCCACCATTCCATTAGCCTTCCTTATTGCTTGCTGCACCTGCATGCTTGCTTTCTACACAAATACCCACAAATCCCTTTGTGTTGCAGCTTTTTCTTCATTTAAATAATACACATTTCTTTTGTTCTCCGTTCCAAAAGAACAACTTTACATTTTTCAACACCCGACTCTAAATTTTTGCTTACTTACTTAACCTATCAGTATCTCTCTGTATCAGAGATAGTAGGAACTGCAGATGCTGGAGAATCCGAGACAACAAGGTGCAGGGCTGGATGAACACAGCAGGCCAAGCAGCAT